>NC_137632.1:19999053-20079053 GCF_963383615.2 Lipophrys pholis
AGCAAGAAGATGCCACAATAACAACAGCTGAGAGTGGCGCAAACTGGTCTGATGAAGTAAAGCTAAGATTATCTTGATCTACTAGTGAATAATGAAGACATTAGTATTTTGTCCGCAAAATAGGAAACTGAAGTACCCAGAAAACAACCACCTGTGCACAGGGAGAACATGCAAAGTCTAACCTGGACTTGAACTAGGGACTTTCTTGTGATGAGGCGCTAATCATAGCCAATTCTGCTATACTAACACATATTATAATGGTAAATGGATTCCACTTATGTTGTGCTTTTCCACCACGTAAGCAGACCGCAAAGTGCTTTACAATGGCAATGGCAAGGTGGAGAGATGGGAATTGAACCGGCGACCTTCCAGTTGGGCGATAGCCGCTCTAACAACCAGCCACAGCCGGCAATCATTATGTCGTGTTATTTCCAAAACATGTTATTGGTTTGCTGATAGTTGTTTAGAAAAGATTTATACTTACATGAAGGACACCAACAACAACAGTGACAACTCAAAGAAGCGTTGCATCAAGCAGTGGATTGAGTTGCAGCTCTGTTTGGTGACCCCAAACAAAGTGGGTTAGTGAGAAATAAGAAAGGTCATTTGATTGAGAGGACAAAGGGCAGTAGTGGCTCAGCTACAGTATTAAACCTTCACAGAAACATACATGTGCACCGAGAGACTCTTACAGGATGTACACATCAAAGTGTGTGTGTGTGTGTGTGTGTGTGTGTGTGTGTGTGTGTGTGTGTGTGTGTGTGTGTGTGTGTGTGTGTGTGTGTGTGTGTGTGTGTGTGTGTGTGTGTGTGTGTGTGTGTGTGTGTGTGTGTGTGTGTGTGTGTGTGAGTGGCCTTACTAATGCGAGGATTACCCATGCAGTGGAAATCTGTTTACACGGTCACATGATAAGAATGCGCTGTGCTCTTTGAGACGAATTGCAAGAACCAATCATGTAAATATTCACACATTACAGTAAGATGGAGATATGTGTTTCATCAGAGTCAGTTCCGTTGTAAGTCAAAGTGAAGATAAGGTCAAGACTGAAGCAATAAATTCTGATTGTCCGAGATCAACGTGAGTGTCCAAGCATTTCATGTAAGTCAATGTAGCGTCCCCTAAAGTCCTGGAGACACGACAGTGTGTGTACATGTGGTGCAGAAATGTCTCAATGTTCGCCATGGGAAATCAGAAAGCAGCCGCAAGCTCCCAACTCCTAAGAGTGAGACTTTATAATTACACTTTTACACACCGACACACACATACGCACACTCACGCACACATACTTGTAATTACAGTCGGCTCCCACAATCCCATTAAGTCTTTTGGGGCCTTTAGGCATTTTCCATCATTTAACTGGTCACAGTTTCCAGTATGAAGGCCTTTGTAAGGGCATGAGTTCAATGGAGCTGACTTTGTGTTATTCACCCATTGGGTCATGGGTTCAATTCCCAGCTGACCCAGTGGCCTGCTTCTGTTCCTGCGAGTCAGAGGCTCCCTTCATCCATATTTTGTCACCCCTGACGGGCCCCGCGGTTTAATGGATTGTGAACAGCAAGAAAACAGGGGATTTACACACAAAAGGACACACACACACACACACACACCTAAAATAAAGTAAACATCTATAAATGCGTATCCAAGCAAGTAATTGGAAGGCCTTTGGCTCAGTTGAATAAGGCTCAGCGCTCTCTGTGACAGGCACGCTACACTGTGTTTTCAGCACTAATGTAACTTAATGGAAGCAGCATCAGAATAACAGAGAGAAAACATCTTTTTTTTGGTTCCGTACTTAAAGAACAAGACAAATTTTTACATTTTTTTCCCTAAATTTACAGTGGTATATTATAATGACAGGAAGAAAGATGGAGATGTTGGAGAGAAACAGAAGAGATGGAGGAAAGTGAGTAGAAGAGAGGCCCAGCTGTGTTTTCAGAGAGAGGGAGAGAGAGAGGGAGAGATGATAGTCTGTCAGATAGAGATATAAAGTCTCGATGTCAAGAGACAAAAATATGCTTCTGGCCATGTGCGCTTGCATTCAATTTCCTTTTATCTGTATTTGTGTGTGCTTTCAGAGGAAATCATTTTGGTTGTGTGTGTGTGTGTGTGTGTGTGTGTGTGTGTGTGTGTGTGTGTGTGTGTGTGTGTGTGTGTGTGTGTGTGTGTGTGTGTGTGTGTGTGTGTGTGTGTGTGTGTGTGTGTGTGTGTGTGTGTGTGTGTGTGTGAGAGACAGGGCAGGACACCGTGAGGAGATGGAAAGACGCTGTGTGGCAGTCGTGTTTGGAAGCGAGGTATTAGTGAATATCCAGTGTGGGTTTGTGCACTGAGGGGTGACAGCATGAGGGAGCGAGGATGTCTTCTGTGCTGTTTTGTGCCGGCGTGGTCGAGTCAAGAGGCTGTGAGAAGAGGGTGCTCCTCCACATATTTACACCCTTGATTTGTTCCGCGCCGTATGCCCTCAGACTGTGTGCGACAGTGTCAGCGAGCCCTGGTAATCCTTTCAACGTATGTGTTTTGTGTAATAATGTCACTGATGCAACTTAACAAAACAGAGATTAGCATGCTGTGTTAAATTATGCCATCCTAATCAATAAGTGTGCACAAAACACTCCCTTTCCATCTGTGGCTTTCCTTTTGTACACCCAGGAAAGTGTTACTGATTTTATAAAAAGAAAAAAATAGCCGAGTTTCCTAAAATGTGGGTCTATTCCCTTAAGTGCTGGAGTGACACACAAAATTTCGTATGTGGAACCATTCACCATTACAGTATAAATAGGTCCAATCAGCCATGCTAATGGATTTATAAGGCTTTTCACACTGTAGGAACAGGGATTTGAGCTAAATAACATCATAAGAGATGCCAAAATGCAATCTTTCAAGGCAATAATGGTGTTATTTATAGAAAGGTCTGTTTTTTTGCTGTGTCTTCTTCAAAACCAATATGTTGTACTTGTGTGTGGGTGTATTTTGAGGGGGATCCATTGAGATTAACACTGTTTCTTTTGGGTTGCATTGCTTTTTTAAAATGTGGACACTGTTAATGTGATTTAGGCTTGAAAAAATGACCAACAAATCATTTGGTCAGGTTTGCATTGCTTGGTATGCATCAGGAACATTATTCACAACTGTGTGCATTTAGGCCTGAAAAGGGCACAGAAGTTTGAATTAATAAGAAAGAAAAAGTTTTTATTGCCACTTACTGCTTCGTTTTATGTTCCGAACTGGAAAAAGGACGGGAGAAAAAAACATATTGTGACATTTTCCTTTGTGGAGACTCCACTGATATGGTCACCAGGCAATTAGTGCCTCTAATTTACAGTATTTCCATCATTCATATTCTTAGTTTCCATCTTAGTTGCCGGCCCTCACTTGTTCTAAACAATATTGCCCAGACTCACTTCTGTGCATCAGTATTCGTTCGCTGTCGAGCATTGACCATTTATAGCTGAATGTGGGTGTTGAGGGTGGCATATGAGGCTACGTTCGCACATTGTTAAGGTGGACTGGGATTTATAAAGGCACTATTGTATACATGTGTGGGTGTGCATGGTTTTATTGATCTCAACTTTATTTGATGTACGCAATTGTCAGCTTTTATTTGTACACACTTTGTGTTTGGAGCCTTCGCGTTTCGTGAATGAAGTTGTCGGGTCCATATGCTGAATGTGTTAAAACAATATGGAAACTCTTCCTGCAGAGAACAATTGAACCTGTACATAAGTTGTAGACACAATTTTAATGAGTCAGCAGTGTATGTTTTACGAGAGAGCTCGCATGTTGAAGTTTATTCTCCCACTGCACTAAGTGATAAATGTATCTGCTTTTCTGTCTCTAGGTTTTCCATGCCAATACAGACCCGACAGAGGTGGTTCTCAATCGGATCCCACAGCCAGTCCTGGCCCGCTTTATTCGCATCAGACCGCAGACTTGGAAAAATGGCATTGCGCTGCGTTTTGAGCTGTACGGCTGTCAAATAACGGGTAAGAAAGATCCACATCTCGGACCTGTTTTGCCACCCTCCTCCTGGGATTCTTGTAAAAACATGGTCGTCATCTTGCAAACTTTTCTACAAATGATATACTGGCTTCAGATCAGGACAGAACTTGGGTCAGGGCAAAAATAACTCCCCCAGAAAACATTTCCCGGACGAGATCCCATAAATGTGAATGGAAAGGGGTTTTTTGGGGGGGAGGGGTTTGGTCCTTGTCATTTTTATAATCTGCTGATAACTAATTCTCTCATTCGTCCATCCATCAGTCTTATTCATGATTCTGTTCATACGCTCCTCTTATCTGTTTCTCCCTTTCACATGCACACAACACACCCACTCTCATGTGCACTCACACTCTTGCCCATGCTCTTTCATATACATACCCCCCCCTTCTCTGTCTCCCACTCACAGATCACACGCACACAAAGAGACACACTCAGTCCTAATAGAATAATACTAGAGTGTGATGTGTGGGTGATAACATCAGAGAGTAACAGGCTCTCAGCTTTCATCTGCAGCCCTGGCAAACAAACACGATTTCAACCAGCATAATCAGCTCAATGCTATAAATAGATAAAACTTAATTAGACCGTCTGTGTTTGTGAGTGCAGAAATGGTAAAACAGAGAGTTTCAGGCCGTGTGTGTGTGTGTGTGTGTGTGTGTGTGTGTGTGTGTGTGTGTGTGTGTGTGTGTGTGTGTGTGTGTGTGTGTGTGTGTGTGTGTGTGTGTGTGTGTGTGTGGACATAGGTCTGTTCAGACACACACTATGGGGACTTGCCATCCTTTTGGGCCAAAACTAAGTCCCAGCAAGGAGAATCATTCAATTTCGAGATGAAACTCGAGGTTAAGGCTATAGGTTGCACAAGGAGTGTCACCAAACGGCATGAAAACACAACTGGTGCCGGTAAGGAAAACATTTACACAGATCTCAAGCTCCAACTAAAGTAAGGGTAGCTACAGAGTTTACATTAAGTCTGCATTGTAAGTCAATTCAATGTCCCTGGAAGGCAGGGAAAAATAAGGCGTGCATGTCCAGCTCTGCTGTATCATTATTAGGTTAGGGCCTCTCTCTGCTGCCACTGTAGTGGCCATTGAGAGGGACAGATATGCTCTTATCCAAGAGGGCTATTTCAGCACCCACACAAATCACAATCACACCAAAACAATATGATACTGCTTTAGTGTGTGTGTGTGTGTGTGTGTGTGTGTGTGTGTGTGTGTGTGTGTGTGCGTGCATTATGGAGCTAGGGACGGGGATGGAGAATATATCAGGTATCTCGCCTGAGTTCTTGTCCACCATTCGCCTATTTTTTACTCTAACACCTGAAATTGCATTATATATCACCCTACTTTTTCCACTACTCTCAGCAGTGAGAACACATTCAACACATTTTTTGGCCATTTCCCTGCCTATTGCCTGCCTCTGCTGCCTGTGATATCTACCATCCATCACGGGCCAGAGGAAAACACTGACATGATATGCAAAGCACTGCCGGTTTCCTGCCACTATCCCTTTTGTTAAGAGCGAGGACAGAGTTTGATGTTTCAGAGGTGAATGACAATAGAGTGAACCACTCCGCAGCAGTTTCAGTAAAATATGTCGAAAAACTGCAGTAAAAAAAACTTTTTAACCAAACATGTATGCGAATAGCCATGCTGTATTTTCTTTTGTTTTGCTTTTCTCCCCCTCACTTACATATGGACAAACCTGCACTTCAACACACTGCCAGGGGGAATGTGATAATGCCCGACACAGGGCTATAAAGGCAGACATAAAGCAGTCAGTCAGTGACATGTCATTAACTTAAATCACACTTTTATGTCTCCAGCTCGACTTTTTCCTCACTATCTACCCATCTCTCTATTCAGTGCCGCTGTTTTTTCCCCATAATGTTTTTTTTCTCCCTCTGTCTTTCCTTTGCCTTTGCTGACACCTTTCATTCGCACTCTCCACCTCTCGCCCCGCTCTCATTTTCTCCTCTCTGTCCCTTCTCCTTAAATCATCTCTGTAGATGCACCGCTCCTCCCTCCCATCACTTCATCCTAATCACATTACAGCGGCACTTATTTTTAGCACCTTTATTATTTGTCCCACCAGGCTTGTGTAAAGTGTGTGTTTGTGAAGAAAGGCTCAGTCCAGTCATGTGCATAATTCTTGTGAGGGCAGGGCTTCAGTCGTGAGACCCCTGTTATCTTGAAAAGCACAGTGGGAGTGTCTGCTCACCTGTGTGTGGGCGAACAATCCCAGCATATGTGAGTGGAAGTGAATCCCAACATGTGTGTGAGACCTTGAATTCTGTGAGCCGGTGCACGTACGGTCTGCATGCGAGCGTTTCTAGTAAGAGCTCTCACGCTGGTGTATAATATCAGACTATTTCTGTGATGATCTGCAGAGATTACATTACCATCGACTCACCCGCCACGCTTCTGGATTAAACAGGCAGCGCGTCAACGACCAAAATACTTGGATGCAAACAAAAGCAACATAAAACAGACAATACCATAATGGGATTTTCTTCTGGCTAATCAGTTTTTTTCCACGTCTGCTGCCGAGCTCGAGGGGGGAGCTCATCTGTAGCTGTTGTTGTTTATTGTTGATTCATTATTTACCAAAGCGAAGCACGGCTGCAAACGTCACTGCATTAAACATTCATCTCCATGAAGACCTGAAGAATGTCACCATCAATCACCGTCACCCTTCACTGTCAGCCCGCTCTCTCTCCTTCCACTTCCATCCCTCTTTATCCTCCTCACCCTTTCTATTCACTTGCTGTCTTTTGAGTCTGTCTTTCTGTTTGACCTTTTGCCTACTTCCTTATCTCCCCCTTGTCCTTTAACTCTCCTTCCTCACCTTTTGTCTTGCCTCCCACTTCTCCTTTCATTCTTCCGCCATTATTTAAATTTTTTATTTTACTTTTTTCCACATTTTTCTTTTCTGTTCACATCAGTTTCGACCTGCACCTTTTCCAAACAGAAACGGTCACTTTTTTTTTTTGGTCCTGTCTCATGTCATTATTCATGGCAACACCATATTCTGATGCTTGTTAGCCTAAAACACATTTGTCAGTGTAACAAACACTATCCCTTTGATCTGCATCATGCTTTCATTTAGTTCCTCCATCTGGGAGTTCTCTGGCTCAATTCCCTGTGAAGAATCCCCTTTGGATGCTTGATTATAGTTACGCATCAACTTTGCAGCAGCAGGAAGGAAAAATAATGAAATGGGTTGATGGAAAGCAGCTCAGAAGGGGCTGCAGAGCGTAACGCGCCAGTCGCCGCTTTAACTATTCGTGTCACAATCACACAGAGAATTTTGCTCCAAGATTAGATCAAACAGTGACACCAAATTATCCCAGGCCTGAAAGTGGCACTTATTTATGAGCAGTTTTTATCTAGGTCGTATTGGATAATCTAGCAATGTTGCAACTTCACCTAGCTGGAGTTTACAAGGATGACAGTTTGGACTGTTTTCAAATTTTTTTTGCCCGTTATTTTCAAATGTTTTTCCCAAATCTGTGTCAGTCCTCTTTATTTTAAAGTGATTTAATTTTTTGATTCAGTGTCAACATTTCTGGTAAACTCCCATTATAATATCAAAATCTCCATGCCTACAGTTCAGGTTTAAATGTTTAACAAGTTATATTATGGTTGAGGTGAAAAAACAAAACTGTTTTAGTCAAGACAAAACATATGTTCTTTTTTTTTTACAAGAACGAAGAGTTGGGACCAAAATTGTAACTAACAAAGGGAAACATGAGGGACACCAATAAACAACAATGGAGTGGTAGCGCTGGTGAAAGTCTAACTGACAAGTCACAAGAATGGAAAAGACACACATATACACTCTGAAACACGAGGCACAGCAGACAACCTTAGTAGTAATCAGAGAAGAAGATGGTACACAGAGGATGACAAGCAAAAATACACTGAACTGCACACAGGTGGAGAACCAGAAACCAGGCATGGAGTCATCGCGACAAAGTAAACATGAAACACTAGAACACCAGGAAACATGAGGTGATAGAAAATATAAAAACAGTAAAAAATCATCAAACTAAAAGCACCAGCACAACTAACTATTTTGTCCATTCTTCAAATGATCGCATATGTTACCGTAATATCAACTAAAGTGGAATTCAAGTCTTCAATTTTTGTTGAGATGCCTCCTACCTGGACAAAAGAGAATAAGAATAGACATACTGTTGCTATGCTTATCTTAAGTAGTACGAAAGTTGATCAAATAAATAGTGTAAAGAGTAAAGGTACACGGTACTCTTCAGTATTAGTTATGTTTAACTGCATTTATTTTCACTGTTAATATCAAGCTTTGATTCAAATTGCCATGTTCCAAATCTACAAACAAAGCACTGTTTTCAATTCAGACAAACTCTCCATTCTATGAACATTACACTTTCCTGAAAGAAAATGTAGACACAATAAAGGAGTTTTTCCTCTTTAAAAATACACTTGTTGGCAACAAAAGAAGCTAGAATAGAGTATTATCAATGGTACAAAAAGTACTGAAGCAGAAATGAAAACATATCCTGATTAAACTTAAAAGCTACTAAAAATGTACTAATAAAAATTCTGCTACAACACAACTGATAACTTCTGAATAAGATGTCTGACAGCCAAAGCGTAAGTGCCATAGAGAAAGAGGAAAGATGGATTTCACAAACAGTTGATGCCCTACATCACAATGTAATTACAGTTCTATCCAGACAAAGATGGCATCAAGTGTCCTGTTGTCTTCTGATTGCAGTGCCCTCGCAACATCTTTATTTCATGTCTTAGAAAATGCACTGCCTGCAGTACGTCAGTCTTTTCTCACTCCTCTCCATCTGTGTCCCCGACTCAGATGCTCCCTGCTCAGAGCTGCAAGGCATGTTGTCTGGACTGCTCCCCGACTCCCAAATCTCTGCGTCCTCCATGAGGGACATCCACGGGTCCATGGGGGCTGCCAGGCTGGTGGCCAGCCGGTCAGGCTGGTTTCCTAACCCAACACAACCCATCGCTGGAGAGGAGTGGCTTCAGGTATTTAGTTTAACTGTAAATCAAAAAAAATAATTTTGTTTTGTTTTTCAATTTTCAGGGTATAGTTGTCTGCTTCTTTCCACAAATGAGACTGTAGTTTGTTTGAAATGAGGTTAGTTTATTGTTATCATGTTACTGGTAACATTTAAAGTTCTCAAAACCCATGAAGCAAAGTCACATTTGCCACATATGTCTGAGGATCTGTGAATTGGATTGGGCAGTGAAACCTTAAGCAGGTTCAGGAAAAAGACATTTCAAGAACAAAAATAACACAAAGTACTAATGGTACTATCCATTATTATCTTCCCACTGAGAAGGTGAAAGGCTTTGTGGAGCACCCACACAGGAGTTTGATGTCACTCAACATGTCCTCAGTTTTGGTGAAAGTTAATTTATTTTTCTCTTTTCTCTTCTATTCTCGGGCTTATAGCAGCTCTCCCTGTTGCCACTTCAGTGAAATAGATTTGCTGTCTGTAACTATGAGGCCTAACAACCACATCATAATGATTGTTAGCCGCAGAAAACAAAGGAACAGCAAATATGTAATTATGTAATATAAATATAAATCGTTTCCAACCTCATTGTCTCCCTGTCTTGGTTGGTGCATATGACAAGTTTACTGCAGCAGCATAGAAGTAACACAGCTGAAGGCAGCCATGTTGGTTCTTTATTGTAATGTATACCTTGTAAACTGGACAATGGGATTTTCCCAAGTGGTAGCTGTGGTAGTTCCGAGCTGCATGGAACCTCTTTGAGGCTGGAGATAAAGCAAAAGACAGTGAAGACAATCTAGGTTCATTGAGCCACACTAGAGCCTAAATCAATCCCAAACCAAAGGCTAATTCGGACACCTAAAAAGGTGGACATGCAGAGAAAAGACCTGCACAGCTCATGACGGGTGTGGAGAGTATTCTAACTTTTCTAATCCCATGTTGCAGGTGGACCTTAGTGTGCCCAAGATGGTGCGCGGAATCATTACCCAGGGTGCAAGAGGGCTGGAGGGCAGCACCAGTGCCGAGAACAGGGCATTCGTCAGAAAGTACAAACTCGCACACAGCTTGACAGGCAAAGAGTGGACCTACATCACAGACAGCAAGACTGGATTTGCAAAGGTACGTACATGTAATCTTTACCTCTGTATGACACTCTCCATTCTCTGATTGCCTCTCTGTCAGTCCTCCCTCATTTGTAGTTTATTTATAGCTGTCTCTCAGCTTAGTTCCTCTTCATTCACCCACCATCTCCTTCTCCAGCTCCCCTCCTTCATCCCCTCTCTCATTCTTGTCATAAAAGCTGTTATTTTACCGCCTCGGCTTCTTTGGTAATAATTCAATCACCTCAATCCTCACTCTCCCTGCTTCCATCTCTCTCTGTCTGTCTATGCGTCCTCCCTCTCTACTCTTTACTGTCTCTCGTCGTCTTGCTCACTCATCCCCCTATTTGTCTCTCATGGGTGTTAATTAAAAATGTCTTTCCTGCATCACCACTCAGCACTGCTGGCAGTCAAATGCACCGCGAGACAGGGCACTTTAAACTCACTTCTCCTTTCTGAGACTATGTCTTAAAATGCTTTAATAGCCCTACTGAGCGCCTGGATTTTCTCCTGATGCTAAAACCCTGTTCTCTCTCATCTGCCTGTCTTTAAATGAGTATCCTGGGAAACCCATCATACGCTCTTAAAATTCCAGAAATGGGGAAGACAGGAGACAGTGTTCAATTAATGAAACCAATAGCACGTAGTTCACGGTCCATGTTTTTGAAGTGATCGTTTCGGGCTAGTCAGTTCTAACTTTGCTTTAAATCCTGCGCGACTGCTGCCGCCTCAAAGATTATTCGAAAATCAAAGGTAACACACTTCCTCTTGTCATTTTTATGACGTGTGTCACACTGTGCAAGTACGCAGTGTTGATAAGCTGTGTTATATGACTTTGGAGAAACAGGTTGACCATTCACTGAGGCTTGCATGGATAAAATATTAAAAAAAATATATATATATATTTTAACACTTCTGTTGTGTTTAGGGGTTTCTTCATTGTTTTAGTAATTTTCCCCTCGGTGCCCTGGTTGCCACAAAATAATCATAACTGTGTGTATATTCTGATATATATCACATAAAGTAAGTTTATTACTCACTCAGTTGCACATTTAAGCCTTTTAAAAGCTGTAGTTTAGAAAACGAGCTGCCATCAGATCTATTGAACTTTGCCACATAGATTTTATTGAAGCACCTTTCCTAATAGAAGGACACTTGGGGGTCACATGACCATTGGACAGGTGCTCATGTGATGGCATTCAAATCGATAGCCAGGCCATTATCATTCCCTTGAGCCAGCACAATAGCCGCTGCCTAGATTATCCCAGTTTGACCTTTTAAGTGCACAAAGGAAGTGACCGGAGGGATTTTGAAGCAAAATGAAAGTCAATAATTTCATTTTTCTGCTTTTCGCAATTCTATAAACCGTAGAAACTAATGACCTCTCCATCTCATTTCTTCAGATTTTTGAGGGAAACAGCCACTATGACACCCCGGAGGTGCGGCGGTTCGAGGAGATAGTCGCCCAGCATATAAGAGTCTTCCCCGAGAGGTGGTCTCCCGCTGGCATCGGCATGAGGATGGAGGTCCTCGGCTGTGACCTTCCCGGTAAGAGCACAAAGAGATGCGCGGATGATAGCAAGAGTCCTCGTGCAGTATGCATGAAACACGTGTACAGATAAACCCATGACCTGCGGGGCTGACAGAGACGTGCAATCAAGACATATTATGCAACAACTGTGAAACCTTGCACACTATATCATCATCACAGTGGGATTATGATTACCTCGGCATGTATGTGCTGTATATTATATGATCTATAAGCATAATTACAAGCAAACACATGTATTCCATCACCTGTTGTGTCGAGCTTTGTGTCTTTGTCTCGTTGCAGAGTATGCATGTCCATATATGAGATTCTATTTGCAGAGACGGATGTTTTGTGGCCTTGTGCCTACATAATGGAGGTTAAAGTTAATCATCTTGCTCCCGAGAAGGTTTTTCAACATGTCTGGACAGGGATTAACATGTCTAGGTCATGGGACTTACTAATAGTAGCCAGCTGTGTGGTTTGCACTGTCCTGTGTTTGCAGACTATTGTGTAAATCACACGTCGATAGCACGCATGGATCAGCGGCAGTGCAAACAGTGCTGTTCTTTTCGATCAACTGCGTTATTTTAGAGGTTTGAAGAATGTATGGTTCTTGATCAACATTTTTGGGGAGTTAGGAATTAGTGCACACGGTGGTTTCTAAGGTTGGCAATTGCAGAAAAAAGGTGATGAATGGAGACCATTAGTGTGTAGGTTACTTTACTGAGCTGCGTAAGTACCATATATTATAATATGCTAAAGTGTTGTATGAACCTTGTTAGCTGTGGCAAGCAATTTCTTCTCCTCTGCCCAATAACTTCAGGAATAAAGCAGGCAATTTTACAAATCCTGGCACACAACTTAAAGCAGGCAATAATGATTATAATGTTCTGCATTCAGTTGCCACCATGTGAAGTAGAGGCAATAAATACCTCGCCACGAAAGTTTTAACGTTTTTCCCTAATAGCCATCGCAATGTATTTTATAATAATCCTAGCCCAGATGCAGACGTCATATATGTGTCATAATTGCAGGGTGTTTTTTTTTTTTTTTTTTCGTAAAGCACTTTTTTCTAAAAGGGTCTGTAGTTGCAGATGGTGTTTTTATAGCCAGCCTCAGCTCGCTCATTCATGTGCCATCTGATCTTTCTACTATAGTTGGGCTGTGACATGTGACAGGTGAAGATGAGAACAGGAAACGACACGTACCTGTTCCCCAGTGGACATGAAGTAGGCCGTTGGTTACGGCCGATGGCCTCAGTACTGTATTTTTCTGTGCTTATGTGTGTGTGAGTGGGAGAGAGAGAGAGAGACGCAGAGACAGAGAGAGACAGTAAAGCCCAAAGGAAACACAATATCCCAGATGTGTCAGGCACAACCAGGAGGCTGCTGATGATGGGCACAGAAGGGGCAGCCTGGACTGTTTCTAACACGTTACTGTGGAGAGATTAGGGAGGAAAAACAAGCACAACACAGGCAGCAGAGAAAGACTCCTGCTAATGAAGAAAATAGGCATTTCATAGAGATATGTTCAAGCATAAAGGGGAATTGTTATGAAATACAAAAGATGAAATCACATAGTTAGTTAGGATGATATATAAATTACATTTCAATAGAATCTCCCCAAGAATTGGCATTGAAATAAATAAATAAAAAATCTAATTAAATTAAATCCAGATAAGATGTGGTAAGATTGCCCTATTTTCTACAATCAATTTTGCCTTGTTACAGCCGAAAAGTGAACAATTGGACACAGATGATAGTGGACAAACAAAGGAAAAAGAGCAAAAATTATAGTAAGAGTACAAGAACCAATGATGTCAAAGTTGTTGAACATTTATTTGCAAGTATAAACCCCTTAAGTTGTAGCATCTCATTTTAAAAGGGGTCTGAATGCAAAGTGACAACAGAAGTTAAGACGGGACAAAGAACAACAACAAAACATTAGGACAACGCTGTGGCCAAAAATACCAAAAAGTACATAAAATAGAGCAAGAGCATTAGACATCAGAGAAAAGTGGGATCACAGGTGGGTACTACGTGTGAGATACCAACAGCTCATCCCAGATTAAGAAGACCAGGGACATATGAACATGCAGGCTTGTTTACTATTTATGGTCTTCACATGGGGAAACTCCCAATGAAGTTGAACAGACTTGTTTCAATTGAAAAATATACATTTAAAAAATTAGATGAAGCCAGAACGTATGTCTTCTTGTGTATCAGGAAGGTTATTTAAATGCTTATAATTCTAGTCATTAATAGCTCAGAATTGGGCAGTTTGAAAATAAAACAAAAAATTAGTTTTTCATAAGCTATCTTCAGTTAACAGCCTCACTGTAGTTATACAATGTGGGGCCCAGTTGGTGAGCAATTTTTTTTTTTTTAAACACGCTGCATGTAAAGGAGCTCTAAGACCAATGCAAAACATTGATGTCAAGACTTAAAGTGACAGTGAACAGATGAAAAGAATGTACTCTGTTGTATCGAAGCTCGATAGAGTGAGTTTTCCAGGAAGAAACATTTTACTTTGGTCTAAGAAAGTGTTCCTGCACACACTTGCTCCTTCAGATTAAGATAATGATGGTTTGGCCAAACACACGAGCTAGTTATTTGTCAGAAAAAGCTGAAAATTCAGTAAAGTAATTGTTTTGCTTGTGCCACAGAAGAACAGAACCTCTGTCTACATCTATTTAACAGCTTTTCTCATTAAACCTTGTGGTTTCAAATGAAATGTTACTTTAACTACTCTCCCGGTTAGCTGAATCCTTAATGGGAGGACATAAAGATGGTATGCTTAAAGTTTTGTTGGGTTTTTTTTTTTTCCCCCGTGGAAACGTCCTCTTTTCATTTAGAGTTTCAGGTGATGAGCAACGGGCACAAAGGTAAACGTGTACATCATCACATCCGGCCGACCTGTCGTCTGTTTTATTCTGTGCACACACAGCGTTTTGTGATTGCGTCTAATAACATCATGCACAGCATATCTGCAGCCATCATCGCAGTGATCGCAGCACAGATGAACATCTTGGTTTTAGCAGTTTCCCCCCGATCGTCTGGTGGTCTGCCCGTCTGTGTCTGCACGCCAGATGTTTGCCTTCTGGATGTAATCCGTGCATTAAACATGATAACAGTTCATTCCCACTCCACATGAACACCGCAGCAGCCGCCCCTGCTGCTACCATCCTAAATGCGACGCACAGCCGAGCACCCAGTTAAGTCGACACCGAGTGGCTTCGAGCAAATAAATTCCGTTAAATTTCACTTTGTCTGGTTTTTAATTGTTTCCACGCTAAGTGATGTGAGGATAATAATGCTGAAAAACGCATGATCTCACCGCTTATGCAGTCACAACCGTTTCGCCAGCGTTGTAAATGAAAACAACGTGGGGAAGAAAACCCCCCAAAAATAACCCACTGAAGACAAAGAACATGTTGTGCTATTTGTTTGTGTGTGTTTGTTCCAGCAGTTGTGTTTAGTTGTAAAGGAAGATAAAATATTCAACAGTGCATCAGCTCCAGTCCACTGAACACAGCTGTTTACACATAACTCACAAGCACACATGCACCAGTTTTCAAGTCTGGTGGACCTCGCCTATAAACGCAGACAAACACCACAGGAAGAGATATATAGAACAAAATACAATAAGAGGCAGAAGCATCTTCTTTTTTTTTTTTTATCCTTATTCAGATTAAATCCAATCAGGTTGTTTTTATTCCTCCATGGGGTGCGTACAACAGGCCGTATTCAGAATCAATTTTTCATTCCATCATGCATAGCATTCATGAGGCAGCTAATATTAAAAGGGAATCTTTACTTTCATTTAAAGTTGATTTATGGGAGTCTCCGAACACAGCACAGGCTATATGTAGATAGTAAAAAAAAAAAAAAAAGGCAGATCCGACTATAATCGGCTCCTTTTTCTCCTTGCAGCCCCATTTAAGAAATGAAGCCATATACTGAAGGGGTCATGAATAAATAAGAGGAGACATTAGCAGTGTATGTGGCTTAATCACACGCATGCACACCTTTAGGAGTAGATGCAGAAAGCCAAACAGCCTGTTTAATGTCCAGTTGTTCTCCATTTTATTGTTTCCTGAACGTGGATCCCTACTGGTGATTTCCGAGGTCATGCTCAGGTCAGATTTTTCATTAGGTGTATGTAGGTTTTGATGTGCAGGCAGGAATGAACCTTTCCTCTAGTCAATTGTATCCTTCATTCGACTGAATTATTTCATCATGTAGGGTTCAGTTTTTCCCTCTCACACTGATTAAACCCACTTCGCCATTAGACCAAACATATCAAATGATTATATTTTAAAATCCAAGTAAAACAGCACTTCCAACTCTCATGCATCAAGAGTAAAGGTCACGCTGGTCTCTCGATAGGTTTAAATATGTTTCTTTGAACCACGTAAATTGCTATGCATCCAGGAGAGGGCTGCTGGTGGGGACAACGTTTCTTATACAGACAGACATCCATGAAAAAGGTTAAAAACTGCAAAAATAAATATTTGTGCCCCCAGTAGTACTTTATTTTTAGTCTGGGGAGATTATTCCTTATGTTTTGTCGTTATTTTCATTTTCTTCCAAGCTCTGTTGTCTTCTTGGTCCCTCGTGTTGGTCGCGCATGAGATATAGTGCACAACTCTGCCCCCACAGGTCATCAGTGGTATTACTTGGTTTTATCTTCCAGTTTTTTCACAATAAGTTCAGTTGGAAAATGTGTCTTGACAAATCAAATATTACTTTTTACGGTCACTCATTAATTTTCTATAAAGGATACATCCTCCTATGTGTGTGACTGTTCTCAGAGTTCACCGTAAAATAACAAGGTCCCGTTGACATACGCAAGTGTCTTGAGGTCTGC
Organism: Lipophrys pholis; assembly: GCF_963383615.2. Lineage (NCBI taxonomy): Eukaryota > Metazoa > Chordata > Actinopteri > Blenniiformes > Blenniidae > Lipophrys > Lipophrys pholis. The sequence continues at coordinate 20,015,573 of NC_137632.1, forward strand.
ATAAGACCGATGTGCCCACTGTACATGTGTAACAAATGTGCTGTGTTTATTTTGTTTGGAGATGAAAACAATATGATATGATGTCAGTCACAAACCTCATATCCTCTAATCATCAGCTTTGGTAAACTCGCAAAGGAATTGCTTTTCCATTACTACCCCTGTATTGTTTTCATATTTGTCAATGAACCTCGCTGACCTGGCCTCAGGGCTGTAAAACAATTTCCTCATGAGTGAGACAATCTCAACACTCTATTGCAATGAAAATGGAAGGGAAAAAAAAGAAAACAAAAATCCCAAATTACACATTGGGGGTTCTTACAGGGCACCACTGTAATGTAGACACAATAATGCATCTCATTATTGTGTCGAACCTTCCGCGAGAACACACAGAAACAAACAGCAGACTATTATTGCAGGACTCATTCTAATCATTCACGCTAGCGATGAAGGCAACATGTAATTTAGGTCTTGTAACCCCAACTATCGAATGTGAACTGAGAGCTTACAAAGCTGCCAGTTTTGTTCATGTTTGAAATGACTGAGCGATCAGAACATCTGCTCCTCTCTCATCTCTTTCACTCCACACCACACTGTTGGCGGCCTCACAGTCACACGGGCACACACACGCACATACACACATATACCACCTGTTTGGCATCGAAATGACAGTTTGTTCTGAGTTAGTGTAAATACATGTTTAGTTTCTCATCTGTACAACAATGTTATGGGTGGGGTTCCCGGTGATGATAACAAAGAGACACACATAAGTGCAGACGGGGAGTGAGAGAGGCTTTTGTGTCCGGTCTAAGTGCAGCTGAAGACGGCTTTGTCTTCAGACTTTTGCAGCTGCGGCTTTTGACATCATGGAAAACCCAAAAAAAAGTGCCACGCACATTGTGACAGAAATTATGCTTTACAGTCCTGTGGTCCAACAAAAGCACAGTGATTACTCCAATGATAAGCACATAGCTTGTTCATGGTTCGTTTCACTGTAAAAGCCGCATGATGAGGAAATGAGAGGGAAAAAGCGAGTATACCCATTAGAGTTTTAATTTAGAGGAAAAAGGTACAAAATGCTCTGGTGTGCTGTAGATAAAAACTAGTTTGAATTTCATTATCTAACTCATGGCAAAACAGTTTTCAATCAAGATGCATTACCTCTGTAATATCACTGTATTTACAAGGTTTTCCACAGTTTTTAGGATTTTTTCCGTTTTTGTTGATGTTTTACTAAGATGGAAAAGGAAATGAGAAAAAAAGTTACTTTTCTGCCCACCTCACGAATAGTAAATAGTTCTTCTGCACATGCACGACGAGCTGGACAATAACAACGATGTTTGCCTCCAGAGTGTCATGACTCCCAGTCCATAATCTCCTGGGACTTGGTAGTTTTATAGTTGAAAGTCACCCGGAATAACAATTCAACTTCATCATCTGTCCATATGAATGTCCGTATATTGTTAACTTTTACAGCTTATTGTTCTGTGTGCATGTGTGTGAGTTCATTAGAAAAACTAACAACACCACCCACTAGTGGCTCAACATGAAAACTACATCACTTTCAGCATTTCTGCCATTTCTAGGTAAACGTTTTCAAATTGCAAATCTTTTCTGAAAAGAAAACTCAAAAACAAATTTACGTGTACAAAATATTTCAGTTCAAAACACATTTCCTCAATCAAACACAGAACTAAATAATATCTACTGTTGTGTGTTTAGTAAACAAATGTAGATATAAAGCAGGGATTTAAAAAAAAACTCTGTAGCTGCTCAGGATTTTATAACTCATTAAATTACATGTTGTGAATTGTGCTTAAGCATGAGGGAAAAAAATCCATACTTTGATTGTATTCTTACAAAATACACAAATTAGAACCTAATTATAGTCATATTTGTAATTTGTGACTACCACTTTTTCGTTTCGCCACAGTTTGTGATGACAGATTAGTACTGCAATAAAAAGAAAGAAGCTTTTTCAAATACAAGAATTACATTTTCTACAAAAGACAAGGAGACAATTGCTTCTCAACCCAATAAAGATTACAGTAAATACACTTTTTCCTCCAAAGCACACCTGTTGGACGATACCGGCCAAGCGATAGACCCAATGTCCAATAAATCTAGAAAAAACCACTGTCTGTCAAGACGTCCATGAACAAAACAGACAGCTGCCTCTGTAACAATTCTCAGAGATTTCACTTTAATATGAATGTTGTTGGCAAAACACTGCTGAGTTACTTTTAAATGTAGAAAACACTAATGCATGTTGACGTATCACCATGTTCATGATTGATACGGTTTTGATATGTGAATATTGTCAAGAAATTGCCCAGAACTTGAAACACGCACGCACGCACGCACGCACGCACGCACGCACACACACACACACACACACACACACACACACACACACACACACACACACACACACACACACACACACAGGGGCACTGTGGAGGGAAAGCTGCTCAGATCATTTTCTCTAGAACATTCAAGCAATGCAGCGAGTCTGCAGCCAATCACACAGGTTCAGCCAAGGGTGTGTACTCCTGTGTGTATTTGTGTTTGTGTGTGCTTGTGAGTGTCAGGTCCAGCACTGCTGATTGCTTTCACATGTGAGCCGTGGCTTCAGTTCAATACCTTCATGTGATCGGTGGGATGTGTCCTTAGTTCCACCCACTCATCTCCCTCTCCTCTGCTCCTCCTTCTTCCCTCTGTCTTTTCTTCTGTTGGCACTTGCAGAAATCACAATAAAAGATAAAGGGTTTTTTTTTTGTTTTTTTTTTAATATATTATCGTTAACAGCTGCTGGGATCCATTATCAATAAAAAGCAACTCATCTAGTGCTAGATAAATACTCAAATCGGGTATATCTGGTACCTTTTCTGTTCTTGGCCGATACCTCTCCTCAAGCCCAGACAGGAGGCAATGTTTGCAAGATACGAACAAACCCTGAGAACTAACCATGTATACCTTGAGACTTTACAGCATTTTATCTATAACAGCATTTACTTCAGCATGGTTAAGTTTATCTTCCCTCTCTTTTCCCTTCGTTGAGATTTGAAAACACAGACAAATGGGACCGTATTAGCCGTGGGTGCTCGTTCAATGGTAAATGTACAAAAAATAATCCTTGTTAAAAATGTTTAAATATGAATCACATTTTAGTGTTTTTAATATATAGATGTATTCCATCAATCCATCCATTTTTTTGTTGGGTGCAGCCTAACATACTAATCCCAGAATTCCCCGCTACTTTAAAATTGTGCTGCATTTACAGGTTTTTATTTCATTCGCAACGACGTTCTGGACGACACAAAAATAAGAACTCAACTTCTATTATAAGATAACATTTGTTATGTTTCTCCTTATGGTCTTTGAAGTTTAATACCGCAGCGTTGAAGAAGCCTCTGTGTCAGTGATGAAACACAATATGCAAATGTGGTCAGAAAGTATTGATTTGGTTTTGGGAGTAGTTAGAACCATATCCTTGTTAACGCATTAATGCTTGCAGAACTCGCAGTCTGACCTTCTCTCCTCCACAGATCTTAATGGCATACTTATCTTAATGGTTTTTGCCACTCTTAAAACTCATTTCCTTTGTAGCTGACTTTGGTTCAGGGATGGGAGTTAGCCGTTCATCGCCGGCAGCTTCTTTTTATCATCTCAGTTGTTGTCGTACTTAGCTTGACACTTAAGGCTACAATTACACTCGCATACCTTGTGGTGCTGTGTTGCACAATGGGCTAATGAGCAATTCACTGTCAGTGGTTTCCTGACATAAAGAGCAGCTCAGCTGTGGAGCTCTTGGCTCTGCCTTTCAGCTACACTTTAAGTTCCATTATTGGTGGCTTTTTAGTCACTGACATTTTCTCTTTTTTTAATTTTTATTTATTTCACCGTGAGAAAGAAACTCTCCATTGCTGTTTACTCGATATTAAAACTCGACGTCCACTCATCTTAAAAATAGATATTATTAGTAGCTCGCAGTACAATGAGCTAATTAGGCATTTAGTCTGGAAATAATTTCCCGCTGTACAGAACACATTTTTCCAACTACCCGCTTACTAAAGAAGGAGTCGTAATTAGTTCAGCGAGCACTCAACAAATCAAACTTGCACATTTCTGGTTATAAGAACAGTTGTCTGATTTGCCATTTAGATTTCTGGCATCACTTCCTACCCTGAAGCACTCAAGTTTCCCACCATTGATTCTCATTCGATGTCACATTTTTCAACATGTAGCGGCCCTTTTCCCAGTAGTGCCACTTCTGAAAAGTCACCAAGTTTCCAGGTTTTGTGTCACGAAGCTCTAGTCTGCTTTCAGATGCAGCATGCAGGGTAAGCTCTGCACATAATCATGCTCCTAAGCTTGAATGGAAATCATCTGTACTACATTTAGAGCATGTGAAGCTTGCAAAACTGTATTGTCAAGAGTTATTGGTATAAGATTTATGCTTTTCTGGTTTCGCATGTGGACCAGCATCTGACTTCAGAGTTCAGCCCAGTAGTTTGCAGCTGCTACACATCTTAGCTCAGTTTTCAATGTATAGGTTTTGACTTCGGTCACATGCATGTTTCCCAGTTGAATTCGGGACAGAAAAGATTCTGGAGTGACTCATCACATCCTCATGTGGTTCAAAGACCAAAACAACTGGCACAAGTTACTAACTTCAATGGTTGTCTGAAAAAAAGGAAAAGATTTCTCAAAGGTATTGTTGAATATTTTAAATACCGCTTACTTGACTCGTGTGTTAATGGACAAAATGTAGATGGAATAATACAATAAAGGGTAGCCTATTTTGCTGTGGCTCATTGGTGGAGTAACTCATCACAGGATGTCTCTGTTAGAGAGGCCATGCCTTTCAGTCTGCCAGTCAATCAGTCATTTAGCAAAGGAAATCCCCTCACACACACACACACACACACACACACACACACACACACACACACACACACACACACACACAGACGCACGCACCATGTCACCGATAATTGAGCAACGACAATGTCTCTCTCGCTGTCTCGCTGTCTCTCTCTCTCTCTCACTGTCTCTCTCTCTCTCCCTCTCTCTCTCTCCCAGACGCACAACCCTCGCCATACTGTGTCAGTAGTCATTATTTAGGCTGACAGAGGTAGATTTATACCCAGAGCTCTTTCCATAATTGAACAGTTTTCGTCTCTGTGTTTCCGCTTCGCTCTGCTCAGTCAGCAGCTTTACAATGAGCCCTTGGGCCCACGACACCTTCTGTTTCTCAGCTTGAGGAGTGTGTGTGTGTGTGTGTGTGTGTGTGTGTGTGTGTGTGTGTGTGTGTGTGTGTGTGTGTGTGTGTGTGTGTGTGTGTGTGTGTGTGTGTGTGTGTGTGTGTGTGTGTGTGTGTGTGTGTGTGTGTGTGTGTAAAAGAGATAGAATCAGGGAGTTGCTGCTCACTCGTTTACAAGTTGACCCATCTGCAAAGTATAGATGGAAAGATTTTTTCTTTTTTCTTTCTTTTGGGTCTCCGTTTTGGATCCTTATGTTAAAAAGATGACAGAGACCTCTTCCTCAGTATTCCCACACAGGTGATTAAACACTCTGCTGCCTTGTGCTGTATCAGTCTGTTTTAGTACAGCAAGAACCACAAACCCTTCTGCATCAGCAGGTATTTTTAATTTCATTTCTCTTTTGATAAGCTGTAGGTCCATCTTGGTGAAATTATTTTTGAACTCATAATATTCACAGTTGACCTTAACTACACTTACCAGGAGCGGTGGGATTCTTCCTCATCCACCTTGAGTCCACCACTGCCCTTTTAAATTAATAAACAAATTATAATTAAGTTACTTATTTGATTTATTTTAGTGACCTTTACAGTTGCTACCTGTAGAGAATCCTGAGGGATTAAAAGAGGAAGGGTTTGATGGATGATAAAGGATGGAGGAAGTAAAAAAAAAAAAAAGAAAAAAAATAGGTGAGACCAGACCGAGAATAATACTGAATTCGAGAGGTGGAGAAGAGCTGGACATGGAAATAGGAGGCTGACAGAAGCTGTGTGTGGTCACTAATTAGGGAAATGGCTGTGTGAGGTGGAAAGGGTTAGGTTGCCTTCTCTATGTTTCTCCCTCTCATCTCCATTGCTCCCTCTCGCCCCTCCATACGGGGGGCTAATTACAGCGGTAAAGGGCACCAAATTAAAACAGCTTAATGTCAACAGCTGGGAACCACTTATCCAATGTTAATATCTCGCTCTGCGTGCACGCATGCGTGCGTGCGCGCGTGCGTGTGGCCGGGCTTACATAATAATCTTGCATACTTTCACTGTGAGCAGTTTGTGTAAACAACTCAATAAAGTTATGCACATACACAATACACATTAGAGGGGAACGGGTGAACCCAGGCACTGAGCCCAGCTCAAAGCTATTTGCAAAGGTAGCAAAGGCTAACGGTCCACTCCAAATAAGACGCGCACAAAGAGAGGGGGATCACCATGCAAGTCATGGAAAGATCTAGAGCCAGCATGCAGGCAGTAAATCACAAGAGTCTCAGGTTTACTGAGCTGGTGGTTAAAATCTCCATAAAATAACACTAGACGGTATCGCGGTGCAAAGAGAAGCACTAAGAAGGTTGAGGAGAGCGGCGGATCTTTGGAAAAAGAACAAACGTAAGAAACACAATCTCACCAAAGCGAAAGAAGTAGGTGCGGGTAGGCAAATATGAACGGCGATTGGAAATCAAAATACACCTCAGGGACAGATGACAGAAAGGGCGAGAGAAAGAGTTATGACGAAGAAAATTGCGGTTGCGGTGAAACAGAAACAACAGTAGATAGGATTTCACTTCTGTGCCGGAGAGGCAGGGGGAGAAAAAAAAAATCAAGATTGACTTGTGTGTGTGTGTGTGTGTGTGTGTGTGTGTGTGTGTGTGTGTGTGTGTGTGTGTGTGTGTGTGTGTGTGTGTGTGTGTGTGTGTGTGTGTGTGTGTGTGTGTGTGTGTGTGTGTGTGTGTGTGTGTGTGTGTGTGTGTGTGTGTGTGAACTTTATATGGGTATAGAAAGTTCTTGTGGTGTCGCTGGTGGTTTTGCAGAACAACTGAATCTGCTCAGATTTATTGTGACAAATGACAGTGAGAAGATAGAAAGGTAGCTTGGAGGGAGGAGTGCTGAGCAGAAGGAAAGAAAGATTGAGGGAGGAACGAAAAGCAAATGACCATAAAATGAGTAAGAGTGGGGAAAGAAGTAGCTTCTGAGAGCAATTTGGAGAGAGGTCTGTGGTGGTAGGCCTGTGCCACGCAAGCCGGGCAATCTTCTGTTCCCTTACGTCAGCATGGGGACACACGCTTACTTTCACCAGCAGTGTGTGTGTGTGTGTGTGTGTGTGTGTGTGTGTGTGTGTGTGTGTGTGTGTGTGTGTGTGTGTGTGTGTGTGTGTGTGTGTGTGTGTGTGTGTGTGTGTGTGTGTGTGTGTGTGTGTGTGTGTGTGTGTGTGTGTGTGTGAGAGGGAGAGGGAGAGGGAGAGGGAGCTGGTGAGAACTTCAGGGCCATTTAAGGAATCCTAACCGACAGTAAAAACGTGCTTATTAAGATCAGAAGGTCCCGAGGTTTCGTACTCCAACACTGACGTGTTTGGGCGTGCACGTTTGCCTCTGTTTATTTGATCTATCTCACACTGGTTGCATGCTGCTGTGCTCCAAGGTCAGTTTCAGAGTAGCATCTATCATCATAGCGGTGTGTGTGTGTGTGTGTGTGTGTGTGTGTGTGTGTGTGTGTGTGTGTGTGTGTGTGTGTGTGTGTGTGTGTGTGTGTGTGTGTGTCTGTGTGTCTGTGTGTCTGTGTGTGTGTGTGTACATGCCAACCTGCAGTGGTTAAAGTGAGAGGTGTACCACAGTCAGCACAGTTTGGATCATGACAAACGTCAACATCAGCCTTTATACGCAATCATGGAAAACTACAGTGAAGACGTGTACAACCACTATTAGTTACTGTAATTTATAAATCTGCGATTCGGCCAGACATCTCGTCTGCGTTGTTAAAATAAAACACATTAACTCAATCGCTACTCAATTTATTTTCTGAAAGGCGAAACTGAAAAGACATTTCACCTCTCTTCTGATTCTGTCATCAGTGCTAACTGACTAATTTGGGAGTCCAATATTGTAGAATTTGCAAATTCCTTGGGAATATACAAGTTCCTTTTACTAGAATTCCTTTGACCACGTCAAGCATCTATGTTTGTTGCAGACCCCTCTGGTCACACGAGAGTCATCAAAGTCACCTGGTTTCTATGAATGTGTTGAGTTGTCTTGGGAGGGATCAAAAGACTGCATTGTTGACAAGATCTTAAGACAAGATCCAATATACTCTGACCTGCATATCTCCAATGACATTAACTGGACGTGATGTGGACAATAGCTTGGTTTTGTAAGCATTTGACTGAACCAAAGACTTAGTCTAAGGTGACTTTCTCCATCAGGATGTGCTTTTATCTAACAACCATGATAGCATGACATAACTACGCCCTAAAATATACGTACTCTTTTTAACTCGTAAATCTTTTTCAATTATTCTTAAATATTGTATATTGTTTACACATACATCAATATAAACGCCAGGACTTACATTACCATACAAAATGTTTAACAGCTGTTGACTCCACCCACACGACCATCAATCAATGCCAGAAAGGATTGGATGACAAAATGTGCTTTTTTTGTCTTCTATTCTATTCTATTCTATTTAATTCTATTCTATTCTATTCCAACCCTGTGCTGTATTTTTTCCATTGACAGAAACCACCACTGTACCAGACACAGCGACGCCCACCTCGCCAAGGGTGGAGCAAACAACTCCTGCATTGAGACCTGGTAAACACACACACACACACACACACACACACACACACACACACACACACACACACACACACACACAGACAGACACACACACACACACACACACACACACACACACACACACACACACACACACACACACACACACACACACTTTACTCAAGCACTCTTACCCATCACGTCTCCACTCTAGTATATGCAGATTTCACGCAAATGCATTCACACAGACACACACACACACATGCTTTTATTCCTGCCTGTCTCTCATCTACACACACTTCCACACACTGGTGCTCTTAAGGTCAAACTCATGATGTCACTGTGCACCACAGGGCCTCTGGGCTTTGAAGTCTGTTAGATTGAAGAGTCCCACAGGAAGCTCTGTTTGAGTGAATATAAGCTCTCACAGCCAGAGGATCCCGCTACTATACACACACACACACACACGCACACACACACATTGGGATTTGATTTCATGGCTGCAGGTCAGCAACAATCATGCAATTGGCCTCAATGGACTCCGTGCATATCTTAATTTAAGCGGGGTCTCTCTCTTTTTTTGTTGCTACATAACTGAACCAAACAACTAATTACAGGATTTATTCTTTCATGTCCCTCCCAAATATTTCTTTTTATTACTCACCCGTTGCTTTACTGGTTTCTCTTTGTCCTTTTTCTCTGTAGTTGTTTTGTGCTCTGAACACTTCTGGAAATAGTCTCTTCATGTCTTTTAGTCATTAAGTTGTTTTCTGTTCAATATTTTGAGATGTCATATCACATGAGCACAATGAAATCTCTCTTGCAGCACGACAAAAATAGAGACAAGTCGGCCATTATGGCATCAAGTTTCATGAAAGAAGAAGAAATGTCTTGAACTTAGCACAACATTGAAAGCACTCTGAAAGTAGAGGGAATAGATGTGTAGGCACTGTAACTTTCTGTTGCTCCAACAAATGTCTTTATACCTAATCTGTGTCTTTCTCATCCTCGGACTTGCAGCCACCACTCCATCCCTGTGGGCTGTGTGTGACTTCGAGCAGAGCTTGTGTGGGTGGTCAGCGGACCCTCAGTCGGGTGTGAGCTGGTCCCTGCACACAGCCAGCAGCAGCTCCACCGGACACGGCACCCACGGAACGAGGCAGGACCTGGCGCTTGGATCAGACAGTGAGTCCTCACAGTGCTTCAGGCACACTCATTTGTACAGTGCAAAACACGCAGAGGTGAAAACACATTTTGCAACGTAGGTGACCGAGGGAACTTATAATTAGAAATGCATTATTAAGGGAAATACAAGCAGTCACTGCTGGATCAAAAGCTCATGCCATGTGTCAACCACAAGTTTAAAGTGAAGGCCAGAGAAAAGAGACAATTTGTTTCAAATTAATGAATACCAGGCATTACAGTTTTATATTGCATGTAGGTTTAAGTAATAGGTGATAATACTTGTGTCCCTCTTCACCATAATGCTCTATGATAAAGTATTGTTTTTTTCAGCTATAAAGTTTTGAACTCTTCCCGATGTAACAACTCTTACTAACTTTTTCTAAACTTGGGTCTGACTCTTTAGTGTCAAAGATCACGGGTCGTTGGTAAAAGTTCACAGAAATTATGAAAACGCTACCCCTCGTCATCCATTATACCATATAGTGCAGGTTATAAACATCTAATTTACGCTCATACAAAATAAGAAAATCAAATAAAAACTGAAGCAGATAGCACTCAAAGTATTTTCGTTTAGGTTCGTACAGGAGAAAAAGTGAAAGGTATGTTATCATTTAAGGATGTGCACACATTTTTTGTGTATTATTTACTAATAGTCAAATATTTCTACTTAACCCTTTCTCTGCATATTTATGCATGAAGTCATTTTTATAAAGCTTTTTGAGCTGCACCAAATTGTTACAGACTTTGATATAATCCTCTGGAGTCAAGACAAAATTGGGGATTCAAGTCAAAATAAACTAGACACCGATCAATCATGGCATGTGGGTGGATGTATTGTCATCTTAGAAGAGGTAACGCCTGAGGATTGTTCCATTGTAAAACAAAGGTGATACCTCGGGACAACTTTAGACAATAGACTTGTGTATTGCTCAGAAACATTTGTTTATGTGCTCTCTCTCTCAGTCAGGTTGAGAAGAAAAGCTTCGAACACACTCGTGTCTAGTTTGAAGCAAGAAAAACATTGATTGGCTCAATTTTACAGAAACATTAAGTCTTGTTAACTCTGCTTGATTAGATAACATTTAGCCAATAAAACACGGGCAAATACGCTGTAAGTATTAGCAAAAATCAGTGGCGGTTTTCAGGTTGGATCATCTATTATGAAATCTGTCATTTTAATCTATTTTCCTCCTAAAACGTTCGCACAACAATAATTGATGGGTGCACGTCTAATATGGGAACTTTATTTCATTCAGACACACTGAACAAATGAACCGATGAAAAGCTCCATCTTCTTAAACCTCCACAGGGTCAGAACTCATTAAAAGGATTCATGGATTGGTCCTTTCCTCTAATTAAACACACAAACTTTCCTCCAAAAGCTCCACACCCCCGTTAGAGATTCACTCGTCTTTCTGGGCATTCTCCATTTCAAGCTATTTCTCATTTTATAAACAGAGAAGAAAAGCAACGTCATGTCGAAATGTTTGACTTTCTTCAGCACAAAGACTTCTCGAGCTAATTAACAATGAGGCAGTTGTCCTGTGGTGGAATATTATGCATCCTGGTGCTGGGAGGAACGACTGACAGCAACTATGATGCAAGGATTTCAGTCAGATCTTCTATAAGTGTGTCCTCTGTGTTAATTGTAGTTCTGAAGCATGTAAGGTTTAACGGTTCCACTTTCTACAGCCTAGTTTGCTACTCAGTCGTATTTTTAAACGATCTGCTTGATCGTTTTCTGTCCAGTCCACACCTTTTTTTCTTTTTTTTGCTTCCTCTCGTTTGCTCTTTTCCTCACTTATTTACCTCTAATACCTTGACAAATGTCTTTCTGCTCTCAATCTCATTTTTCATGTTTCTTTTTCAAGTTCAAGTTCCAAATCTGTACAATCATACAACTTCATATAACGCATTCTTCCCATCACTCCCCACCTCCTCCAGCTGTCTGGCTCCATCACTCTGATCAACCCACTCTCTCCTCACTGACCTCCCCCCCCTTTTCCCCCACCAGCACTTCGCCTTTTCCCCACATCTGTCCATCTGTAATAAGAGAGCAGGAGGATCACCAAGACTGTTTTATCAATCATACACACACACATTTGTAGCTTCTCATACCCTTCCACATCCCTGTCTCCCTTAGATGCACATACTTACTGTACTTACACACCCGTGAGGTGCACACACATCGCCCAGAGCCGGTCAGATAAGTCAGATGATGGCTTTGACAGAAGTGCTGCCTTAGCTTTCCAGACCTCCCCGGGGCGCTCCACACACACACACACACACACACACACACACACACACACACACACACACACACACACACACACACACACACACACACACACACACACACACACAGCAAAAGTAGGACTGTCCGAGAATGCTCAAAACCCAGAGTGTGTAAGTTTGCCCGTGCTACCACACACACACGCACCCGACCTTGCCATCCAGCAAGGTTTTCTCTGTATCTGTTGAAGCCATCCGGTTTATGGTCGACTGAGCAGCTCCTTCATAAACAGACAGGGCCGTGACATAAAGCAAAGCTCTACATCCCTCCGTTTGTGCACACGCCCCATGCGAGCGTGTGCCCGTGCACGTGTGAGTGCATGTAATTGACTTAGCACCGTCCCTGTCTCCGTGTTTGACAGCAACATGACATTAAGTCTTGTTCTACAGCAACATTAGCGTGGCACCCTGTCTCGGAGCTGTCTCGATATGCAAATCAAATCCCCAGCCCTTGTCGTTAAGAGCCCTTTTAGGGATTTAGAAGGGGGGGAAAAAAACTCAACCTGAACAGAGCTCATAAGTTATTCTTTTGATCTGAGATACGGCGAGACTGAAATTCTTCACTTGCAAGATTTTTATCGCAAGATGTCACAGCAGTCGTTGCTGGGAGAGGAACAGTTATTGATAAGGAAGGTAAAGGAGAAAAGAGACTGGTGGAAGGCAGGTAAAAAATAAAAAAAATACGGGGATAATCACACTTTCTAATTCTAGATAACATAGTGTTGGATTTTCTTGGTGTGATCCAAGAAGTGCAGCTGTAAAATCTAATAAGCAGCTGTGTCTGTCATCACTTTTACACGATGCTCTACCACAACCTGACATGACGAATGTTTTGTTGCAAAGGGCCGCCGCAGAGGTCGTCCTTTGAAACTTCATGAAAGAGGAGCAGCTTTCAAAAACTTGGCTGTTGGTTGGGATGACTTCAACCTACCATATTCAGATCAATGACCATAAGGATCTGTATGGTAATGCCAAGAAGGAACTGAACAGGTTAATATGAGCATATTTTGTTCTCCTCCTCAGGAGACGAAAACAAGCAGAGAAATTAGCTCATCATACTTTCTTAATCCCCTTGGGGAAATCCCCTTTTTTCCAAATTGACCCATCGGTTGTCGGCCACATTACGGCGCTCTGGGGAGTCTGTGAGGGTCAAAGGCCTTGTTCAGGGACCCACGGTGGTGGCCTATTCTCAGTGGGGATCGAACCTGCCAACTCCCGCTCTCACATCTGACCCGAACGTAAAACTACCAGCTGTTCCTGAATGTTACTACAAACACCATGTACAAACAACTCAGGCCCCTCGTTTGGTTGTCTTTTCTCCATCACTTGTTCCATATCAAGGCTCCTACAGCCTGTCATTTTGGTAATCTTAGTTCTTCACCTGCCACACTGCAACATGCTCTTTATTAACATTTCTATCTTTGTGTGTTTGACTGCATAACAATGTCCACTCACTCAAAGATGACAACTGCAAGTAATATGTCAATGGAATAACAACATCATTAAGGTCACCACCAAAATAAATTAATAACTCTCCAAGAGCATTTATTTATGTGCAGGGAAAAACTTGCTCTTTAGAATTAGATGGTGAATTTAGTGTCATCATAACATCTAGCACAACCTGCATTAGTTCGAAGTATTTATAAGTCGCTGTAAGTCATAGCAACAGTCACACCGTGCAGTGTAGCATGAAGGCGGTTTTAAAATTGCTGACACTAAAGATTATCTCACGCTTTTCTTTGGCCACACAACAACGTGTACGGATCCTGTAGCGACAGGTCTGAGACACCCTGCTTCAGCCACAAGCACTCGATTTTCAGCATAAGAAGAAAGGTCTTTGGCGAAATCGTGGTGTCACAAATCCAGCTGCCTGGCAGGGAGAACTCAACCCTGTGGGAAACCTTTATATAGTCACAAAGAGACATATAGCACAACATTAATCTCGGTCCTCAGAAGGATGCACACACATTCAGAAGACGGGACACGTACCTGCTTACATGCACTGTGATAAACTCCCAAGCACACACACACACACACACACACACACACACAAAGTGACTGACAGATGAACTCACACACAAACATCCCGGATAAAAACATAAATAAAGATGCTTAAAAATCGCACTCACACAAACAGAAAACCTCGCGAAGAACACACATACACAAACACACATTTCCCTCCCTCCCTCAGAGCCAATTCCACATCCCTGCCTATCCCTCCCATGGAGAGTTGTTAATTAATTCCCTCCCTTTGTACGTTCGCCAAGATCAAACGAGGAACGACAGAAAAACACTGCAACTTTTCTCTAACTGTACTTAATGAGCAACGGTAATTTAGGCCCCTTCTTTCATTGCCTGCAAGTGAAAAGTTGAGCTACCTCAACCCAAATCCATTATTCATTACGCTTGATGAGCTGCAAAATCCGTCGAATGTTTTTCTTCCTGTCTTTGCTGAGGGAGGGGAAAGAAAAAAGCATAGACAGAAAACTAGCTGGATAGACAGACAGACAGACAGACAGACAGACAGACAGACAGACAGACAGACAGACAGACAGACAGACAGATAGACAGACAGACAGACAGACAGACAGACAGACAGACAGACAGACAGACAGACAGACAGACAGACAGATAGATAGATAGATAGATAGATAGATAGATAGATAGATAGATAGATAGATAGATAGATAGATAGATAGATAGATAGATAGATGGTTTTATTGCATTCTTTCTTTATTTTCTCTTTGACTTCTCTCTCTTTGATTCTTTTCTCTGTATCTTCCCTCATGAGGTATCACACATAGTGTCTGTCTGTCGATAAAAACACTATTTGCAGCTCCAGCGAAGCTTGTACTCTCCGGCCATAATAGACAAACTAGAAAAACAGCCAAACACAGCAGCAAGCTAATGATTATGGTTGTGTTTGGGGTGTAGGGGGGGGAGTGTAGCGCTGCCTCTATCACTTTGTTTGCTCATTCTTTTACTCGCTCACCCCTTCCTACCCTCTACACTCCTCCCTGGCCCATCTTTCTATGCCCGGTTTGTGTTTAGAGGGGTGGCCGAAAGGGAATTTCATTAAAAACATGACAGCAGCACAAGCACATGCACACACACAAACACACACAGGTGTATTGTGACTGTTGGTATGATGGCCATGCTGACTAAGTCATATAAAAGAAGGCTGTAAAAGTAGGAAGTGTCAGCATTCAAAATGATTAGCTGAAGTGTGTGTGTGTGTTTGTGTGTGCATGTGCATTCAAAGCCCTTAGCGGCCATGATAAAATGCCAGTTTCACTGCGGTCAAGCCTCATACCACAAGATGATGGTGGTAATGCTTTAAATCCTAAACAACCACATCCCGCTGCTGCAGTACCTCATGGCACTGTCACAAATCATAAAACACATTAAAGTGGGACCCATTTAAATAAATATACTGCAAACAACATACAGGCGGCTGTACATGTGGAGTTTTATTTACCTCCCTTTGCTCAAAAGAGTGGTGATGTGAATGTGTGAAATACATCGCTGCGTCTGCAATAACAGTGTGATAATAAAACACACATTTCTCTTTTCAACTCTGACAGACTTTTCGGGGAACTACCTCCATCTGGATGCAGGCGCCCACACCCAGCGCAAAAGAGCCAGGCTGCTGAGCCCGGAGGTGGGGCCGGAGCAAGGGCCGCTCTGCCTCCTCTTCTACTACCAGCTCCAGGGGGAGGCGCAGGCGAGCCTGAGGGTGCTGCTGAGGGACAGCGACCAGGAGGAGACACTGCTGTGGGTGCTAAAGGGGGACCAGGGCCTTCATTGGAGAGAGGGCCGCACTATCCTGCCCCAGAGTCCCAAAGAGTATCAGGTGACGGAACAACACTGAACACATGGCATCGTGTTGTAACCAGTGTTAGGAATAATGCATAAGAAAGTTACGTGTCAATACTTTTGTGTCACATGACAGTGACTGACTATGAAAACAGTATTCGTAAGCTTGTTACTTTGTTACTTGAACTTTTACACTTGCGAACGTGTTTTTTTTTGTAATGGAGGTTTCTTTAATTTTTTTTAACTAAAAATACCTTTTTCTCCATCAATAACCTGAGAGTGATTTTCTGTGTGTGCCTTCAGGTGGTGTTTGAGGGCTTTTTTGATCACCCAACAAGAGGCCACATCAGAATAGACAACATCCACATGACCAACAGCATCGAGCTGGAGCAGTGTACACGTAAGTCCCTCCACACTCGCATGCTGCTCACCCATTCCGCCTTGTCTGCAGGGTTTCTTCAGTCCCGTACGACCGGCCATTTATTCATTGTTTCCAATAGAGGTTGGATGAGACAAAGCGTGAACGGGAAAAAAAAAAAAAAGAGTATTTCACGTTTACGCACACACACCTACACACAAAAAGATAAAATAATATATATACATATAAAAAAAAGTAGGCCACAATCAGCCTTCAGGCACAGATTCTAATCTATCTGTCATTACGTCTTCCTCCCTGTAAGAACCAATCCCACCATTTCTTCATTCTTCTCATCTTTTCTCATCCGTAGCCTCATCTTTCATTCGGTCTGAGCCATCAAGCTCTGAAAATAATGCGGGTGCTTGTGCCTGATTACTGAAGAGAGCAACATGTAGCTGTGATGAAAGGGCTGGAGTGACTCTTACTGTTCTCATGTGTCTCCGTCTATCCATGCTCTTACAGACAGACACTACCTGTCCAATGAGACTACTACTAATTATTATTATTATTATTATTATTATTATTATTATTATTATTATTATTATTATTATTATTATTATTATTATTATTATTATTAACACCCTGGTTTTTGTTTCTCACTTCCAACATCAAAATTACAAATGTTAAACACATTGGACCCTGCACAGTGGTATAGAAACTGGATGGATTATTCCAATTAAATAAATTCTAACCCTTTTCACCAGAATTTTTTATATATTCAGTAAAATAACAAGTTACAAAGTAATTATAAGCTTCCTTTGGTAGGAGCACTCCTAATATAGCATCTTTTGTAAGGGATATAAACAGGGCTCTTTCATTTAAACATATTTCTAATTATTTTGCTTTTCCCACTTGTTTGTTTACACCCTTTTTTCATTTAGTCCCATGTTCCTTCTTTCCTTCTCTTCCTTCTCAGTTCTCTCCTGCTCTCATAATTGATGTGACATCCTCCGGCAAATAATAAACAGCCATAAATTTCAGTCTCTGTTCCCATGACCCTTTAACATACCTCCACCCTTCCTCCCCCATTTCTCCATTTCCCCTCTCCTCACCCTGTCCCTCAGCCTTTTCACCTCATCTTCCATCCCCATCTTCCCTTTTCTGTCTGTTCTTCAGCCAATAAAGTCTGCTGTTGTTAACACCTAGTGTGTAACAAGAGAGAAATGGACACAATTATTAAAACAACAAAGTGAAGAACAATCAAAGGAAAGAGAGAAACAGAGAGACTATGACAACAAGAATGGCACACAGAGAGAGGACACACTTCCCCTCTTCTTTCCCTCTTGTCCTGCCCTCTTTATTTTCTCCACATTTTATAAAATAACTGTCATCCTGGAAGATTTATGGGCATTTAGACTATTAAATACTTCTGAACACAACAAATCTTCATTTATTGTTTAAGAAAAAAAGGAGTAACAAGCACTTTTAGAGTGCAGTATAATGCAATTTTTCACCCATATTAAAATGCATTTCTGTTAATAACCATGACAAATATAAGTTTAATCATCAGAATACGGCGCCTCACAATGAGACTGTGCAAATAGTGAAGATCTTTTTACTGCGTCTCGTCTGTAAAGAGATACTTAAAACGAAATGCTTAATGAGATTGTGTCTAGACAGATAACTTTCTGTTCAGCACGCTTCGTGGCCAGCTCAAAAGTAAAAATACGGAAGAATTTCCATCTCAGTTTTAATCAATTATTGTTTGTGACTGTAGTTTTTTTAGTTTTGTTTTCAGATGATGTTGTTCACCCGTCGATCAATTACACTCTTTGGTTCCCATCTGTCTTACAGCAGCTCCATCTACTAGTCGGCTCAACACTTTGTTTTTGGTATATTTAAATGACATATAAATGTTACATATAAATACCAATGATAGCCGTACCTCAACGATGAATCAAGTGTAACCAAACATGACTTAACATATTTGTGTCGTGGCAGAAAACCGAAAAGAAAAGAAAAAAACTTACTGAGCATTTCAAAGAAAACATGACTCGTTATTATTTTTGTCATACTTGGGTTGAGATTTTTCTCTATTAGTTTAGGCAACAAAATAACTGGTCAATTACAAGACATCACATGACATTATTGTCTTACAAATAAAAAAAATGTTTCCGTCTTGGGTACATTTCCTCCTTATATCGCATGCTCAAAATCATCATGCGCCTCTACATTACTGGTCATAAACACTCCTGACATTAGACCAGGAATTATTAGAATAGAGGTGACCTTTATATGCACCTTTAACTGCGGGTTGTTGAATTGTAAATCCCCCAATTGTAAGACGATTAAAATAGATCTTTTGTAGACTGTCAGCTCAAGTAGACACAAAAGATCCTCCTTCCCTTTATCATTTGGACTGATAAAATCAGCAAGCACCGGACAAGTGGCTGGATAACCTTTGAATCGGCTCCATCCTAGAAGAGCCACTCACATCACATTCACTCTTCTTCATCGTCTTTCTATCTTTAATAACATTTCTTTTGTTTCCCTTTCTTCCAGAGCCTTCCCCAGCGTTAACTCCCGGCATAACCAGTAAGTCCTACTTCCCGTACTTCCTCTGCAACGTTGTCTGTGCTTCCTGCTTTATGCTAAGCTCATCTTGTAGCATCGCACTGGCCCTGAGTCTCTTTGTTAGTGCATAAGAAATGTTACAATAGGTGGGTCACACACTCAGCCCAACAGGAACTAAAGTTTTCGTCACTCCAAAATTTCCAAACGCAGTTGGGTTTCGTACATGTGAACTCAATCTTCTACAATGACACGTCACATCCAGATAGTAGCCATTAGTGAACCTTGTCAGGTTACTGACGGATTTGGAGCCTCATATAGTGACAACAAAGCAACTTGTTGGGATGGATTCACTGCATTTTTCCAGCATGTCTTCCTGCATGTTGGGCCGATCACTCTTGGTTATGTAGATTGAAGTGAAAATGACGCTCCTAACCACACAAACAAATGGACACATGGTTATTCATGACAAGACCCACACTTCAGAGGCAGCTGCAGCAGAATAACGCTGTGAATGCAGTGGAAGTGGTTGGAAGTCGTCTGTTACTGAAGTAAAACTGCTAATTTTATAATGCAGTTTGTGCTTCTGCAGACCTACATTGCAGCGCCGATTTTTTAAAGTTTGTGTGTTAAAACTTATCGTAAGATCCCAGGTCATAGAGTCAGTGTTGGACGTCTCTGTGTGTTTTTCCTCTGCTCATTAGTTAAATTTTAAGTACTGGCAGGCCTCTTGTGGCCACCAGTCCATTCCTCATACTCGCTTTCCTTATTTAATTGTAAATATTAGGAGCCATGCTCATGATTTATGCCTTCATCTTGATTTGTTCTTTCCATGTAAGCGCCCTCTTTCTTTACAACAACCACTCCCATTGCCTTTTCCTTTGTTTCCTCCTCTTCGCTGCCTCTGTACTCCTTTTACAATGCACTCCTCCCTCGCTTATCCTTCCTCTTTCTTTGAAAGGGTTAGGGTTAAATTCAGAGCTGATCTCCATCCAACTTCCTTTTTTCCTTTCCTTTTTTTTTCCTCCTCCTTCATCCTCAAACAGGCCAGTCTGAAAGAAGATGAAAAGGCTTAGGGAGATTACGCTACTGGATTGCCTGCTTTCAAAGTCTGGGTCGAGACCTAAACCATTGGCTGTGCACAAGTGTGTGTGTATGTGTGTGTGTGTGTGTTATTGTTTAGAAATTGCTGCAATACAAATTACAAATACTGATTTCTTCTCCAAGCCGAGTGAAACACACACACTGACAGACAAGTTCTGCCTCAATTTGAATAGAAGAAAATCAGGGTTTTACTTGATGATGCGTGTATGTTTTTTGTACCTGGATATTCGGTCACAGTTCATGGATGATAGTTATATGTTTTGATTCAGTCATTTATTTCTTGCCAACTGTGGAGAAACTGCACTTTTACCCAATTAATTCTCACAGATTGTGTTTAAAATGAGCATTTTGGTCGGAGGCGGAGAGATGACAAAGTCCACATAGTTCAGTGTGTGAGTGTGCGCGCGTGTGTGTATTCTTGTGTGTGAGGCGATCAAAAACATTCCTTGAATAGTGTTAGATACTTGAGCAGCACTTAGCTTGGTTCCTCACATGCACTCCAATAAAAACCAGGAATACCATACCAAAAATAGTAAAAAAGGCTAAAGACAAACGGAGAAAAAGTTGAGTCACCTGACTCATTCTCCAAGTGTCTGACCTAATCCTGGCTGGTTTGTTGAACCGTCGGGTCCTGAGCTGCTATCGCATGACGGCCAGCGTGGCAACAGTGTCAGTCCTGACATATATCTGGGTTTTTATGGGAATGAAGAAGGATTAGATTTCTGTTTTGGAGTGGCTGTTAAAACATGACCCAAACACAAAGTGTTTCTCCATAAGTGGGTTAAATTACTCATATCTGAGATTTACTGCACACTTAAAAAGTTATTTTGTAATACATTTATCAATCCCAGTGTGTTGGTATCGTTCATCTATTTGCAGTGAGTCCTGCCACTACGATATGGATGAAAATTAGGTTGTAGGTGGACTTCAAAGGATGGGAGCATGAATTTGTTTGAAAATAGTTTAGAATAAATTGGTGTGACGCTCAATAGAGCTTTGTAGAACTGATTTCTTGCTTTTTGCCCTTTTTTTCTAAAATCTACAAGTCTTTGGACACTGAAAGACAGTTTTATTATTGTGTTTTGTATACGTAAATGAACAATTAATGCTTAAAAGGACTCACATGCGAGCTCCATAATGGTTCTCTCAGAAGTCTTGATGCCCAGGGAAACGAGAGGCCTCCTTGATAAGGTACTCAGAAACTCTAGTAACCAACTTCCTTGAAAGCCACACATTTTTACTTTCAGTAAGTCTGCTCTTCAGATTTTTTTTTTCTCCCTCTACTGGCTTCCCCTAAAAAGCTAAATCGTGGTCAATTTTTTGGGAAATGATTGGTTTCTTAATCCACCGGTGGGAAGGTGTTCTATGCAGGCTGCTTCGAGCACAGCTTTACAGTCAAAGCCAATTTTAAACCCTTAAAGAGAACGTCTGAACTTTAAAAAAGACTAAATTAAGCCTTACTGGTTTCCTTGATGCTCTATATCCTGCTCAGCACCTCTCCCTCTCCTCCCATTTCATCATTTCTCTTTTCTGTCTCATCTCTATCTAGGTTTTGCTTGACCTCTCTCTCTCTCTTTCTCTCTCTCCCTCTCCCTCTCTCTCTCTCCCTCTCTCTCTCCCCCTCTCTCTCTCTCTCTCTCTACGGGTTTCTTTCACAGTGAGTTGACAGAGTATTGAAGTTTCAGACAAACGCTTTAATGCAGGATTAAAGATATCATGGCAGGATTAGCCCTTTCCTTTTCTCCTCTCTCCCACCCTCCCTCTCTCTTCTCGGTTTTCTTTACCTACCCTCTCTATTTCGCTCCATTCTTCCCCCCAATAATGCCCTCTTTCTTATCCTTTCTCCACCCCTGTAATTTCTCTCCTTTCCTCTCTGTCCTGCTCTCCGTGCACTCGACTTCAGTGCGATTTTGCCCTGATAAAAAAGCTGCACCCTGTTGAATACATCAACTTAACACTCGCCGCCCTTTGTTCGAGTCAGCCAGCCGCTGCATAATCAAAGCTTTGCATTCTCGGATTCCCGTTTGAACGCATGGCATGGGCCTTTGCGTGTCAATGTGCAGCTAACGCTTGTGGTATCTGCATCGGTCAAAAAGAGCACAAAAAGCAAGGATATTTGTGTCTGGGAGATTTTGTCTTTGTTGTTGCAATGCTTCTTGAGAATAGATCTTTTACCGTTGGGAAAGCATATTTCCATTTGAAATGGTGCCACACTTGCGGGAACCATGCATTTGTGGGATGAAGCAGCAGAGCTGATCGTGTGGATTGAAAATAATATTCTCAACCAGTTCTAAGCACTTGTTGAGCTTGTCATACAACTGCACAACCAGGATCAATCCCATATGTGTGATCAAATTCCATCAATTGCTTTTTTCCTTTAAACATCCAATCCACCAAACGATGCCAAACAAGAGTCACCAGCCAAAGAAAAGTTGATTGGCACAATTCAAATACGCAGCTCTGCTACCCATCCCACAAAAATGTATGTTCCTTTCAAATGTATCAACATTTAAAGGAGAACTAAATAGGCTTTATGGTGGTAAAAGAGTTATTACTGAGAGGAATTGTTAAATCAAATAAATAATCGAACAAAAAAGAAATAAAATCTCCTTAACTTTTGTGTTGTGGTGATGTGAAATAAAAGAAAATACCAAATGTGCATCAGCATCTTCCTGAGGACTGAATAATCGCAGTGAATTCAAAATGTAATTAAGTGTTTAAAAATTGATAGAATGAGCTAAATTTGAAAGCTGAGAGCCTGTTTCTGCCTGACCTTGGAAATTCTGTCTCCTTAAACACCAGCCAGGCACAACAATGTTCAGCACATTGCCCAAATAATTGACCATTTGCTAAGCTTGGTGATTGTCACCAGGTCTGTCAAGCTCTCTGTTCTCACAGATTACATTGGCAAATTTAGCACTCTAAATTGTTATCATTTCAAAAATTGTAACCACAGGAGCCTGATTTCAAACCAGCAGTGGAACTCGTTATTATATGTAGCACATGTTGATGAAAATGTCATCTTTGGCAGATTTGGGATGTTTTGCATCGCTTTTAAATTGTGTGCGAAGATGACCTGTGAGCTGTTTTTGCATTTGACTGTTATGATAACGTTATACTTGATAAGATGAGATCAGACTGACCAATTTGTTTCTGTCTCATTAGGATTAACTGTTTATTATAGTTAGTATTGTCAAAAAATGCTTGTATGAAGAGCTAAAATCAGCTTGACAGACCTGCCATGCAATATCACAATTTGGCTTGTAAATAAGACAATTATCAGCTTTTAACTCTCCAATGCAGTCTGCATGTTCGCCTCGCTCGTCCATCGAGCCAACCAGTAATGTGTCCTCCTGCCCTCCAGGGGGTGCCATATCTGGGATGGAGCCCACAGTAGACACAGTGGTGGTGCAGCCGGTCCCTGCCTACTGGTACTATGTGCTGGCGGGAGTTGGCGCCCTCTTGCTGCTGGTCACTGTGACCGTGGCGGTCATACTGTGCTGCCATCGGTACCACTGGACGGCCAAGAAGACCAGCGGTAGCCACCATCATTCAGTGATGTACCACAACAACCAGCAGCCTTATCAGCAAGCTCCTCAAAACTGTTACCAGAACCAGAACCCCAGTTGTAATCTAATCCAAAGCCCAAACCAAAACCACCTATACCCCGGTACCGGACAGAGTCTTGAACCCATGCTCACCATCACACTGGAGAAAGACGACAACTATGACTCCAGGTGCTGAAAACACTGGACTCAAGCCAAGGATTGAAGTGATGAAGAGCCATGACATTTTCTTTTTCAGTAGTTGCAACTGTTCATTAATAAGAATCTACATGGTTCCTGTTGCGGACGCTTGAACCAATTAGCCAATCATGACGCACTAAATTTGTTGGCTGAAACTTCACCGCCACCACTCACTGGAGAGGTCAGCAGACAGAACTTAGTCTGCATGTGTGAAGGCTAAAGACGGCCTCTTCATAACATTTTAGATCAACTCTCTCGAAGGTGGTTCTGATGTCTACATCTGCACTTCAACCTGAAAATAAAGTGGATAATGGACAGGAAAGGCTGCATGTACATGGAGTTTACACTGTCAGTCTTGTAACAGCGTATCCTCTAAATGTCAGAGCAGGATATGTCTGCCTTGCTCTGCTCTGATCTGTGGCTTGGACACCGACTGGCCTCCAGATATCCTGTCTGACAGAGAGGGGATTTACACACACGCAGAGGAGACAAACTGTGTTTGTGTGCAGCATTAAGAGTGATGGCTATTTCTTTGGGGCTGAATGAAACAGCAGTCCGTTTTTCCACAAGCCTGCAAGAGACGGAGAGTAACAGAGACACTAAAACACCGACAAAGGGGAAAGAAAGTATGGAAAGCATCAGTGTTGTCTGCGGCTGTGTTTCCAACTGGGTTCGTCAGAAGCTGTGAAACAGCTTACATGCAAACTCAAAAGCTGAAACATGCACACACTAAGATATGCCGAGGCATGTGTTGGTGTGTGCACGTCTCCCATGTTTCATTACTTCCTGGATATGCCTTTCAAAGGAACTGTTGTCAAAAGTATTACCTCTGCACCTCAGGACGAGGTGCTGCCTCATTGTCAACTGGATGCAGTTGTACTCTGAAAGTTTGTTGCCTGGATCTCATGGATATCCTGATGCCTGTGTCTGTCAATGTTTTAATGAACATCTCCGTATGTCCTGCGTAGATTAGACTGGGAGAATGAAGCAAAATTGAAAACGCAATCATGGGGTATGTTTCCTTGTTATCATGAGCAAGTACAGCCTTTTTGCGGCGTTTGTGTGTGTGGATGTTGTTGATTTTTTTACATGTTCTAGTGAAAGTTCATTTTATTCTCAGTACATTTTTTTGGGATTATAATCAAAGCCTTTCTTTGGGCCTTTGAACGGGCTGCCGTTTTGTTTTTATTGAGCATGTGAGACCAAACATCCTGTAACATTACTTATGATGCTTTTTCAGAAATCCTTGGCGTATATTTTTGAGATTTAATTCAAGCAAAAAGTTACAGTTATATGTACATAATTGCATCTGTGCAGGGTGTGATTTGTGACATAACCAGATTGGGGGATGTGCGAAACATGGGGATGTGTGGCGGAGGATTTCCCAGCATGTTCTATCCCATGTCAATTTTGGGAAGATTTCACGATAACAAAGAAATAACTGGTTTAAAACTGCTAAAAGTTTTCAAAAAATCGAATTGAATGTAAATAAAAGTTGTAAAATACAATTGCAAAATAAGATCTAGTACAAAACCGTTGTGGTTCCTTACAAAAAGATGCATCTGGCATGGCAGCCTCATTACAATAATTGATTATATATGGATCATAACAGTGGTTAATAATATCTTTCAACCACGAATTGCTACTTAACATGAGTTACAGTATGTGCAGCATTTATTTGGCCGTTTCTTGTCCAGTTTTCAGAGAGGTGATGTAGCTTTAGAGGAGATCAATTCTATCCCTCCTTGCAGTTAAGCGGAAGTCGGGATGTGTAGACCAAGGAAGGGTATATCCCCTCTCATCTCTCCCAGCAAATCGCACCCTGGGTGTGTGAACAGTTGCTCAACAAGTGTAACATGATCTGTTACATTTTTCTTTTTCTTGCAAAGTTGAGAATACCAATAGCACTTTTTCCCTTAAGATGCATTTTACTGAAGGTTTAATTCTTGTGTTTACTGTGAATCTATATTTTTTTTTTTCAGATATAAGTTAATGTGTGTACTTCCTGTAAGTAGGCCGACATGCGGTTGTGATGTATAGCTTTACAATGATTCTTTTTATACTCACCGCCATGAGGATGTTAGTGGCGTTCACTGAGAGATCTTAATACCTTTTTCTTGACTTAAATTTGATGTCAATCCCGAGGTCGAAGCCATGTTGAAGCAGCAAATGTTTGTGCGACGTCGCAGAGCTCCCGGTTTAATTCAATCAGCACAAACCTGGAACTAATCAACATGTTATAAGGGGTTTAAAAAAAAAAAAAAAAAAAAAAAGCGAGACATTTAGTTCAGATCTAGGTTTTGTGATATTGGGGTGTATGATAGTGATGGCTGCTTTCTGGACCTCTCAGCAGCTCACCATTATGTGCTGTGTGCTTCTCTCTCCCTCTACATCAGTTTGTTCATGCCCAAATCCCCCGGTCTTTTTTATCAAAACCTGCTTGTTCCTTCCCTTCATCACAAATCCTCCCA
Source organism: Lipophrys pholis (assembly GCF_963383615.2). Lineage (NCBI taxonomy): Eukaryota > Metazoa > Chordata > Actinopteri > Blenniiformes > Blenniidae > Lipophrys > Lipophrys pholis. Next base: position 20,041,921 of record NC_137632.1, read on the forward strand.
GTAAAAAAAAAAAAAAAAAAAAGACACAGGAGAGAAAATGAGAGGCAAGAAATGGAGGGGAGCAAAATCTCTCAGCAGACGAGGGCCCATTAAGCGAGCCCCCTTTTTCTCCAAAGAATGTGCCCAGAGATGGAGGGAGATGAAAGAAGCAAAAAAAAAAAAAAGAAAAAAACCCGGAAAAAAAAGCTCTCTATTCTTTCTAAAGATAGATTTTTCTTTTACTAAGGGGGAGGCTAACAGGGAGGCAGGTTGGGGTTTGGATTGAGCGAAAGAGAGAGAATTGAAGGAGGAGGGCAGGTTGTTTCAAACACAAAAGCAGATGAAAGAAGTCTTTTGGCAGAATAGACAGAGTGATGAGGACACACATTATATGCACAGCATACACGCTGCCGTCTAACCGGAGGATCCAGACTTCCACCAAGCGCGGTCGTATACTCCCATTGTTTTGTGCATTTTATTTACACGGCAGCTGTCCACACATATTGACTTATTTCATCATGCTGTGTCTTGTAAAATGCTGTTTTGTGCTTTAGTCAACAAGTATTTCAACTATTTTCTGCTTGCGTGTCAATTTTCAGCCTTCCCAGCCCCTTTCTCTTCCATTTCAATCGACTTGCGTATGATTTACACATTATATGACTCATTCCAGCAGCCCTGTGCCATAACCAAATCAATGCCGGTCCGAATTCAAATAGAGGAATGATGTATGGCTGCATTTATGTTGTGCTACCCATGCACTTTTCTGTTTCATTCTCCCCCGCTCTATCAAACTTTTTGCAAGATTTGGAAAACGCGCTGGCGTCTTCTCATGCAACGCTTTTAAATCAACTACCCTCTCATTTCCCCCTCTCCTTCTCCATCACAGACTACTTTGAAGCCCTTTAATATTTCTAATTAGTTAATGGAGCTGATTGCATTCATAAAAGCCCGCGGTAAGCATTTCTAGCCCTCGGGCTGTCTCAGGTCTTTTTCTCTTTTTTTTTCTTTTTTTTTCACTTTCTTCCCCTCCTCCTGTGTTTCCTAAAGAAATATCATCAAGACAAGCACTCTAACAGGTCCTCAGGCCCCCACTGGAACAGAGAACGGTGCCAAAGAGCCATCCCTGTGCCTGCCTGAATAAAATGGGAAAAAAAAAGACCCACTTTTATTTTTCTCTTTACTAATTGGAGAGCAGAGATAAAATGGGGCTACGGGGAGTTTTAATCTCCTTTCAGATCCATGTGATGATTCTTCTCGGGAACCTAGCCCGGGGGTTTTAAGCCAGGATCATTAGAAAGTGTTCAACAGTCATCCAAAGAGTGTCCGAGCATCTTTTTTTTTTGTTCCCCCTGTGCTTCATTTGCTGTCTCGCGGTAAGCGATTTAATGTTGCACCGAGGCCCGCAGTGACTTTAGATGACGATGAGAAAGAAGTGTTTAGAGCCTGGAGAGTTTGCATCGAGACGGTATATTTACACAATCAGAGACAAGAAAACGCTATCCCTTTATGAAGTGTACATTATCATTATCATTGTAACGCAACATGTTTGATTGCCTAATGACTGCTGGGATTATCGGCTTGAGCCCTGGTGCACCGATTTTACAGCTACCGAGAGGAGCGTTTAAAATCCTGGTCACAGTCTTCAGCCTGGAGTTTTTCAAGCTACTTTTCTTTGCAGTGGTTAGACAGATACCTTTTGAAGCTTGTATTTCTCCCTTCTGTTGGCTTCTTCTTCTTCTTCTTCTTCTTCTTCTTCTTCTTATGCTTTTTACCTGATCCATTTCTTTAACTGTGGTGACCTGAAGTCACAGTTTTCAACACATCCAAGCGTGAAGTTTTTCTATAATCAACCTTGATGATGAAATGAAAATGAAACAATGATGTTGCTTTATTTTTTTCAATATTTATTTGAGGATTTGCCGCGATTCAATCTCGGTGAAATCAGCCTGGTTGTGGGAAATTGCTCAAACATTCACATTTGACTTCAGCCACATCACTGTTGCATGACTGTTGTGCACTTTTTCTACCTTTGTGAAAAAACGACCTCAACTTTGCTTATTGTTTTGTTTTTGTTTTTTTTGACGTTCGCTGGTTTTTACTGTCTTGCACTTTGAGTAGACTATCCAACATCCAAACCCAATGGAGACATTGTCATGAAATAACTGAATCCTGAAACTCTCAACTCTTAAGAGTATATTTTCATCGGTTGTTTGTGACGTTCGAAGGTTGTTGTTGAAGGTTTTTCAAATTTATTCTCCAATTTAGTTTGAATTTCAGTGCCATATAACAGGTATCATTTCAAAATCTTTGACTTATTATTTATGGAGTTGTCAGTGTTTGGAAATACAGTTTTTAAGTATAAACTCAGTGAAGCCAAGACTATGTCCTCGACCAGTGGTTTCCAACCTCGGGTTGAAGGTGCAAAAACAGATAGAAATTTCTTTCATTTGAAAGGCTGTTTAGCTTCAATTTAAATATTTTGTTAAATGCCAAGGAAGAAAGGTTGAAAACCACTGTGTCTGCGACGAATGATCTCATTGGCTCAACTGAGGAAATAAAGATCTGTATCTTTTTTTTATTTATACCTGCCAAATGAGTTTTTCACCTTTTATCTTGTGAATATCTATGACAGTTTCACTTCATAATGTATTTTTGGTTTCTTTGCCTGAACAATAACTGATTATCAGCTGCTCAGACTGCTGCCATTTTTCTTTTTGGCCTTTTTTTTTTTTTTTTTTTTTTTTTCTGGAGACTGTAATGTCAGTTTCCTCCAGTGAAAAAAAAAAATTAACTGAAGCAGAATTGAGCTTCCAATCCTTCGAAGCCTTGCACTCCGGCCTGCCTCAGAAATCTAAAGTGGTGTTTTAGCTTGTTGAATTTCATGGTCTTGGAATGAAATGAAAAAAAGATTGTGGTGAATGTGAAGGTAATAAAAGTAATATTTTTCTATAAAGCGGTTTTGTGTGTTCATTTTTTATTTTTCTTCTGTCCTCCCTATCTTTCACACCCATTCTCCCAATCTCGTGATTCTCTTCATTCCCAAGCACATAACAAAAAGGGCATCAATGCTTATCACATAATGGGACTTGTCGGCTTTATGCAGGTAGTCTGGGTGAAAGGTTTAGTGACACGAGATGTTATTTTTCCCCTGATGGACTCGAGCACCGACCAAAACATTTGAAAGGAGCTTTAGTGCCTGATCTCTTCAGAAAGTTGAAACAGAATCACTCGTGTTTTGAGCCGTTTGATTCCCATCTACAAATGTTGCTTGTGTGCTGACAACTTAAGAGACGCGGCGATGTTATCACAACATGATGCAGACGCACAAGTCGTTTCAGCATGGCTGGATGGTTAAGATTAATGCTGGGGGGGGGGTTTTCTTGCTCTTTCTCTTACAGATCCCAGGCCTATGGACTTTGGCAAAGAAAGTGTTTTCAACCACAAACCCCCCATCAATGGAGGTAAGGTCCTCCCTTCTCCCCTCTGCTGCTTTCCTCCCCTCTCCTGAGCCTGGGGCGATACTGGCTGTTTTACAAGTCTATCCCAAAGACTGGTGTAACTGCTCTTTGCGCATCGGCATGCCCATGGCTCCTCGTTTCACTTGTGATACCACAAGGAGAAAAAAAAGCCTGTGGCAAAAGTGACATGCAGTCTCATGTGTGCCTGTGTGAGGAGAGAGACAGAAAGAGAGAGAGTGTCAGAGAGCATTTAAAAGTGTGTGTGTGTCTACATGTGCCTGCTGCGTGTTTCCCCTCCTCTTCTTTCATGTTCCACGGTAGACAAAGTGAGATAGACAGGCTCCTTCTGGGCACCCAGAAAAACATCTGTCTGTAACAATCACGGCTTACGTTGCACGTATGTGCTTGTGTGTATGCCCACTACTCCCTGTTCATTTCAGCCCGCTGACAGATACAAGACGAGTACTCAGCCTTTACCTTGCAAAACATGTCTGTTCACAGCCTTCTGTGTGTATGTTCATGTGCGCACTCCTCCAGAAAATACTCCAAATGCAGTACTTAATAGTGGATTGGCTTGTTCGTGTGCATGCATTCATTAGCACGACTGTCTTACAAGGTGGATGCACACACTTCAGTACCCACCAGATACAGCAGACACTACCTTTACAGTAATTCTTTTCATTACATTCCCAAAGTTTTTGGCAGTAACAAAGGATGCTGCAATGTACAATGCTGAATACATCGACTGTAATGTGGAACAGCCACCTCAGAAACAAACAACCTGTTTTTCTTGGTGTCAGGTTTTGTAAATGAGCAAATTTGTTTACTTTATGCCTCCGATCAAGTATTTCCACAGCACTGCATTTAGTGGCGTGCAAGTTACTGAGAATAAGCACTTGTTCAAGCTGGGGTTTTTTTTGGAATATCTACTTTTTTAGTTTTCTTCCTCAGTTAGTCAGCATCTTAATGTTGTGTGGAAACTGTAGTTGGCTCTGGTGTGGAACTGAAATTAAGTCTTGAAGCAGGTCCTGAACTCCTGATGACTTTAGTTAGAGAAGCAGTCCAAGACTGACACTGCTGAGATTCATACTGCGGTCTATGATTCCATGAGGACACCCACGAATACAGTGGTTGAAACAAAATGCCTCCTTGAACACGAGTATGCCAGGCATGTGAGCTCAGTGAGATGTAGTAGACATCTTAGTTCCATCTCACCCATGAAAATTGCATCCATGATGTTTGTATAGTCTAATTATGTTTCACATCAGAACTTATTGTGCTGTTTTCTGTTTTGTTTTGTTTTTTCCTCCAGATTACATCTTCCCAGACTGGCCCTTCTCCACCCCCTCGTCCTCTGATCTAGACCCCTCATCTGTCACCTTGGTATCAGAGAAAGACAAGGACAACGCCTGGCTGTACACGCTGGACCCCATCCTCCTCACCATCATCGTGATGAGCTCGCTGGGCGTCCTGCTGGGGGCGGTGTGCGCCGGCCTGCTGCTCTACTGCACGTGCTCCTACAGCGGGCTCTCCTCGCGCTCCTCCACGACACTGGAGAACTACAACTTTGAGCTGTACGACGGGATCAAGCACAAAGTGAAGATCAACCAGCAGAGGTGTTGCTCAGAGGCGTGAGGTTAAGGGAAGTGGAGGGGAACTATGAGAAATGACGGGGGAGAAAGGCGTTCCCCCTGCAAAAGTTATTTTGCTCTCAGTCTGGACAAAGAGAAGGAAGCACTATGTGTAATTTCAATCCCCCGTGTCCCCCACACCTAATATCCTGCTACTCCCTTATTCCGACGTCTGACGGGGTTCAATTCAATCCCACCTGTTTGTGTGCCACTGAGAACCTGTGCTCTCCCTACATGTTATGAGGCCTAAACTCGGGGGGACAATACACCCCTGCATTTCCTACCTACACTCCCAATTTCTCCTCCGCCTGCAGGAGAGAGCCTGCTCGATTCTAAAAGCCTGTGAATGAATGAAGGAATGAATACATGAATATGAATGACCGCCCTTACCCTAGAATATAACCCAGCGCCCACTGGAATGATCAGAAGATGGACTACAGTCTCGACTTTTGGTTTAGAAATGAGAGCATGGTCTTTGCTGTTTGCTTACGATGTTGCTAAAGGGACTCTCCTTGACGAGAGGCTTTCCATCAGCCTGTACCACTGAAGGACAACACGGGATTATTCTTCATCTGCCTGAATTTGGATGTGGCCAGTGAGGACGGCTCACAGAATTTAAGAGGTTCTGACTGTTTGTGGAGACTTCAGCACCCGTGGACCATTTGATGTGGGGACCTTTGACTGAAATCAACACATATCAAGTGAATGCCTAACCCCTCCCTCTAAGAAAAACATACAAAAAAAACATTTTCAGAGATACTGAATCACACAACGGAAATGGATCTAGATTTCTAATAGTGAAGAAGGAAAAGTGGTTGAAACAGGACATTTTAGTTCATTTTATTTTATCGTATTCGTTACTGCAGTTTTAGATATGAGTTCTGTGAGTTTTAAACGTCCATTCGCCCGCCAGTACGGCGGCCGCTCGCTCCTTTGTCTGCCCTCGGTCTGCGCTTTGTGAAACCAGTGGCATAGAAGAGTAATGGTGACTGTTTTTGTTCTGTTTTAGACTTGTGTCTGTTTTGGGGAAGGAAAAAAAAAAAAGAAAAAAAAGGTAAAGAGATTCCAGCTTCAGTTTGTAGCCGCCCTGTAGAGCTCTTTCGCCATTTTTAGACTTTCTTTAGGATTGTGTTGGACTCCATGGTCTTAACTGTTCTTTCAGTCCTTTTCTATTTTGACCCTTTTTAGTTTTCCATCACAGATTATGAATCCTTACAAAGAGTAGAGGAAAGGTAAGGTCAGACAGAAAAGAGAAAAATCAGAGGTTTATCAAATCTAACATGCTGTTATGGAGTCGTGCTTTAGATTCAGCATTCTAGAGTTTGTTTTCGGTATATATCTATATTTTTTTGCTTTTCAAACTGTATGATGCCCAAATGATGGACAGACACTGTGTTATCAAAAATGTCAGTGATTGTTTTATTGCAACCTATGGATTGCCAAAGAGCTGTGGATGTGCACGGTGGAGCTGAACAGGTGTTTCAGAAGAGGCCGGACGGATCGGGAGCGATGAGTCACCCCGCTGTTTCTCCACCACTCTTAACCTTAGACTCCTCAAAACGGCCGCTCAGACACGGGAGAGAGAAGTGCTCGAGGAGGAGAAAGAAAATTGTACCGCCAACTTTTTTTTTTTCGTTCTTTCTTTTTTGGACACACAATCGAGCCTTAAGCTAACTACAGTATACGCTGTATCGGAGGACAGCCATCGAGGAGGGCCAGTGCTGCTTGAGAGACTAATGAACAGGAGGAAACACACACACATGCACACACACACACACACACACGACATGACACACAAAAGTGAAATGTGGAGACGAATAAAGGGAGAAAAAGTGGATGGTGATGTTTACATGCATGCTTTAAGGTCCATTGATCAGAGAGAATTTTGCAACGAACATACTGACCCTTACTTTGAATGAAGAGACCTTGTGGCGGCCATGAGAAAACAGCTTTCGAGCCCTATTCTGGGCTGCTGTTGAAAGTGTAATAGACGACCTACATGTTAGATTTTTTTGGGAAAACAGTTGTTTGTTTCAGGTGTTTATAAAGTAAAAAGCAATTATTAATTATTACATGACAGTTTATTTTTAAATAGATCCTCTAAACTCATCACACTGGTTATATAATCAGCTCCTCTGTCCAGGAATTTTACTCACATGCCTTTAGTCAGCATATGCTAATTCAATTTTCACGCAGCCTTAATGACACTTTTGCAAAACTTCTGACACTGATGGTATAATGCAACGCTCTACTTCATCTAGGTGCATTGAGTTCATTCAAATTAAAGCAGCTGGAGAGTAATGTGCTGAGAAAAAAAAATTTGCGACGCTCCAATAAAGGCGGTTGAGAAGATTTAGCATGAGAATAAACTATAAATTATGAAAATTAGTTTAAAAATGGCTCTGTGAATGTTTAATGAGAACAACCTCTGACCTTAAACCTAAAATATACATGCAATGAGCTTTTAGTGGGAAACAGAAAATGTAAATCAATTTTTTTTTATTGTGCACATTTACAAAACAGTATTACTAAGTTTAAGTGAAATGTTGAAGATATTGGAAACCATTTTAAAAGGGTTTCAAGCTTGTCAATGTAAGTTTAAGCAATTAAAAGCAGTTTTAAATGTCATATACGTAAAACTACAAAACAAGTTATCCTCAGCGGCTCACAGTTGTCCTCTGCATTGTGATTGCAAATATATTTCAGCATTCAAAGACAACTTGAGGTACAAATGACAAATTTTAGTTTTGTTTCAGACCATTCAATACCATAGTGTGGTTGGCACTATTGATCCACGTCAATCAAATCAAAAAGAAAGTGATCCCGTGCATGTAAACATAACCAGCGAGGCGGTGACGGGAAGAACAGATGACACACACAGACTGCCAATGGCTGTAATGCATAAAACATGTCTGTCAGGAGGACAGGTGGAGGATGAGAGGGGGAGACGCACACAATCACAACACAAAGAGAAAGACAAGCAAAGAGACAAGAACACGGGCGGCAAAGGACGGTCAGTGACTCAGACAGAAAAACCCTGAATTTACAAAAAAACAACCTGACCTGCTCTGACCTGATTTCTTTTGTATTTTGCTTTTTTTACTGTGCTTCGCCACAGTAAATAAAGTTAAACCCCAGAAAATCAGACTTTCTGTGAAAAATTCAGGTCATGTTGTTCTTCGGGGTGTAAATTGAAAGAAAAATGGAAGCAGAGGGGTGAAACAAGAGTAAAACATGGTGAAACACACTTGTTGTATCTTTGCCTGGAGCCCAGCGTTCTTTCTTTTTAGTCTACCTCTCTCATCTCCCCGTAGTCAAGGGCAAGCACTGATATAGCCAGGAGCCCTAATGAGAGGGAATAAACAAGCAAAATAAAGGGATTATTAAAAAGTGTTGAAAGGCAGTCAGAAAGGGGAGCGATGGAGGGAAGTGAACAACGGAGAGTTTTCTGTCCTGTGTTTTCGTTGGACTGTTTTCCAAGTGCCTTGGAGCTCTCTTATTATGTCTCTCTATCTCGCTCTCTCCCTCTCTCTTTTTCTTTTTCCCTGCTGACTTCTTGTGTTCTTTATTGCTCAGCAAACATACATTCAAACATAAGGTGACCAGTGGCAACGAATGAAAACATCTATCCATCCATCTCTAAACTCTTTCTCTCTCCTGCTTCACTGACTCGTTCCTTCTGGAAGTCCAGAGGATAGTATTACCTCTTCTGTCTGAATGGAAACACACACGTACATACACGATCAATACACACACGGAAATGCACATGACATCAATACACATTTACGGCACTGGCCAGATAACTCAAACTGTTGTTTGTAGACTTTGTACAGAAAAATTTCTTTTTTAATGTTATTATTATTATTTAATAAAGGCTAAATAACAAGTCGTCCAGTTGTGTGTGTGTGTGTATGCTTATATGTTTGAAGTGATAATTGAATAGCTTGGTAGGGCAGGTCATCTTCTGGTGTCCACAGGTCACCCGGTCCATGTTTCTGATGCTACATGAAGTGAAACGGCATCAAGATTCTCCACCAAAACACAGAAATGAGTACATTATGGACAATATTGTTCCTGTCTTTGACTGCTGCTGCTGAGAGGAGCTGATACTTCAGCATCACCACCATATGAGGACCTGCTTCATCTCGAGTGTCTTTCCTTCTAATAATAACTCACTAAACTTCTAGCTCATTGCTTCATGATTTGGTTTGTGACAAACAGCAGTCATGTAGTTGTGATGTAGGTGTTACCAAGTCCCAAGTAATTCCACAGTCCATATCATCTCATCCTCATCAGCACTCACCGGAAGCTTCAATACGTACGCTGGTCAAATATAGTGCAATCCAGTACATAGACTTCGACCTACATTTTACAGAGATAGTATTGTTCAATTGGACTTGTGTGTGGTTGTCCGAGAGGCTTTAACTTTGACACTGCCTTTTACAATTTGCCAACATTCAATCAAATGTGACTTTTTCATATATTATTTACATCTTCAATTGTTAAACTAAGTTGGGACAGCAAATCAAGTGGACATTAAGCATATTTGCACTTATTGTTTAACAAAATAATGCAGCATTATTTTGATTTGTTTTGTCTAAAAGTGTTAACCTTAATTTAATTTATAAGTGCAAGTGTAATACCAGCAATCTGATAAAGACAGGAGTTTTATATTTGACACAATCGAACCGTCAACCTTTATAATGTCATTTGTCAGCAAACACCTTTTCGCACTGTGGTATTTGCTGGTAAAAAATATTAAAATCCTGAAGACCTGTAGATGAAAATGCCGTTCAACGCCTGAACGTTAAGAGTTAGATTGATGAGGTTTCTGTCTCGACGCAAGTCGTCACTAAGAAAGTTTAACTAAAAAAAGCAGACTCTTGCAGTCTGGAGACTGACTACTCCATTATGTGTCGTTTGGATGTTGGGTTGACTGACTCTTGTCTACCCTTTGAAGGACCCACATTACCTCGAATGCATCCACGGCAGTGAGGATGACCCCTATACTCAACGCCTCCAGAGGGACGACGGGGCAGCGGTTCGAAAGTTTGGAAAGCTGAAAGCTGTAGGACGAGTTTTGAAGTTCGCCATGAGGGCTAAAATCACATGTACTCTAATCAAAAGTGTCTAGTGAGTCACTTCCTCTTTGAGGTCTGTGTACGTGCATCTACACAAGAAACTATATTTATTTTCAGGTCACTTTATCTTCTTCTTCTTCGGATCACAAAGTACTACAGTGACAGACGATAAAATCCTTGCTGGGATTTTAAACTGCTAATTTGAATGCAGCAAAGTCCCCCGACTAGCTCAGTTGGTAGAGCATGAGACTCACAATCTCAGGGTAGTGGGTTCGTGTCCCACGCCAGGCTCCACCTTCCTGAGGGCTCACCACCTGCAGGAAGTTTCTTAATGAGGTGCGATGTGACCAAGACCCGGAAACGAATAAGCGGAAGAAAATGGATGGATGGATGATTGCAGCAAAATTTGATAATTTACACATTTGTTTATGCCTTATTGTCACAATACAACACTGAATGTTTCTATTGCACCTGAGAAAGTTCCTTTCAGTTCCTGATATAACGGTGATACCAGATACCAGACGCCTCATTGACTGCGGCAGTGTGTTCAATGTGACCACAATATCGAAGGAGGGTCTGCTTCCTGTATTCAGTTCATTTGAGGAATAAAGTGTTTGCATAATTAAAACAATCATCACTCACTGAATTTTTAACCAATTTTCATTAAGTTTGGTTTGTTACCTTCTAGTCACCTTGTTGTACAGGTCTGTTAAACGCATCCAACTACCACAGGGGTCCGCAGCCTGCGGCTCTGGAGCCACATGTCACATGTCACTTTGAGAAACAAAGCACTCCTGGCCTGATAGACATCAGCTCACACAAGGAAACCTGTCGTCCACTGAAACGATTCAACCCAGAATGAAGCTCGTTGTTGGACATGAGATGAAAAGTGACAAAGCCCTTCTAACATTCCTAAAACTTTCTTGATTCACCTTCCATGGATGAGGACCTGGTGTGAGAAAATCTGTGCGATTGAGATTCCCACATCATCAGTGGGTCGTTACACAAAGTAATCAAGGTTTGTATGACCATGCATTACTGGTCAATGCAGGTCAATGCATGCTTTTATCCTCGCTTCCTTCTCGAGCTCCGATCCGGGAGAATGTTTGTTTCAAGTTTACAAATCTTCATTCAATACTGACGGGCTTCCAGGTGTTTAATTACATGCCACATATTGCCGCGACTGCGGTGCAAATTGGGATTGATTCACAGACTGCATCAGGTGCAAATAAACCTGCAATTTCACTTCAATCACTTCATTCAATCTTCATGTGAACGAGACAATCTGATCTTTCAATCAAGAAAAGAATTCAATCGGATTGAAAAAAAAGTGACTACATTAACGCAGTTCCATCAATAACGATTGATTTCTGTTTAAAAGGTTTAAAAGTGCTTCTGCAATGTTCAACCAAAGCTTTGTTATTCACATTAAGTCCAGCCACACAGACACACACTCATTACCATATATTTTTGAAATGTATTTCATTTCATGACTGTGGAATCATATTCTGTGGTTCTGCTAATTAAGCCGCTGCATTCACACCGAGTGTATGTTTATATGCACACATCTTTGTATACATATGTATGGACATATTATGCACAATTAAAGTGCATGCTCATGTAGCTACTTAAACAGACCACAGAACCTGTGTGTTATTATTTAACTTGAGTAAAAATGTCAAATCAGTACTTGTGCTTTAACACTGGTGGCTGTACTTCTACTTCAGTAAAGGATAAAACCTCTTTTGTACCTTCTGTTTGTCGTGTGCAGTTTTAAGTGGGTGTGTGCTTTTAACCATATGCACGTGTTCGTTATAAACCACATGTTGAGGATGTAGGCTGTACTGCAGTAGTTTATGTCAAACTGTGAGGAGAAGAAGGCCAATATAGAATGTTTTATTTCCTCCAAAAACCTCCAAAAAAACGGTGGAATAGATTCCCCACATTCCCAACCATCTGCTCCACTTTATGGTGCCTTGTAATCCAGCCGTAGCTGGATATAGAACAGCGGTTCGGTTTCAACGCTCCAATAAGCTTAGACAGCCATTAACACTGACCCATCTGCATCAGCATTTCTTCACCTTTTCTCTTCTTTTTCTCTTCACTTGTGCCCTCATTTATTCATCGCCTCATCATCTCGCTGTTACTCGTCTTCCTCAGGAGGCCGACCTGGTTCTCACGCTTTCACTGACACACACACACACACACACACACACATACACACACAATGCTGAGGCGTCGACGCAAACACGAACACAAGCATCAAAACTTGTGCACAAAGAGTCGAGCACGAGCGTCTGTAAGCCGGAAGATTCAAACACACTTCAGAAAGGTCTCTTGTGGTTGGCATTTGCTGAGAGTGTAACCTACTAACACAGATTTATAACTCCTGCTTAGTAGCACAAATCACTGATCACACACACGCACGCGTGCATGCACACACACGCACTTTCAGGCTTGTTTCTCAGATCAAACACCCAAAAAGTTTTCAGATGAAAATGATTAGCGCTGTTTTGATGATTGGCGGCACTATTAAAGGGTACACATCACATTAAAAACAACTAAAGAACAAACCAAAAAGGTTTTTTTTTATTAGATGATAATAGTGTGTCAGTTCGATATTTACAAAAGCTCCGGCACATTTTCCCAAAATATGAGGAAACAATGAGTGAAGTTAATTGGTTTCTGACTAGTTAACCGTTTCTATGTTTTTACAAAGAGAAAAAGAAAAGTAGCAACGATGCGTTGGCTATTTTCAATTCAAAAGGTGTATTTGGTGCTCTACAAAGGTGGTCCAACTTCAATTCACAACTACTTTTTTCCAGTTCTGTCTTTTACCACACGCGCGCACACACACACACACACACCAACCTTGTTACCTGTGAATATCCTGTCTACTTTTTTTTTATTGGAGGCCAATTAGACTTTGCAACAACGTTAACAGCTGGATGAACAGACTCTATGTTGCAGAAAACTGTTACAGCTGTTGAGGGTTGGCTTTCCTTCTGTCCACATGTGCAAAATCTGCCTGGCTTGCGGGGGCATAGTACATCCTGGACACGCTCTCAGGATCAACACAGAGAGAATGGCAATCACACAAACTCACCTGCAGGCAATTTGAGATTCAAACTTTTTTTTTTTTTTTTTCCTGAGAGTACCTGAAGAACGTCCTGGCAAACACAGACAGAGCATGCCCATTCAGTAAAGAAGCTACTAACTGTGACCACATTTACACGTACCTGTGTTTTTATAAAAAAAAAATTTTCCTTCTCTACGTTTACAAAAAAAAATCTCCATTGATAAGCAACCACATGCACAGCTGGTTCAGAGCTACCATGAGCATGCCAAACCTGTAGGGGGCAGTGTGACGAGAAGCAGGAAGCCATAATAGCCAATCAGAATCCTGGAAAAAAAACACAAGGTCACAAATTGTGACGTAAATTTCCGCCTTCCCCCCTTTAGATACAAACAGAGACACTGAGCTTTTCTAAACCTCCATGTGACTGGAGATTTCAGGAATCCTCCTTTGTGGCTCCTCATGGCCCAAACTCAGACAAATATCAGTTTTTTAAAATACCCGGGTGCGTGTAAACGTGGCCTTTGACTCAAAGAACGGACACTTGATCTTGCGGTACTTGGAAAAAGGATATAAATTTATTGAAGTCATTGAATGTCAACGTAACAAAATGTCTTCTGATTTCTGTCTCTTGAAAAAACAATACAAACATTAAATTCATATGAAAATAAGAAACAAAACAAACAAACACACCAAACTAACAATAAATCATTCAAATCACGGAGGCAACTTGAGGACACTGCTGAGCAGAACAGTGTGTTTGCTGACGTTACACTACAGCCTTACTTTGAGGGTGAATTTGTAAAAAAAACATGCAAGCCGAAGGCTGAAGAAATCCTCCTGTGACCTGAGAAGCAACATCAGTTTGATACACTGACAGGGAATTTAAAAATATATAGATTTATTTCAAATTTAAAAAAAACAAAGAAAATCTTTTAATAATTTGACACAATTTTAATGAAAATACGGTGGGATTCCATTGCCCTGTTCAATTATTTGATTCACAAAAAAGACCCTACCATTAAAATGGCACATGTTTCCCTTAAAACACTTCATTTAATATGGATATGATGGTACCTGTACTTCTCTCCGCTATTTAGATGTTCATGCATCATCATTTTATTGGTTCAGTCCGCTCCGGGTCAATTCAAGCTGCATGCGGCCACTGAACTAAACTCAGTTCGGACAATCCTGCCGTAGAAAGCCGATACAATCCAAACCGTCCCCAGAAGAACATGCAAACTCCAAATAGTGCAGAACTGAACCGTGCTGAATGTGATGTGTGGTCTCACGTCGATCTTCCTGCATTTGCAAATTTTCCATAAGTCCTGATAATGGATGAAAGAGACTCGGTGAATTCAGACGTTCAGGGTTAATACTCATTTGCAAACAATGGACGTTACAAACTGCAACTCCTTTCAGCGAATCTAATGAGTACAAACCTGAAGTCCTGGCGTGCTCTGAAATGGGAGAAATGCAGCTCTTGTGTGTTTTTGCCACCTTGTTAGCAATAAATAAATGAGTCGCCTTTAGCTGAGACAGACAGCTAAAGGCGCTTATTTGTAAGTGGAAACAAATGAATGCACAGTGCACCTTCCTACCTCGCTTGTTTGCGACCGTTTTTCCCCCTCGTCCTCCAGTTTATCAATTTATTGACCAAATATTCCACATTGCACTTTAATTATTGCCTCGGCAGAGAAACGGCTGAGCTAATATCATGGCGGCGCGGGCAAGGCTGAAAGGCGTTCTTCAGATAACCAGCTACAAATTTGATTTGTAAGCTTGCAGCCGTATACCGAGTCACATTATTCAGTTTGTTGTAGACACAAAGTATGCTAAGTGCGAAATGTCTCCTTGTATGAAATCAATTTAATTTTTTTTTTGTTTGTTTCTTCCCCACCTGGGTGGGCTTCTGGGTGGGAGAACTTGTGCTTGGTCTTGGCAGCATGCAGGCCCCCCAGCTCTACTAATGTCCTGACCTCCATGGCTGCATGCTGATAAATCAAATTACATTTCACCAGACAAAAGCTCTATTTTTTTTTTCTCTCTCTCTCTCTCTCTGTCTCACTACACATGTACAAATAAGATTGTCGTAAATCTAATCATAGTGTAAGCTTTATTGCTTTCTGATTTGGGGCTTTTCATTTGTTTGGCTGTTTTCCAGGTACTGGCAACTGTCCCAGAAATTTTTTTTAAGCCCAATTAAAAAGTTAAACTAAAGCTCAGAGGGTTACCTGAGAAAAAGTTTGTAAAATCAACTTTCAGTTGGCAAAATAACTCTTATGTATGGAGATTTTCTCTCCCTATCTGTTTGTTTTTTAAAGTTTGTGTTGAGTTCTGCATGATTTGTCGCTCTTCTCCTCGTTTGCTTCGCTTTTCTTTCTCCTCCGTCACCTCGTGACGCTCCTTGCTTCTCTCTCTGTCGCCGTAAATCACGTGAAATGACTCCCTCTTTGTTCCTCCATCGCTTCTCTTATGAAACATTTCATCATAAGTGTCTCCGCTGCCTGCATCCTCCTTAGTTTGGCTTCCATCCCTCTTGATTCGTCCGTGCAACACTTCGTCAGTCACCGCCATGGCGCACACATTCTGTTATGATGATATCAGGCTTTCCGTTCAGTAGCCTTTGGCTTATCTGGAGCTGCTGCTCCGCCACAACCACTTGTGCTCTTAGAGGTGCTTGTTGACATTAGGACTCTTAAACTATCCAAGGCTGCGGTTTTCCCGTCTTCAGAGGATTGTGTGTGTGTGTGTGTGTGTGTGTGTGTGTGTGTGTGTGTGTGTGTGTGTATAATGGTATTTATTAGAGTTGTGGCATTCTGAATCTGATTGTGCACTCACTGTGTGGGCACTCGTTATAGCAGCTATTAAATTAAAGGTATTAAATTGTCTTACTGGGACTTATGTTAATTAGAATACCAGGTTAAATTGGGTTGGATGAGTAGTTGTTATTGGGGCGATACTAGGAAGGTCTAAACAAATGCAATGCCGCTGAAATTGGGACTATATGTTTGCGGGTGTGGCTCTACCGTACAGCAGCTTACAGGGTTGTGAATGGTACAACACAAAATTGATTCGTCATTCAGTAAACTTCTCTAAATTGCCATCCAGTACAAACTATGGCACTTGACTATGCTTCAAATAAAAATGTTGCTTGGGCATACTTTTCTCCATACTTTTTTTTTTTTTGTACTTTTTGAGGTACTGGGAAAGTTTCAGAGATAGTTTGAAATACAACATGCACATGCATTTAAATTAAAGCTGATATCTGAAAACAAGCATATTCATTTGTTCTTTATGTAAATTAACTATCAGATAAGCTTTATATTAACTATATCAGATAAAAGGCCGGAATCCCCCACTTTACACAACTTCATTAAGACAACTTGTTTTAGTAAGTCCCATACTACGTTTTTATTTAAATTTTTTCATTATGTAGCATTTTAAGGTTATATAAACTATGGTTAGGATTACTCGGGTGGCTGCTGTGGTTGAATTCAGAGTAAGTGTGTAAGAAATCTATGATTAGTCAATGTAATGTTCGCATGAGTATGTGTTTGGGTGTTTGGTTGTCTGTGTGCGTGTAATCAAATTTCCCATGTTTTGAATTGTCTGAGCATTGGTTCGACGGCTGATGTTACATTTAACTTGAGACTGGGTTCAGACAGTTGTCATGGTTAAGGACGAGTTGATCCTGTTGATGAAGCGGATTGTCCTTCTGGTCCAAAAGTTGGACGTTTGAGCTCACATCTCACGTTAATGTCTCCAAGTGTCTGAAGGCCTGTTCAGAAGTCAGATTAGTGTTTCTGTTCAGAAACAGTCTATTATTATAGTCACTGATCAGTTAAGAGCAAATCTACAGGAAATGGTCAAAGGATTTCCTGCAAAAGCATAAAGACACAATATGTGTGTGCGTGTGTGTGTGTGTGTGTGTGTGTGTGTGTGTGTGTGTGTGTGTGTGTGTGTGTGTGTGTGTGTGTGTGTGTGTGTGTGTGTGCGCGCAAAGTTAAGCAAATCTTAAAGCAAATGCAGCT
Organism: Lipophrys pholis; assembly: GCF_963383615.2. Lineage (NCBI taxonomy): Eukaryota > Metazoa > Chordata > Actinopteri > Blenniiformes > Blenniidae > Lipophrys > Lipophrys pholis. Next base: position 20,059,180 of record NC_137632.1, read on the forward strand.
ACACACATTTGTACTGTACACACACACACATTCAGGTCAGCTATGAAACTCTCTTAAACACCTGATAAATACAAGGACACACGAAACCACAAAGCAGGCAGAACATACAGCACAATACACGCGGGTATGCATGCTGACTCTTTATCCCATAAATAGCCGTGGACGGGACCTCTGAGGCAGCGCCACCGAGGGGTCTGCCACAGAGCCAACTCTTTCATCTGGGTAGGTGGCACAAGAGTGTGTGTGTTTACACATGCCTGTGTGCAAGTGTGTGTGTGTGTGTTTCGGGGAGGTGCTGTTGGCACCATCAGCAAAAGGAATGTGTTTTGTACTCCCCTTGCAAACCCACACAGCTAACTTTACCTCGCTGCAAAGGCGGGTACCCACACACACACACACACCTGTCGATATGTGTTGGATCTATCTCCGTCTGCCCACAGAGCAACCTCGCACTCAGCGCTGCTCACAGTTACATGAAACAATGCTTTCTGTGGCTGTTTTTAGGATGTTCTTACCTGCCTACCTGTACTTTTAGAAGATCAGCTGCATTGTAGCCTAGTGAGACCTGAAGCAACATTCAGATGTACTGTATGCCCCTGAGACAAAGGTGCGTCATTTCTGTCCCGCTGCCTTTAGGACTCGATGTGATATGGCTTCACTTTTTTTTTTTTTATCCCCAAGCTTATTTTTCAGAGAGTCATGACCATTTCCCTCTTTCACGGGTCTAGAAAAGCATTGCATCACCTAAAACACCTACAACTTTAAAGACAGTGGCATGCAAATGTGTCTCCGGGTCTTAATGGTGCCAAAGTGGGCTCAAAAATGATGGTCTTTCAATGTAAAGACGAACACTTTACAAGAGGACACATGCAAAGTGATTACAATGGAGCAGATGCATTAAAAGTGTGAATCATTTTCAGAAATACCACATGCAATGTGAAAGCTTTCAAGGCAGGGGTTACTTAATCTACAGGTGTGGTTGATTTGTGTTTATGTATTGGGACTGCTTTTAGGATAGGAGTCTGATGTGGATTACATTGGAATGGATTTAATATTTGGGGGAGCTTTGTCTTGGATTCACATCATTGATGATCCAACACATTTTTAATGTATAATAAATTCACATAACTATCCTAGACATCCATGTTTTACACATTTGTTTTACACATCTGTTAGCCATGAGAGACAGAGGTGTCTCATGGCTAACAGGAAACAGTATAGATTGAGGGACGACGCCAGAGCACCAGGAAAAGAAACCCCACACAGGCACATGAAGAACATGCAAACGACTCGGCTCGATTCAACTCACTCGGAATCACTCTGAACTGAAAATGTCTGCTGGCAGGTATAAGGAAGACCCTACAAACCAAGTCTTCCTTTGCTGGCAACAGCTCTTATCACTGTGTCACATGTCCCACGACATTAAATCTATAGCCTACAAAACAGCGGACAGGTGGTTTGTTTCAGTCCAACCTGTCACACTATAAATGGTTCCTATGTCCCCTATCCAAAAGACGACTTATTGGAAGACGGTCCAGGTGCCAATCTGTGGCTGTGTGGGTTTTCTCTTGGTAGCTTATTCCCACAATTCTAAAACAAACAACAGTGTAATGTTAAGGGATAAACCCTACATGTGAATTCCCTAAAATGTGAGTATCATTGAAGAAATAAGTGTTTTGTTAGCTATTTATACACTCATTTAAATCAAAGAGGTTCTAGTATTTTTTATTTTATTTTGATTTGGATGATTCTGTCAACTAGTTCAGTTTCTTTTTTTTTATATGCAGTCTGTTAGTCCAGGATTGGTACAGGGTTCTAGAGATTACCACTGTTTCCTGGTTTGAATCCATGTTCTCCTTGTGCATGCATAGGTTTCTCCCTTGATAGATCCTCCCATAATCTATAAAATCCAAATATGAATGTATTCATTTATTTCAATATTTGATCACAGATCTGAAATATCCCCTGTAAATAACAACAGCAGACTATTTTGGGTGTGATCCCACACAATTACAGCAACACCACTACTCAACACTCCTGCTGAAGACAAAAACATCAATTTTTAATGTGTTGATAGCAAATAGCTGAATGGTAAAGAAAATCTGACTGTATTGACAGAAAGATTTGAAGCAGAATGCCATGTTGAAATCATATTTTAAAAAGCTGTTATGATGATGGACTCATCAGGAAGCTCCTCAAGACGCGTCCCTGATGAACTTTTTCATGGTCAATTTGCATGCTCGGCTTAAAACCACCCTTAGCACCTGACAGCCACAATTTGCTGTAATAGTCGTCTTTGTTCTCAGTGTGAAAAAGAGGCTTCTGTGATGTTCGGTAATGAAAAATGTCACATAATGAAAGCAAAGGGAGGGAAAAAAACCAAAACCGAGTAATGATGTATGATGCCGGCTGGTTCTGGCCACGAATAATGCCTCCCTTGGTTTCCTCTGTGTGTATGTGTATGTGTGTGTTTGCCCGTGTGCCTTTACCTCTCTGGGTGATGAAAGTCCACTATCAATAATTTTCTAATAATGCCCCCGTGGCTTCACATGTGAGCAGAGCTACACAGCATCAATCACAGCTCGGGCTGTGTTGTGTGTGTCGAGTCCGCTATGGGGTTTGTTTTTTTTTGGTTCGTGCGTGTGCAGGGCTGCTTATTTGCACTTACTTGTGTGTTGTTGTTTTTTTTTATTTGTGTGTCAGGCTGTGGGTTGTTTTTTTTTGTGTGTGTGTGTGTTTCACCATGTTGTGCATTTACCAGCGGCTCGGGGCGGTGTGTGCTTATTGGATCGCTGGCAGATTGGTGTATTATTCATCACCTGATGGAGAGTGACAGACGACTACCTCTAACAGGGCGTGCATGTGTATCGACGTGCTCATTTTAACAAGAAATAAGGAGAAGGTGGTGGCTGGATGTGGTTTTGTTGGAGATGGTGTTCTTCTTTGTACCCTTGTTTGTTTTATGTTTGCAAAAGACCCCACCCCCCCCCAAAAAAAAAACGTTTTTGAGTGTCCTGCTGTGAAAAAAAGATCTGAATTCATCCACAGTGGCAGAAAAAAAATACAGCTGGTAAAAAAAGACACTCTAATTTGTCTGTATTTCTTTGAGTATCTGAGTCAACCAAGTATATGTGTTTACTGAAAGCATTTTGTGCGAATGGGTTGTATTTCTTCTTTACTTTCTTTGGCATGTCATTACACTGCAGTGCATTTTAATGGGAAATATTGTTTGTATTACCCTGCTGTATGTATGAAATAATTACCGGCCGGCTAAAACATTTTTCTCCAGCTAATGGACTACAATGTTAAAATAACATTTAAACGGCACTAATGAACTCCATCAAACACACTGAAATGATTAACACACCTAACAAGCTGCCGAGGAACGGATCAAGTGAAAAATATCCACTTGCTGTAAGTTTGTCTTGCTTTTCATTTGATATCTTCATAACTGAAGTCAGAAAAACTTTTCCCGATCAAAGTTAGAAAAGATCATGACCTTGGTCCAATATTAAAAAGTCAACATTACTATATTAAAGTTGAACTGAAATCATGAACTTGTTTTTGTCACCTTTACCCTTATTGCTTTGATTTCCATAACTAAATAGGAGAAATATTTGGTTTGACTTTGGTTTTCTCTGTCCTGAATCAAAATGTTTTAGTTTTTTTTTATAATCTGATCTTAAAGAACATCTTGCAGGTATTTAAAAAAAAAAAAATCTATATATTTAAATTCCAGTAATCCTGAATTAAAACATCAAACTATTTGATTTCAAAGGACTGTTCCATCAAGATCTCATTTACCTTGCACCAAGAAGATTTTGTTCCAGCCCACGTTGGTCTCGGTATGGATCATGGGTTGGTGGGATTGGCTCCAGCCCAGTGTTGTTCGCAGTGACAACACTGAGGGATTCACATATGAGTGCACGAGACCTCGCTCTCTGAAATAGTCACTTAAAACCCTGACAGTTCCTAATACATTTACAGTATTGATCCCGTACAGCTTGCACTCAGCACAAGAATCGCCCGTCAGCATGCAGTAAGAAAGAGAGCAGGAGGAGGGGAGGTTCATCCAAGTCCTGCTGAGTTAAGAGAAGGTTACGAGACTCCGAACACCTCCTCACAGCGTGCCTTGTGTGTGACAAATAAAGCACCTTGTGTGTTTTGGTGTGTGTGCCTTTGTGTGTCCTCCCAGCGTGCGTTGAATGACAGCTGGTGATTTTTTTTGTAGCAACGGTTCAGACCCGAGAAACCCCAGCGTGCAGCCGTCAATAAAAACTCTTTTTGATTTAAACAGTAGCTCCCAATGAGTTTGGCCTTAACACCTTGTGTCCTACCTTCAGCTCTGCGGGCATTGTTTTCAGGGAAACCGGCTTTGATAAACTGTACGGTGCCTGCACGGCACCAAACAAAGCACCTGAAGCTGCACAAAATGCTTTCTAGCACAGTCACAGAGACCGGGTGTTTCTATGTCACTAAATCCTGTCAATTTCGCCTGATTAAAAAAATAAAATAAAATAGGGTTCATACAGACTCCCTCGCACTGCAATTACAGCTGAGAGGTGCACGCTGTGTCTGGAGAGTTTCTGGCTGATTATGTTGCACCTGACAACAATTAGACTGGTCGCATCCGGCACCACCTGAGACTGCACGCTCCCATTCACAGTACCGCTCATACACGGAGCCATCGCTGGATACAAGACAACCATGTGTTTTTATCTTTTACTTGATGGCTCAAATGTAGTCTGTGTGCTCACAGTTTGCCAAGTAGCTTCATTTAGAAGTGGACTCGAACAATATTCTCCTTCATAGGTCAATCGATTCAAAATGCCGCTGACAATCCTCCTGATCACGTTTACCCAGTTGGCTTCATGTAAAGAGTTATTCCAGTGCTGCAGTGGTTTGTACCAGGCGCTCAGTGGCTCGATTGTAAATACCCTCCAGGTACTTTCTTTTGCCTCCCACAATGCAAAGACATGCCAGATGACTCGGTCAGAGTATTTAATTACCCTTAGATATTGCTTTAACTGACAAAGTAGGAGCTTATGGTCACAGGCACCCGCTTCAGGTCAACAGGAGGGCAGGATTTTACTAGTTTTGAGAAGAAATGATCACTACAATGTGAGCAGGCTTTGACTTGTCTGTGGACTCAAAGCACTGCTAACAGTAATGTCTTTTAAAATGCAATCAGATATGCCAGGCGGTATGTCATTGCACAAATTATTACTTAACTTTAAGCAAATGTCTGAGTGGCGCGTCTGTGCATGTCCTCTGCGAGGTCAGTGGAAGGTTCACTCCTCATATAGATCTGCAGTGATTTGATGACACTGCCAGTAAATAAAAGGAAATGATGGTCCATTTGTTCATGTTTGTAATGTTTCAATTACTGGTAGCATGCTGTAACTGGCTATATTATGCTAATGCTGCCCGGATAGCATAAACGCCAGCACATTGTGGTGATGCCATGATCATGACCTTCAACATTTCAATCAATCCGTCTTCTTCCAATTAAACTACTCAAGCAGGGCTAAGCCTGTCTGGCTAATGATACCTCATTATTTGGACTAGTGATAGTGTAGGTTTAATCTAGTAATACTATTTTCCATATAAATGTACACATGCTTTCCATTTCCTCCCCTTGTGAACCCTGTGATGGATGAGTGACATGTCCAGGACAGACTTTGCCCTTTGCCCAAAGTCATTGGAAAAAGCTTCAGCCCTGGCAAAACTCCTCCAAATGGCGCTGATGTAGAAGACGGATCAATGGATGAATGGTGCCCTTGCATGGAGGTTATACCAATTTAAAAAAAAAAAAAAAAAAAAAAGATGCTGTGGTAAAGGCCAAATGACCGGAGCTCCTCTTATATAAGGCGACTGTTGACCCGTTGTGGCTTGGACATTCTTCCATGTGCTGCTCCTCCATCTTGGCCTCAGTGATTCACCGAGACAAAAGCTTTTGTAATGTAAATATGGATCAACCCAAATGACCTCAGTCTAAAGAGGGAGAACCTTGAGCTAATGCCACTGGAGTCCATCTTGATGAGAGGAGGATATGGGTCAAGAATCCTCCACTGTGATTGGCCCAGAGACGACCGGAAGTGAGTCAAGGGTTGCAGGGAGTACAGAGGACCGCCTCTCAAGGATAAGGCTCACTGTACATGTTGAATCACTCTCTTTCCTTCACCATAGGTGAAGGTCTGGGTACGCTGTTTATTAAAAGTGAGATGGAGATTCATTGACACACAACCTCGCAATTGTTCCGAAGATTATTCCCATCACCTGTGTCTATCATCTTCCATTTTCCAAAAATCAAACTTGGTCCGAATGCTGTGCTGAACGAGGGCCGGAAGATCACTAGTGTCCAATCGTTCCTGTGTACAGAGAGCGCTCCGTATTTTCTGTACATTGTTTATGGCATTATCTACAGAACTGGAAATGGGATTAGCACATATTGGTTTAAAGTTTGTTTTTTTTCCTCATCGTATTGTCATCGCACGGTTGTGCAGCCTCAAAGCTAAAACGTTCCCTGTTTGAGTCTTGACTTGCAGGTCTTTCTGTGGGCGTTTGCATGTTCCAACTGTGTTTTCCTCAGGTCTCCTCCCTCACCATCTGATTTGTTGTCTTTGTTCTTTTTCAAATCACTGAATACAGTTTGTTTTTTAATGTTAATTATCTTCCCAGCCTTTCTGGGCTATATTCAACTGAAATAGTACATGGGGAATTAATTTGTGGTATAAATCAGGAGGAATACATTATTTTAATCCAACTGCTGACTTTGATTGATGTATTTTAGTTTAAATAACGCCACACAGGCATAATGGTTGTATTCCACTTTCATCATTTACTGATACAAAATCAGAGTTTCAACCTGCTGCACAACAAAGATTAGAAAATTTAAAAAATAAATAAATATATAATAGCAGAGGAATATTTTACAGTTGACTGTTAGGTATAAAAACTGAGCAAAACTGGAACACAGCAGCAAACTTTAAAGTCGTGTATCATAAAGATAAAAGCAATGAAAAGTATAAAAGAACAAGATTTATAGGAAGAAGAACTCAGCAGGTATAAGTATGCATGGGTTTTATATAGCGCTTTATTCCTTCACTCCATACCTGATGGTGGTAAACTAACTACACATGTAGCCACAGCTGCCCTGGGGGCAGACTGATGGAGGCGAGGCTGCGCCATCAGCTCCTCTGACCACCACCAACCACTCACTCTCACACTGCATTCACCCAGGCAGTTTTGGGGTTCGGTGTCTTGCCCAAGTACACTTTGGCATGCAGGCAGGCAGAGATGGGAATTGAGCCTGCAACCTTCTGATTGGGAGACCAATCAGCCATGCCGCCCCAGTATAGGGCAGTAAGAGGATGTTGGCGTTGGGATGAAGCAAGATGGTTGTTTTTGCTCATTTCTGGCTGCACAAAGTTTTTCCACTCAGACTTTATCAGGATAAACCTACTTTTTTTTTTTTTTGCCGTGGACAACAAATATCTACACGCCATTTGAATTGAAACTAAATCAATATCCTGTTTATAGTATTCTATATTTCTTGAACTCTTCCTGTGACTCATTCACACTGTTTTCTATTCTGTCCAGTCAGGTATCACGTTAAAAACAACGTATTTCTCATATGTGCTTATTACTTCTTTTTTTTTTTTATATTCTCCCATTGAAGATGAAACATTTTTGTCATAAGCTGTGCTCGCTCAAAGAATTATTAGTTTTCTACTGTTGAGATAAATTATCATACTTTTTTCATTTGCCACGGCGCCTAAATTATTCATGTTCACGGTTACCGGTATGCTTTATTTCTGCCAGTCACCCATTCTTCCTCTGTACAAATTCCTGCCTCCATTCTCCTCTCTCCCTCATTCTGTCTCTTCCTTCCCTCGTGCTCTTGCATACTTCCGTCCTCTTGCCTCCCTCTCTCTCTCTCTCTCTTTCTCTCTCTCCCTACAGGCGACCGAGGCCCTTTTCTTATGAGAACCCTAGATCTCAGTCGCAGCTTTACAGTGGCTCAATATTGTATCATCTATCACTCTGCATAGAGCTGCAGGCAGCGTCAGCCTCAGAGGACGGCGAACAAGATTTACTACAGAGGACGACGCCCTGCGTAGGTGGTGGGAGGACAGACAAAGGGAGATGGAGATGCAGTTGGGCAGAAATAAAGACGGAAATGTGCCACAGAGGGGGAGCATCGATGGCAAATATCCAGCAGAAAAGAACAAAAAAAAAAACCAAAAAAAAAAAAGAGGAGGGATGTGTTATTTTGGCAGTAGTGAAGAAGAGATGGAAGATATACAAGGAAGATTAAGTGAACGAGAGGGCTGATGAGCCTGGGTGATAGAGTATAATGTGTGTGCGTCAGTGTGATTGATGGTTGACCACAGTCACTCTTTACACACTTAAAATCTTTCAAGACAGAGGATTTGAGCAGATGAGCACAGTGAGGCCGAAAGGATGAAGACGTATATGACGCAGATGATCTCAGTGATCACATTCAGTCTGCCTCTGCTTAGAAGTGTCACATGTTTGTTAATGAAGAAAGGCAATTTAAAGTTTCTCGACTGTAATTAAGTTCAGCTAGATGATGATGGTAATCGCTTCCATTAGAGTTTTTGTTCATTTCATATTTTTGCTTGGAGGAAATAATAAAGAACATGGAAAGGCACAATTATTTGAAGAAAAATGTGAGCGACTAAAGAGAGAAAGTGAAAATGATCCACAAACCAAATGATCCCAATATGAAATGTGAAGTTTCTGTCGCGTATTGATTCCGAACAGTAGGAGATTGGCTGAATTCATTTTGGTTTTTGGCTCAGTATTGTTATTTCTGTTTACCTTTAAAACAACTGTGCTGAACCTAGTTTCAGCTGTTCTCCCAGTCGCTGACGCCCGCTTTTATTTTGGGCTCACGAGAAACTGGAACCGAGGCGGATTTTGCATTTTGCTATTGGCGACGTGCCCATAATTGCAGTCCGACCGGAAGTGTTATGATGGGAAAGTAAGAGGTTTTGGAGAGTCTATAGAAGCAGTTCTGATGTCAGAGTCTGAATCTAACGGTGCTTTCACACCAGGATAGTTCTTCGAATCGTACGAACACTGACCAGAGAGGAACAAAAGATTGAAAGTGAAAATAATTAGATCATCCGCTAATGGGAAGCCACAACCAACCTCAATGTATAGTCTTCAGACCACATACCAGTGAGCACCTTCATCACTACTTCTTCATCACTACTTCTACCTCACTTTTCCCAACTTTTTCTTTCTGCATCTGCTTCTTCGGATTTGCGCTGTTCGCGTGGTTTGTCTAATACGCATAATGCACTGCGCGCTACGTCACCTCCTCTGGCTCCCCCCCCCCCCCCCCCCCCCCCCCCCTCAATGCTTTGAGAGAATTTTCTAAACGGCTTTGCATTTTTTCACACACATCTACGCTTGAGTCATTATATAAAGTGCACCACATTCTCTTTCTCTTGAGCACGAGGTATCACATTATTTTTGGGGCCTGCATGGTGTCGCTGATACAAAGTGTGTGAGTTTTTAATGAGAAAATAAGGAGAACGTCAGTTCGCAGTGTAACTTGGATTCTGCAATGCACTGACTGAAAGAGTCTTTTGGGAGTTTGTTGTTTCCCACCCACCCGCAAAGCAAATGAATTAACTTTTGTTTGTAGTCCTCAAAGTGACTAAAGTTACACCTTAGTAAGCAACTAAATGCATGTAAGATGTTATTGTTTAACCAGTTATTTTAGTGGAAAGTCAGAACATATAGGGGTGTTTTTAAATTTCTACACAGCGGGGGAAGTGAAACAGCAGGAGGGGAGAAATTTGATCATTCCGTCTTTGGCCAATGGCGATGGAAAAGACTGGACGTTACACACGGAGCGAACAGGTGTGAGACATCCAGGATGAAACGGTGGGAGGACTGGAAGGAGACATGTCCCAAATAAAGAAAGGATAAAGGAAGTGGAGGCTGCCGTCGATGACTGATGGGTGAGAAAAAAATACGCGTTTTTAAAGGGAAAAGGGCATAGAGAGCAGAGGCGTGAAGAGGGGGAAACAGAAAGAGGAAAAGAAGACAGACAAGCATATTGTGTGTGTTTAGGTGTGTGTGTGTGTGCGTGAGAGAGAGAGAGAGAAAGAGAGATAGAGAGAGAGAGAGAGAGAGAGAGAGAGAGAGAGAGAGAGAGAGAGAGAGAGAGAGAGAGAGAGAGAGAGAGAAAGAGAGAGCGAGAGAGAGAGAGAGAGAGAGAGACTATGCCAGACAGACAGTCGTGTGACTCCAGCAGTCTGGATGCTCGACCGTTCTCAGGCTTTCCAATATAATTCACTCGTTCCGCCATGTCAGGCTCCTCATCGTGGCCCTGTAGAGCCCGCCACGCCCCCCTTTCTCCTCGCCTCCAAACATGGGCATCCTGTCCCCCCCCCCCCCCCCCCCCCCCCCCCCATGGCCCTCAAAGGGATTATTATGTTTATGTCTGCGCTGCTCCAGCGACCCTGTGATCGCTCAGTGTGTGTGTGTGTGTGTGTGTGTGTTTGAATGTAAAGATAGGGAGAATATAACACCAAGTGCACATTCATACACTCAATGAACTAAAGATTCAATAGTTTTACACCATTGAAAGAAGAAAAGTTAACATCTGTGTTCGTCACCTCACAAGATAAGTTTGCTCACCTGTAGGTTTTGTGTCTGTTGTGGATATTTGGCATCACTTTGTGATCTTCCTCTTCTTTTCGTGGTCATTTTGTGCGTCTCTGTGGTTGATTGTTTTACATCATTGTATTCTTATATTCGTATTATCTCTCATTGGAAGTTCCCCCGCCTCTTTGTAATCAATCTGTGTGTCATTATTAGTCATTTGTGTCATTTTATATCTATTTTTGATTGTTTTCTCTACTTTTGAGGATCAAAAACACTTTGATCAACTTGTGATTAACTTGTGTCTCTCTCTCTTGTTGTTTTTGTGTCTTATTGTGGTCCTTTATGCTTGTTTGCGAGGAATTTGCTCTCTTTTTGATTGTTCTATGTTCACTCACGGTTATTTTCCCCAAAAGCTTTCTGCCACTGTGGGGTCTATTTGGAATTGTTTCTTGTTTTTAATATTGTAGATGATCACTTCATGTTCTTTTGAGCAACATTTTCATGTCTTTGCCACTTTGTGTGAAACTTTTTCAGGCTCCTTAAGGTTTATTTGTTCTTCTGTTTTTTTTGTTTTTTTCTATCTATTTGTGGTTTCTTATGTACTGTTGTCATTTCGGGACTGTATTTGTTTTGTATATTTTTGTATATAGTCCATATTTTGGGCATTTAATGTTACTTTTTTGTTGTTTTGCACATACTTATATTTCTTTTCTGAGAACCACTGCACTCTGTGGATCCTCAATCGTTGATTCTTCCCAGGCTGGTATATTTTCTTTCTTACCGTCTTTTATTTTCTGAAACGTATTTCCGCAACAATTTACCCCAAAACCCTCTTTGAAAAACCGCAGAGCAACTGCAAATACAAGCATTTTAGAATCATATTCAGTATTATTGTGTTGTTTTTGTAGCGACTGAACTGTGAACATTTTGGTTCAAATTACATTTTGTGAATGGTTCCAACTGCGATTTGTGATGTACAGTCATTCCAACCTCGTAACTGAACTGAATCAGCAACCCAAAAACAAAAAAGAGAAAGAGAAAGAGAAAGAGAGAGAGAGAGAGAGAGGTGGAGGAGAGGGGGGGGGGGGGGGGGGGGGGGGGGGGGGCTCCTCTCCAAGAGGCTCTTTAAATGAGTGTGGAGAAAAAACGTCCTGGCATTGGAACAGACACGCCCCATCACACAACAGTCGAGACATTAACTCCTCCACTCTCTGTTTTCCCCTCTGCCATCACTCTTTCTCTCTCTCTTCTCTCCATCTGCTCCCCGGCTGCACCTGGCCTCTTCACTTTCTCACCCCACTTCCTCTCTTTCACTCCTTTTTTTTTCTCCTCTCCTCATCATTTCTCTTTCTTCTCAATTTGCCAGATCGTACCCTCCTCCTCTTCCTTTCTTTCGCTCTTTTTCCTTTTTTTTTTTGCTATTGAATAGTTCTTTCTCTTCCATGTGTCTTCCTCAATCTGTCTCCGCTCTCGACCCGACAGCCACGCCATGGTCTTTTGCTGCTTTTGACATCGCCGTCTCCTCCCTCTGACTTCTCTGCCTCAGAGATAATCACAACCTCAGGTTTTCACTCCTCACCCAGCCACATGTTCGCAGTCCTTTCTTTCTATTTCTCTCCATCCTCCCTTCACTCTTCCATCCGGAGGTTCACTTTCACTGTGACTTGGCCAAGCGGGGGGTGAGGGGGGTGAGGGGGGGGTCACTTGTGGGTACAAGGAGTCAAGACTCTCCAGAAATGTTTGACACAGTGGCCATATGGCAGAGCATTGAGTGAACAGCACACACACACACACACACACACACACACACACACACACACACACACACACACACACACACACACACACACACACACACGCAAGACACTAGACACAACAGACGTGCTATGTGAAGGAATGTATTGTGTTCCTTGTGATTGGTGGGCATGTCCACCACTCGTTAGTTTCCCGTGGATAATTGATATTATTCTCAGGACTGCTCAGTTCACCACGGAGCACAACCCTGATCCACCTTGTGAGTGTGTGTCGTCTGCATAGCCAATGGGTTTCAGGCGGCTTAGTGAACAATAAGGTGAGCTCGATTTGACCAGATATTTGCACAATGATCAAAAAGAAACTACAAACAAACTTACGTTTGTCTTTATAACAAGCATTAATCCTGTACTTGCCTGCTTTGCTGTTATATCTGGTTGCAACAGGAGTCCCATCAACAGGTGTAACGGACCTTTCAGCCATCATGACTGCAATTCTAAACACATTGGAAGGGATCACTAAGAGCGTCATGAGTTCAGTGGTGTAATGTAATTTACAGACACTAACAGTTTTGTGGGGTGCACAGTGGTGGAGTGACGTTGATTCAACTCTACTGGTGGATCAGGAGGTTTGTTCGCCCACAACCCAAACACACACTCGTTAGGCCAGATGAATTTTCGCCTTCGGGTGTGAATGTGTGTGTGTTTGCGCAATTGTCTGTTTCTGTGTTGATAAAATACTTTCAACGCGTGTTCGTTTGACGATCTAACTGTAACCTGACTTGAATAAAGTAGTTAAAAAAAACATGGGTGTCAGGTTGGGGTTAGTGTTACAAACCACAACATTTACTTCAAGTTTAGATGGCTCCCATTAAAAGATATCACAAACTCATACCATTGTCCACTGCATCTTGGATTGTTGGAGGAAGCTCAACAGATTAACTTGCAAAAAAGCAATTCAGGAACAGGAAGAACATCAACATGAAAGATTAGAATCATTTACTGTGAGGTGACATTGCTATGCCCTTTTCTAACATCAAGCAGGCAAAATGTTAATTACAAATCCAGTTTCATCCGGGACCGCCCGGTTCTACACGCAGAACATGCTGTTCTGCCTCACGTCATGTTAAGGGTCTCATTCTCTCTCGGAATGCGCCACAGAGGCGTCCTGCACACACACGGGTTAGTGAGGTGAGAGAGGACGTCATCCACCGCGGACACTGCTGCTTTAATGACCGACAAGTCTACATCCAGAACAAACACCTGCACAGGTGAGGACATTTCAGAAAGGAGCATTCAGAGCAGAGCAAATGAGCAAGAAAAAGACAAAAACTGGAAACTCAGGCTTCATTCAGCGGTGGAATGTTCTTTCGCTTATCATCAGTAAAATAGGTCATCAGTATTTGTTAAGCAGACCTGCTGACCTCAGATGTCTTTCTTCATGTACTTTCTGTGTGATTGAAATATATTTTAAAAGAGGCAGCACAAATATTTACACCTAATTTTGAGATACATTCTTTTCTCTTGTTATTTCAGCAATGATGAATTATGTCCAGTCTGGGTTTTGCCCTTGAGTTGCTTCTGTCTCGTCACATACTAATATTTTGAGTTTCACTCAGTGTTTTTTTTCTTCTTCTTTCTTTTCACAAAGTTTCCGGGCGGTGTGGCGGACTATTTATTTCCCTTGCATCAAACAATGCTTTATCAGGCCAGTGCATGTGCACGTTCACGCACTGGTGATAGATTGAAACATCACTGAAGTATGAATCATTTGTTGGGGCTCTAGAAATATAATGCTTGCCCTTATGTTTCTTTTGTTGTTTTTTTTTCTTCCTAATAAGATAATCATTTCTATTCATGCCAATGATTCGGCACTATTCAGTGTGTTTCATTACACACACATCAAACACACCAGCTATATTAAAAAGATTACTCACGTTTGACAATTTCACTGTTCCTGTTTTATGGCACTCACGGCTCATGCAAATTCAAATGTCTGCCTCCAACAAAAACCGTGTTTATGTCTGTGTTTTTGCTTTGGTTCCATAATTGACAGTCGGCTTGGCTTGTAAATAAACATCAACATTAAACAGGAACCACAGGAGGAGAGACACTAACAGACTTACTTCAGTCCTGATCCCTGCAAAACTTCTAATTGTCCTTCGTTCAATAGTTTTTTTTTCCCACTAGACCCTCCAGGTCTCGTATAAGAAAGTCGGTCCCTTGTCTAATCTCTGAGTTGCCAAAACTTTACGGCTCACAAGCCCTCTCTCAAGCCTTCTTTCACAGGTCTTTGACTTGTGAAAATATAATTGTGACTCCCTCAGACCAGACATGCTGCAGGCCCGGGACTTCTGCCACGCAGAGCCCAGGTCTGGAAACTCAGCAAGACATCACCTTCCCTCAAACTACAATCACGACTGTACGGCAAATGAACCTCTGAACCATCCCTGCTTCCCTCATCAAATTATGTAAACTCAGATATCCTTGACCCGCGCTGCCGTGCACGCTCCTGCGTCTGCATATGTTAACAGATCCAAAGCACAGATGCCGCGGCAAGGCCGCGACAAGCTCGTATCAGCGCGAGCAACCGGGTTTGAACAGGGTCGTTTGAAGCACGAAAAACAAATGGACAAGGACAACAAGGAAAAACAACACACACACACACCCACACAAACACACCCACACACCCACACACACACACACACACACACACACACACACACACACACACACACACACACACACACACACACACACACACACACACACACATGATATCTATTGCATTATTCTTCACTTTTTTCTCCTGAAAGTCTCATCAGAATAACAATATGACCAAAAACATCAACTTTTACTTTTTTTTTTTTCTTCTGGATGTTAGTTTCCAAGGAGAAGTGGAACATTATTCTAAGTTCACATTTGTCACTGACTTTGTGCTCCTCGCTGTCTCGTAAAGTTTATTTGATACTTATAGTTGCAGCAACTTTGTCAATAAACTGACTTCTGCTGCTACTTCGTGTGCGACATACATTTATATGCATATCTCCAGATCTCGACAGGAATAACGTCACATTTCCAATTATATTTTGAGAGAAACTCAACTGTCCAAAAGTTTGGTTTGTTTTTGAAGGAAACAGTCACATGAATTTGAATCATGACATTGTGTTCTCTTCAGGAGGCTGTTTGTTTGTTGGTTAGATTTTAATTTTTTTTTTAAAAAAAGCTGGATTTCTTCTCAGAATTAAAATCAGATTTCATAAAAAAGTTGGGGGGTGGGGGGGGGGGGTATTGGGTGCTACTAAATTGTTTTAATTATTAAGCAGAACCAGCACTGAATCATGTGAAATGAAAATGATGACCTTCTCTACATATATAGTACTTTTCTCATGCATACAATGAAGTAGTATTATGTGATAAAGGACCACGGTGCTACATACGATGAAAATGTGAAATAAAAACTGAACCAATCACATTTGATACTGAAGTGTTAATTGATGAATGATAGAAACAGAAGTACTAAGTGAAAATACATATTTGGAATAACAATAGATAGTGTGGTTAAAGTTTTTGGAAGCCTTCTAGTTCTCGTTTCTGCTTCTGAAATCTCTAGAAAAGCTGCGAACCTTTAAATCTTTTACCTTGTTGCCGTCCGAGTCTGAAATGGAGCCACATTTTCACTGTAATTTCTCTTTTTCTACCTCCCGGGGCTCAGAAAAATGTACTAAATACAGAATTTAAAATTCCCAAAAGTAAAACTTTTTTTGTTTATAGAAAGTTTTTTTTGCTTTTGATTTTTTTCAAGACAAGAAAATTCTAGCAAGTTGAGGCAACGCAAGTCTATATATCCTGGAAGTTTTCATCATAATTAGGATCTGCTGGAAGACATCTGCAGACTGTCGCTGTTTTCAGCTATTTCCGACATGAAATCTTGATTAAAACCAAAAAATTTTGATTCTCAGTTGTAATGAACAGGAATTAAAATCATAACTTATGTCTCAGAAACAGTCACATATAAGGACTTTCCAAGCATTTCAAAATACCAAAACAAGAGTTGTGCTTTTTGCTGTTATTAACCTTATAATGTAATGAAGATTAAGAGAATCCAGCATTAGCTACTCTGATCTGTAAAAAACAGTCAATGGAGGATTATTTCTCCAGTACTGATTCAGAGCGAGAGGATTTAGTCTCTTCTTGTCTGAGGAGGAAAAGACGTCGTCTTTATATTTATTCACACTATGTTTGTCTTATTTTACAGATGTATTCTGGCTGCTGTGTGTACGGATGGATGAAATCTTTTACTGTATTGTTGACGTTTATTATTTAGTATCCAGCATCATAGATAATCCTATTTGTATGTCAATAGTTTGAAGTCTCTGAATGAGCTGTTGCTGCATGTTGAACTTTTGTTTTTCTGATATTGTGCTAAACACTAATCATGTGTTTTGCTGTTGTTTCGGCAGATGGTATCTCCACAGCCGAGTCACAGAGAGAGAGATGCTTTTCTGTTTGAGCCTGCAGACTGACAGATTTTCACCTCATTAACTTGAATAGATATTTGACTCTCTATCCAGAAAGTGTGTCTGAGAGAGTCAAACAGAAGACGGAGGGTGATGGAAACAGACTCAGTAATGAGAAAGTAACTGACATCTCCTCTTTGAACTTGGGGAAACATTTCCACTCAGGCAACGGTGACCTGGAACCTTTTCAGAGTGGACGGCGTGTGTGCATCTTTCCCTTTTTATTTGAGTTAATTGACACGCCGCACAGGCTGCTATTGCCTGACTCCATAATGGTTGCCATGGTGACGGGGTTTCAGTGTGACAGATGCGTTTGTGGCGAAACCGGGATACGGAAAACCACATGGGACACACGCGGATTTGGAGGAAGCGCTGGTGAAGAGATAGCCCAACAATGAGAAGGAATAAAATGACAATGCGGCGCGTTCACAATGGACACAGCGGATGAGCACGTTGGCAAAGTGAAAAGGGATTACTAAATGCCAACAATCTGGAATGAATGCTCCAATCTGCAATGTTATTCCACCTGATTAGAGACTTAAAGATCTAATTAAGGGTGAATTTTGTGAATCATAGGATTCCCAAGAACAATGAGTGAGAAACTCAAGCGTGCATAGATTTCTCTCTGTTATTTTAATTACTTGGTGGCGGTTTGCTGAGATAAGCTAATGCACCGTAAACCCGGCGGCAGAGTGTGGACATCGAGCCGGCACACCTCTCTAAAACTTCCTTCAATCACAGGTTCCGGGGGCTTTCAAATGTTATTTCATCTCGTTTGAAGTAACTGTAGTAATTCACAGAAGTTGTGCGAGTTACTCGACTACAGGAGTATTTTAAAGAAGTGGAGTTCATTTACTAGTTTGAACTGAAAATAACAAAAAAAAACTAAATAACATTGTGCACACAGTTGTATTATTGACACAATATCAGAGCTGTCAGCATCACATAAGTTAAAAGAAATGGATCAACTCATAATGCATGACAGCATTATTCAAACGGTCATATTATATAAGAAACAAACGGTAGACAAACTGCGTAAAGCAAAAGTTAATGTTTCTGTAAAGGGTAATGCATCGCAGGCTCATTCTAAAAATTGCTTGATATCTTCTGTGTGGCTGCGAGACGGAGCGTGTTACTTCATGAGTAATGAAATGCTCCTTCTCCAGTAAACAGGAGTTTAGTAAAATAGTGACAGCTAAGATAACTGTTGTTATTGTTGCTGTTGAATTAAGTGTCCATGGATCAATATTCTCTACCAGCATCGACTATAATGGCAGAGTTTATAGACAAAAGGCATTTGATTTACACGGTTTAATTGCTGGAGACAGTTCATAACCTCTCCCCACCCCCTTCTCCACTCTCAGCCAATCACATGCCGACTCACTCTAAGTAACCAACAGAACAGCATTTACCTTAACATTGCAACAAGACGAAGCAGTTCAAACGACCATGACAAATGATGGAGGGAGGGGTGTGGTGGATCAAATAACCTTGTGCGCCATTGGTTTCCATGGAGTTGGCGAAGTTCCCATTCTTGTTGGTTTTGTGTTTCAAGTTTTCACATCACACTAGTTGAGATGTTTGAAACTCCTGGTTTTATCTATCAGTGATGTTCCAGAGGCTTCCTAAACAGTACAGCAGACATCACTTCAGCCAGTCGGGCTCAAACCAGCAGTCAGAACCTGCATCGAACTGGCACATCAATCAAACACATCAAACAGCTAAACTGTTGAACAATCACACATTTTCACAATCATCCCATGCAGGTATTGTGAAAACTTTGTAAGAGCACAAAGCCTGCACGGAGTCAGAGCTTCTTTCATTACCTGGCTGACTTACAGCAGCGTTCTCTGTAAAATCCATACACATTTATGCCTCTTGAATTTCAAAGCTTTTGTTATTGCTGCCAGCCTGCCGCGCACACTTAGGACTTGG
Source organism: Lipophrys pholis (assembly GCF_963383615.2). Lineage (NCBI taxonomy): Eukaryota > Metazoa > Chordata > Actinopteri > Blenniiformes > Blenniidae > Lipophrys > Lipophrys pholis. The sequence goes on from NC_137632.1 coordinate 20,078,036, forward strand.
AGATATCAATGTTTTTCTAAAGTGATTTAAGTTGTGTACACAACTTGAAGAAACGAGGCAAACCGAGGTAATCTGCTCCTCATGATGTGATGCAGCACAGCGTCAGTCCAACACTTTCACCAGGCACGCCGCTCCTAACGATCGGAGCTGAGCGAGCGTCACGGGGAAAACGTGTTCTGTGTGTGCGTGTGTTTGTGTGTGTGCCACCTCTGTCTAATGTGAGTGACACCTGCTCCCAGTGTGAGGAGGCAAAATGACAGCCGCAGAAAGCAGCGGGCTCAAACCGGATACCTTCGCCTCGTGAGGAAGCAGACACTCATGCTGACCTGGAGACAGGTGTGTGCGTGCGTGAGTGTTTGTGTGCAATCCGGCTTGATGAGTTGATGTGCGTTCCCGGTGGCGTGTGGGTTGATTGACAGGACGCGTTTGGGCATTGTTGATAACACACGGGAGGGCGACTGCCACAGATGAGCTCTGTCAAGCTGTCTGCCCATCACACACACACACACACACACACACACACACACACACACACACACACACACACACACACACACACACACACACACACACACACACACACACACACACACACACACACACACACACACACACACAAGACTCCTTTTCTTTCACAGTGACTCCTGCTTTGACTCTTGTTTGTTTAATACTCTCCCTCTGGTCTCTGCTCTGTATCCTCGCTCTCACACACACACACACACACACACACACACACACACACACACACACACACACACACACACACACACACACACACACACACACACACACACACACACACACACACACAGGCTGTCAGGCTTGCCCATGGCCAGCCATTGAACCTGGTATACAGATAACAGCAACAACGGTCCTCTCAGTGGGGGGAAGCTGTCTCATTTATATGTATCTGTTGATGTGTTGGGAAATCTCTTGTCACTTTTATTTGTGGCTCTGGACGTCTTGAAAAGAGCAGGTTGACATTTGGTGTGTATTTCGGTGCAGCAGCCGAGAGACG
>NC_137632.1:20084053-20394053 GCF_963383615.2 Lipophrys pholis
GCAAGGTCATTTCAGACGTGTGGGGCACGGGCAGACCAGGGAAAAAGCATTTAAAACTTTTTTTTGTGGCTTTAAAAGAGATGAGCCAAAAAGGTAGTACTTACATTATACCACAAGGTGGCGTTTTGGGTCGTTGTGAAAAGTTGTGATAGACGTGCTGAAACTCTCAGCCTGAGGACAGACTACATGCTACAGTCCCTTTCACAGCCACCAAGCACAGAATTGTGGGAACATTGACTCCTGCATACCTTTAAATGATCAGCATTTAGGATTTAGATGGATTTTTCATTCCTGTTGAAACATATTGAACTAAAATGAGACAATGTGAAGCAATGATTGAAAAATGTGTCGCCTCTGTTCTTGCACCTTGTGTCATTTACCCAGAAGTCCACAACTACTGAAGTTCTTGTCCCCGAAGATCCTGACGAAGAGGGCGAGCAGCTGGTGGACCAAACAGTCATCTGCTCACTGACATTGTTCATAACACACAGTTATTTTTAACCAACCTTCTGAACTCTTACTTACCGATTTCTCTCAGTGGACGATGGAACGGACAGTCGGTTCTCCACAAGTTGTCACTGGTTTCGGTTTCTGTAAGCAGCAGGTTTTCACGGCTGGCGTTATCATCACATCAACCAACCACCAGCCTGAAGACGGAGCGCTCTTCGTCTGGGTTTTGCCCTTTGACCTGTTTGACCCCCACCAGGAGGACGACGCTCCAGCCGACGGAGATCTCGGGGTCATGGAGATACACAAGCTTTCACACCACCGTCGGGGATTTTCTTCCACGCCGAACTAGTCCACAGTCAAACAAATCAATACTCTGGATTAACCTTGACAGCCTGATCTGACCTCTCACCTCCAGGGCTGAAAGATCAGAGCGAGCACATTACAGGCTAAACTTTTCAAAAAAGATGTTTGACGTTGACGTTTCAGACAACTGCATTGATCTGTAAGTAGCTGTTATACAAGTTTCTCCCACAAGGTGGTGTAGTGAGTCGGTTAAACCAGACATGCTGGTACAAGTTGTGATTTATGAAGGTGTTGGAAACGGATTTGCGGCTTTATTGATGTAGTTCCACCCAAAAGACAAAGGGGACGTCGCACTTTATTCTCTTCAAAAACTTGAAATGATTGGCATTGTGCTTTTTGATTTTCCCGACGTGTCTGACAACCCGTCTTTGTTATCCGGTTTATCGAGGCCTCATCAGAATGATAAGTGCCGTCGGGCAGCTGGTCATCGAGCTATAAACAAAGCCGGCGCTAATAAATGCAATTGGTGTTCAACCCAACAACACAGACGTCCCGGCCTCAAAGACCATTAAAATTTAAGAGATGCCATGTAATGTCTGTTCGGTGACATCAGGGCTCGGGACTCGCGCCAAATCTCCACCAATCCACCCCGAGCTCCGAGCATGCTTAAGCAATCATGACCTGGCATAAGGTCCATGTACGTAATCAATTATTCATCTGGAAGGTGGGGGAAAGTCGGCCCATCTGCTGAGGGGAGCAGTCCTGGCTGAGTTATTGAGCTGTAGCCCGCACTGCTGCTTAACAGCCATCCAGCTCGGTGTTGCTCTGGAGCGACGGCCACAAACATAAACCAGAGAGGCTTTTCCCTCGGACGAGTCTCTGCTTCCAACTGAAGTGATGCACGTCTGAACATGCTTTAATTTGATGATACTTTGGGGCAGTGCAGTTTGTTTGTCTCGCCATGAAGGAAGATGATGTTTTGTTTCTCTTGATGAAGCAGCCGCGTAGACGGTGCGCTACGATCAGCACTCCGCCACAAACTCACCTCCAGAGCACTGAATCTGATTAACAGCAAATAAGACACTAATCTCAAACCTGGAGATATTAGAGCCAGATTTATAATGTATCCAGGGGGAAATATTCCCCCAGAATCCTACTTAAGTCTGTGATCATTCTGTTCGCGTAGATTATATATTGCATATCGGATAATAAAGCGATAATTCTATAAATTGATTAAATTTCCACTGCAGGAGTTCATTATTGGGTTGCCTGACTGATTCTGGAGCTGCACTACACTCTAGAGGGTGAGATGTGCAGGACTGTGATACTACTGATGTACTGGATCAGAAATCATCTGGACTGTCCTCAGCAGCCAACCTCGTTTAAATATTCAGCCAGAAGTTCAGGATTTAGTTTCAGGAAGCAGGGATGAGCACTTGGAAAAATAAAACAAAACAGATATGTTCCATTACATTTTCCATTTTATTCTTAAATTAAAAATGGCCAGTGTTTCATGTCAATAACCAGAGATATTGAAGTATTAAAGCTGAGTATTTATTTATTTTAAATAAGTTAACAAATTGTAAGAGTTAACAAATTGAAGTATGGTGTTGTTACATCAATCAAGGACGAATGGAAATGCTTAAATGAATGTGAATTTTAAAATTACTTTCTGACCAGAAAATAAGATTCAAGTCAAACTATGCTTTATTAATAATGATTGCACCGCTGTGTGAAGATTTTCTAACAAAGTTAAATACTGTAGTGGTCAAATTCCTGAAAAATGGCATGATTTATCAATAAATTTAGTGATTCACGTTTACTTTCTTTTTGTACTCTAATACATTTCAGAACTGCTTTACTTTCTTCAATATGTAGCCTCACCAGTGCTTCTTCTTTTTTTTTATCCACACGGGATTTTCCACTTATACTTCATTTGCACGTTTCTCGGCGGAAACATGAATCTGCTCTTCTGGATTCTAGGAGGTTAAATAGTAGTCCTCTGCTGCCATCTGCTGGTGAGGTGGAGAAAGTTAACTAAACTAAATCAGCGTCTGCAGGTTGAAATCTATTTCACTTGAGCTCTTGTTACTTTGCTCGTGGTGAAACTGGGACACTCATCTGACGTCTAACATGGTGTAAAAACATAGTGACATAATTACTACCCGAGTTTAGTTAGAAAGAAGGAATCTCAGAAGGGCCAGGTTCTCGTCTATGATGGGTCTTTTTGTGTGAACTTGGCATGCTTATCCGATTCCCTCCCACTTTTGATTTTTGCTGTGATTTACTGTGTCCTGCTCATTAGTTCAAGAGTTTTTACCCGAATGTAGCAGGACTCCAAGACTGTTTCATGAGGTTTAGTTGTATGGATTTGTTCTCTTTTGACAGGAATGTAAATACTTTTGAATATGTGTGACCCTGAATTTCTCTACTTGTGGGGTCTAAAATGAAGGCGTCATCGAGAACATGAAGCATTACGTCAAGAGAAGTCCCCATAAAGACAGTGCAGAGTGTGTGTGTGTGTGTGTCCTCAGGTGGCTCTGGATGCAACCTGTCTAATTGTAGTCAGGTGCAACACAATCAGCCAGCGGGTCTCCAGGTAGAGCAGCGTTCTGGAACGCTTTGCAGAATGAATGAAAAACAATCGACTTCTACTGTAGCAAAGCTTTACTGAGTCATGATCAGGTGTTCCAGCCAAAAAATGAAAAGTTTATTTAAAAATTGCATTTGAGATTTGACGATCCCTGTTGTTGTTCCAGTCGGTCTGATCAGAAGCACATCGGCTACTTCTTTTGTAATTAGAAAATCACCTCCGGGCTGAAACTCTCCAGAGGATGTTGAAACTACTCGGCCGACAGACTTTTTCTCCCCCCCCCCCAAAAAATATATATAAGTCTACTTCATATCTACAGACAGCTGATGCCAGTATACTGAAATTACATGAATACTACAACACTTTCGGACAGCATGTCACACTAACAGTTACAGAGTAGAAGCATAAATACTTTTCACCGTAGAAACATCCAGCTTCTTCATGAAATCATCATTCAGCTACACAGAAAAACAAACTCACCTGTACACCTGGAAATGGGATTATGTTTGCCATCTACTATTCTAGAATTCAAGAGTCAATGTAAAACACTTAAACACTGAAAGTGTAGAAGCAGGCGTCTCCCTCAGTGTTCAAACTGTTTTGTTTCCCTCCTCCAGCACTACTAGATATTGATTTGTAAAACCGAGCTGTTCATAGTGTGTTTAGACGAGTACATTCATTTACATAAGGCAGGGCAGGAGCTACATTGTTTTTCAGGAGTGTTCTGATCACAGTGTGTCAAACAAGAAACGGAGCCGGCGTCACTTTTGGCATCGAAGCGCCCAAATTCACATGAATTGTTACAGGAGACCGTGTGAGAGCAAATCAACCAAAGTGGAAAAGTTTTGTACTATAAGATGCATTTGAAGTTACCAAAAGACGAAACAGAAAGGAATCAACCGATTAGTGACGTTCAATGAAGTCCTCATGGAGTCCAGCAACGGGCGAATTTAAACAATAAAAACAAAAAAAAGGAGGTAAGAACAGAATAATAAAAACAATTTAAAAAATAATAAATCACCGTCCATAGCAAGTTATTCCTTCAAGGTCCAGAATTGTAAATATAATCCAGTGACAGACCGTCGTCTAAGTTAAAGTCTTCAACAGACCGTTTGGTCCTTCATCCAGTGTCCTGCTGCAGTGAGGCAGAGATCCAGTGATAAGACAGAATGACACAGTGACAGAAACGTGGCGGCACGACAGAGAGACGACAACACGTACTGTGAGCCCACTTTAGTTCATAAGTCCACGTTTTAAAGTGTCAGTGATTTCCTCAGATAAGACTTCCAGTATTCCTCCTACAGTTGGGCCGCCGCCGCCGCCACCGACAGAAGCGATAGATCACTAAACGACGAAGCTCAGGTTAGGTACTTTAAGGATATTAACGCTGGTGGTGAATGTTTAGAAAAACACTAAACTTCCAGTCGAGTGAGCATTAAAAATTGTTGGTGTGTGTTCTTAGTGTGTTTTCAGGAGTAATGAGGGTGGAGCTTCCCCCCACTGCGCTCAGCCGGGGAGAGGGGGGGTGTTGGTGGGTGGAGGATCAATGTTCTGATGGCGGCTCGCCTCTTCATCAGAGCTCAGTGGTCAAGAGACCTCTGGGTTTGGCTCCGTCCTCCGAGGCTGGCGGCTGAGACACAGTGCTGTGGGACAGAGGAGGTGGGAGGGGGACGGACGTCATTAACACACCAGATCAACTACAGGAACTGAAAGTTAACATTCCCTATAATTTATTTCAAAAAGTGAAACTCATATTCTTTAAGATTCATTACATGTAAACTGAAAAGTGAATGATTTTTTTTTTGTTTTTTATCTTTTATAATTTTAACTTTGAAAATCAAAAACCCAGAGTTTTCAAATTTAAATCTCACAGGATGGGGTGAGCTTTCTTTAACCGCACCCTTTGTATTAAAACGCGTCCTAAGAAATTATTGATAAGCCCAAGGTTCGACCAAATGTATTTAATTTAACAGGCAGGAGACCAGAACCGGTCACCTTCACATTCCTTCATTCGTATGACCGGTAGAGGAACGGACAAGGAGTCACCAGTTTGTCCTGCATGGCTCAAAGTGAAGGTTCCATACCGACCACTTTTAAAGTAGAGAGTCAAGCTGTTTTTCTAGAACTGAAAGGAAATTATGTGCGTGAGGCGACACGCTGCACACACCTTTACTAGAGCGCACCTGTGAGGAGCTTTACCTGGCGGAGACGGCGTTCCGGGTGTGAGCGGGGTGGGGGAGGGCCGGGGTGAGAGCTGCTGCCCCGCCTGCGGGGAGGACGGGGGTGGCCTTAGCAGGGGGGTCGGGGTCCAGCAGGCCGTTAGTAAAGACACCGGGAGGCTGCAACAGAAGGACGTGAGGAGGAGACGGTCACGCGGCGTAAACATGGACCAAACAAAGGTTTAACATTTAAGTGTCAACAGTTTGGGGACGAATGAAAACGTCGGTTTGACTTGACGTCGGCGGCGACCAGCAGGCGGAGCGCCGACGAACTCACAGCAGTTGTAGGAATGATCCAGCGAGGGGTGATCAGAGGTTTGGGCTGCTGCACTTGTGGGAGCTGAAACACAAGCAGAGGACCGCGGTGACGTCCTATCAGGTCCCTTGAAGGATTTTAATAGCCGATTGACAAGAATACGATCATTCTAGAAAATATGCTGGCAGAGTTTTTATGGAAACACACAGATAAAACACACATTTAAAGCCAAACAAGATTATAACTGGGTTTTTAATCGTGTTACATTCATGAAGTTTCAACTACAATTTAGGATGAACATTTCATTATATTTTATATCCGATTTAAGCAGCTTCGCCCATTGTTTCCATTTATCAGAATAAAATAGAATACTTTATTAAACCCAGAGGGAAATTCACTTTGTTCCACACAGAACAATAGATAGAAAGTTGAATATAAAATAAATTATTTTAAACATTATCTTTACACAGACTGGATTAGAACACACTACCACAAGTAGTTAAGTACCGACACTTGAGTTTAAAGAAAAGTTTAAAAAAGTCAGCAGATTAATAATTACGGACTCAAGTAGAGGACAGTAAAGCGTACGGCACGTTGAACTGCTTTTCCATCTCAGACTCCTTTGATTCTTTTTTAAACACCAACTGAATTTTTATAAAAAGTCAGAGGAGTTAAAAACGAAATCCTTCCTAAATACAAAAAATATGTCAACAACTAGGCAATACTTGAATTGTATTAATATTTTATTTATTAATTTTTTTTTAAAAGAGACTAAAAGTAGTCAACATCTGAAGCTTTAGTATGTGACCGCTACCATCAGCTGCTGCGATTCTTTCCAACCGAACGGTCCTCGGAGGCTGAATGGAGAAACGAGTTAGTCTGAACGAAGACCGTCTCACTCACCACAGGAGTTGGATCAGTGAAGTCGATCAGGTTGTCGGACAGCGAGGTTCTGTTTGACGGCTCTCCTTCTTCCACTTTCACCTGAAACGTGACGCAAGCTTCAAGAGGCGAACCCACAAAAACACAAACACACCTTCCTCTTGTGTGACAGCTGCTGTAAACACTCCCGTGATACGCAAAAGCAGAAGACGCTTTCAGAAGAAGAAGAAGTGAGCTTAATTCAGTTATCTTTGTTTTTTTAAAGCCGTTTTGTGTTTGAGCTCCATCTTAAGGAATCTATATGATGTAGTTTTGCCATTTTTAACTTTAATCCATTATCTTGATTGCCATTTTGCCTTCCAGGTCTAAATCTTCTTTCTACTTCCCAGCTATAACCTTAACCTGAGCAATCAAGAAGTCAGCTGATCCGTTACCTTCGGCGCCAAGACCTCGCTGGCACACTCCAAGGGCATCATGGGAAGAGCCGGGTTTAAGTCCTCAGCTAACCTCTCAGCGCTGCAGAACAGGAAGAACAGAAATCTGAAAATCGATTCGAAAACCAAGCTCCTCCTCCTGTAAAACTGAAATAGTCACCTTTTAGTTTTTAAAGACCGATTCATTCTACGTGTTGCTATCGGGTATTTTTCTTCCTTTATCTCACCGAGGATTGTTGGAGCTGATGCCAGCTGAAAATGAGCGACATTCTAAACACTGAAATACAGAAAAAACAAGTCTACTTTTTTAAAAGATACACGAGTAGACGATCTGAATAGCATCTCGTTATTTGGACGCGTGTGTGCGGTACTTCAGTGTGAAGTGGGAAAACATGCAGGCTGCAGGGAGCATTTACTGCATCAATGAGCCTTTGGGAATTGTCGGCTCAAGCTTCTGTGTGCGTCTGAGTTTTCTGTGTCATTCTACTGTAAACACATCTTGAGCAGCGCTGTATCCAGGCAGAACTCAGGTCATGTGACCTCCACACGGGCAGGCCAGCAAAAACCCCACACACACTCAAACACACCAATAGATGGCAGCAAAGACTACAAAGAACATATTCTGCTGTTTGGGAGATGTTAACATGTCTGGATTAATGTTTTATCTACATTTTCCTCTGCCACAATCAGGAGGACTTCTAAAAAGAAAAATATTAATAATGAGTGTGTCTCAGCTTCCACTCTGGCGTTGCCAGGTCTGTGAGGCAGATTCAGCCAAACAGCCACTCAAAACTAGATCCGATTCCAAAACTAAAGAAACAAAAAGCTCAATCATAATCATGAGCACAACTTGTGAAGTCAAACCGTTTGTCTCTCTCTGCAAATTGTTTGACAATATTTAAACAATAGCAGCATAATTATTCATTAAAACAGTTGTAGTTCCTTGGCGACATGTAGTTACGTCCTTGATTGGACTTTTGTCTGAAATAACGATTCTCTCCTTTTTGTCATATTTATAGACACCAGATGTTTTCTAAAAAGAAGATTCTTTTTGATCAGTGTCAGCGACGTTCACGTAAACAAAACAGGTTCAGATTTTTATTCACGGATATTATTCAAGTAATTTGCTTAGAAAATAGGTTCACCTACAGACCAAAACTTAATTGATAACAGCCCAAAGCAACATTTAAGTAAAAGAAGATTGATTCCGCTGGAAATCCACAAACCTGGCAACCCTGCCACAGATCATTGGATTACGTGTGTTCTCACAAGTTCTTTGGGGGTTTTGAGACTAAACCGTTTCTCAAGGACTTGCTGTGGTGAAGTATCTGCAGCAGGATTCTAACCAGCAAACATTTGGTTTCAAGCTTACTTGACCCACCACTGCCCCCAATAGTATAGACCAGATATATTGAAATACCTTCTTTTTCATATCAAAATTAGATTTTTTAAAAAGGAAATCATGTGAAAGAACAATCTCGACTCTTGGAAGAATGTGACACCATATTCTGCTAATCTGTTCTGTGCGCACGCACACACACACACACCTGGTCCCTGCAGACGAGACCAGGGAGGCGGGCTTCAGCAGGTCCCAAGAGTCCTGGACGTCCGGCCGGCTGCTAACAGAAAGAGACGAGTTACTGCCCATCCGCCCAGTCCGTGCCTTTAGCCTGGCAAAGAGACAGAACATGTTTCTGTTAGTCTGAGTGGGAGTGTGTCTAACATTACACACATTCCTGCTGGAAATATTTCCCCTGATTTACAGCAAGTAGAAAGCGTGACTCACCGGATGGGATTAGGCTGATCCTACTACACTCAGTAACTCTCCCAATGGAACATACATATATCAGCGACACTGACTACTTCAGGATATATTGACGTTAAATCAGGCTTTACTGTCAGTAAGAGCATTTTTAAACATAATTGTCTTATTAAATCCTTTTGTCCCTTCAAGTATGTAAACTAATGCCGCGAGTAACAGAAATGACCGAGTCTGATGCTTGTTTTTCACTCTGCTGTAGATTATCGACACTGTCAGGGACTTTTCTCTCCATCGAGTCCTGCTTATAAAGACGAGCCGCGGGTGATGTCATGTTGCAAGCTATGCTAATAATCTCCATGAATATGCAGGAGGTTAATCAGCTCCAGCAGCGGGGAGCGCGGCGATTGGAGACAATGCACCGACATTTGGCATGACTGAGCAGGGAGGATTTCAAGACAATGGAGCACAGGCAATGACGGCTTTTCTCTCAAAAACCGAGAAACACATGCAGAGAGTTGCCATGTGAAGAAACAATAAGTTTATGGAGAAATAAAGCTGAAGAAGACGCATGTCCATACCTGGCAGAAGCCTCCTGCAGGTTGCAGTTTTTGTCTCCAGGTAATACACAATGGTCCTCCAAAGGCGTCTGCAGAGATACATGAAGTACTGCGTGTGAGAGCTTTTACTAGTAACATGTTGTCACATTTCTGATTAAAAATCCCTGTGACAAGAGCCTGATGATCTCTCAATTTGTGCAGATGATTATATAATTGGAACAACGATTTTGAAAACAACATGATCAAAAACCACTGAGCAGATAATTTTGGATTACTGCACACTTCTTATACGTAAGTATCAACTAACTGAACAAAGTAAGGCGCAACCATATAGTAATTTGCAAAGGAGATAAGAAATAATCTTTCCAACCATTAAAGAGGCTAAAATCATTTAAAGCACTGCAATAGGAGATGCACTAACCAATAATGTGATAATGGCCAATAACTAACACCTAACAATAATGTCATACTTTTGACCTTTTGCTCATAATGTAATGATTTCCAACAGTGTAATTATCCATTATTGCTGTAATATTTAGTCAATAATGTAATAAGCTTATAAAGAAAAATATGTATAGTGGATGAGATCATCATCATTTTGATCTATTAATGATGCTCAGCAACACTCCCAATTATGGTTGTAAAAAACACGTTCGTATTGCATTACATAATTGGCAAGTTATTACATTATTAGATTTATTACATTCAAAAGGTCCAAAATTATTTAATATAGTGTATATATTATAGTGTTATTGCTTAGAGACTGGAGTACTGCAACTGTGTTATTTAAACAGTCTGTTCAGCACCTTGAGGGCAGCAGCCTCAGCTTGAGCTTTCAGGATATTACTCTTCAGATCCTCCGGAGTGCGCAGCGGAGTAACAACCGGACTGCTGCCGGCGCTGTTCAGGACACACTTCTCTGTAAGCTTCACCACATCCTCCTGTTGGAGCAGATCGTAAAATGTCAGAGGGGGGGGAAACATTCTCCCTGTAAAACAATAACATCAACACATGTTCAAGTGAAAATTGATATTATAAAACACAATGTTTGCTAGTCTGTCTATGCTCACTTGCTTCAGAAACACTAATCTGTATCCTCGCACAGTCGAGGAGTCAGTTTGAGCAGAAACATCGTCTGGACTCACTCACCAGATTATTCATGGCCACATTAAGGTTGACATTATTCCGTGGCGTCGGGGGAAGTGGACTGCTCTCCAACTCCAGCTGTTTCAGACGAGCGGCTGCTTCTGAGGAGACAGAAACAATCTCCTCACACATCATCCAAGTAAAGGCGACTGGAGCCGACGCCAGCAAACTCGCGTAGGATAGGAAGAACGTGCAAAGGCCCACAAAGCAGATCACTGTCTAGTACGCAAGGCTTTAAGAGAGTTTCCAGTAAAACTTTTGTGTCACCAGAAAGACAGAGTGGATCGTCCACAGCCCCGCCGGCCGCGGCGTAGGCCCCGCTCGGTCCCGCCTCCTCTGGAGCCGGAGCCGATGGGACGACAGGAGTCCTGAGGACATCGTCGATGCAAGTCTCCATCAGGTCAGCGACCGCAGGCAGACTGGATGCAACATTGGGAAAGAAGGAGGGGTAGATGTAAGAACTGACAGATAATGGTGCTGGTCTTCAGAGTGATTTCATTCCAAATTAACAGGAGAAAATGGAGGGGATGCTGCAAGTTTTATCAATCCTAAAACTGAGAAAAGATTAATCATGTTTGTCTGAACCAGACGAGCTTACCTGCATCATCCATAAGATATAGACGGGACTCCAGAAAGATGGTAAAACTTACTCATGGGGGTGTATCAAAGATATACATATGGATCGTTTACCAAGGAAAAGGTGTTTTCCACTGAAAATGCATTTAGAATTGAAAGCACATTATAAATAATAAAATAGACATGAGTCTACTGTGCAAGCCCCAAACCAAATGTCTTCTTCAAAAAGAGTCAGTCCATGAAAAAAATAAGCATCCAAAACAAGTAATAAGTTTTGTGGGAAATGCTGTGGTGTAATATTCTCAGAATTAGAGGCGCTCGAAGCAAAACGTTTGATACACGGATTGTGGTGGAAGCTCCGCCAGCAGCTCGGGAATTACCTCGTATTCCTGTCGCCTGAAGACACAGCAAAACATAACAAGTACACACTGCTGTGTGCCGCCAGGAGAGAAGAGGGGTTAAAGACACACACACACACACACAAAAGACAAGATGGACAATACTTTGTCCACAAACTCAAAAATCCATCTCAACACTTCCACATGTTCAGTGATCCAAGAGGAAAATGGAAAGGAAATGCAGAGATAACTTATTCTGTAAAGGCAGAAGGGGAATAATTGAAAGTGGAAGAAGAGACAACTGCAGTTCACATCCTTGACCAACCTGAAGTGTAATAAGAGCACCAAACACAGAAAGCTGAGTACGTAAAGTACCGTCTTTTATTCTCTGAAATGATTTACCACAGACAGTTTGGGAAAGAGGCACCTCCTTTGGTCACAGTGATGTTGTAAACATTCAACTAAGTCACGATAATAAACTTCATTGGTTGAGCTGTGCAATAAATATAGCGGTGCAGCTGTAGTGAACATTTAGTGCATTCAACACAGTCTGGTCTACATTTATGATTTACCTTGATCACCGAGTAGCTTCATAGTATCTATGTTTACAGTGTTTACAGTGAATACCGACGCTGTGTTACAAGTACAGTGTTTTACAGTGTACACAAGAATTTTTTCATAAAACTTTGATTTCGCGTTTAACATTTAACATTAAGGCGTTCTTGTTTGATCTCTGAGGCTGCTGAACAAGAGATACCAGCGTCATAATTAAGACCTGAATGAGATTTAGCAGCGACGATGCAAAAATGCATCCTGCTGCATTTCTGAAATGCTTTCAGGAAAGAGAGAGAGGAAAAAAAAGGAAATCTAACAGATGAGGAATTTTTGGAATGCACCTTCTCTAGGTTTTTGTTTCGTCTCAGGCCATTTTTGATAAATATTAAAAATATGACCCCTCTTATCCAAGCATATTCTTAAAATCTATGAATATATAAAATACAAGTCATTAAAAAACAAAAAATCATTTGATGTAATTTACACTTATCAAATATAAAGCAACAGAGTTAGAAATGATAAAAACAAGAAGTCTTGTTAGAAAAAAAGACTTTGCTTAAACTTCCCAGGAACTGTGTGACCTATTGTTTCCTTGCAGAGTCGAGAGTGGAATTTAATTCCTGAGCCTCGCACTGATACCATCTTACCCCGACCGGCCAGTTTCACTGTGAGGTTCAGACTGAAGGTCACAGCACAAAAATAATATATAAAATAAAAAATGGACAGACAGGGAGAGAGCAATAACTTTTTCAAGAGTGCCGTTAAGCTGAGGGTCAAACAGACGAGACATGATAAGGCTGGCGTGACTGAGCGCTCGGCGGCTCCTGACGGAATAAACAATATTTTCTGTTGAGGAATGTTTCTTTCTCTTCACTCACGCCACACAGCAGTGAGCGTGTAGTGCAGCCACCACCACAATCATCAAGTTTCTCAAGGACAGGTCACTTCACTGCAGAGGGGTTTCCACTTATCAGTGTGCTGACTAGAGACGGTGGTCTGCGGGGTCGCATCACTCCAACTCGGTGTGGGGGAGCTTTGAGGACACATGAGCAGGGAGGACGGTGGGAGGAGGAGGAGGAGGAGGAAGAGGAGGAGGAAACCTGAGGGAAACAGAAGGACAAGGGGACGGGGACAAACAGGAGGGGGATGTACAAAAAAAAAAAAAAGGAATGAGAATGAGTGAGGTGAGGGGACTGGTATGAATGCAGTGATTGTGAGCAGAGAAGGGGAGAAGCAAAGCAGATACACATGCAGAAGAGGAGGAAGAGAGAATCCATTTCACTGCATGCACGAGCAACAGATGAGTTAATGTTTAGCGCTTCACTTTACTTTGCAATTGGACATAAAGGCTATAAATCAACATGAATAAATAAACAGGATGTGCACGATTGAGCTGCACGGCTCAAGTTTATCACAGGGTACGTTTCTTCTGCTACACTTTGTGCGCACTGGAGCGTGCCGTGACACATGTTGTCACATGAACTCTTGAGTGAAGCAGCCTTGAGTGAGGTGGACTGAATGTCTCTGGAGCATCGGTGACCCAGCTTTGCACCTCCCATGGCCCAACGTTTGAGGACTTATGTCAAATCAGTGCTTATAACGTTTATAAGCGCAGAGCCGAAGCCCTTTCTTCCCGACAGCGCCACTGAGGTGAACGGGAGGCCGAAGTGTGCGCTCCGTTTCCCCGCTGCCTCCGCGATACAGCGACTAACGTGGCGTCTGATGCCGAGGTGGACGGCAGATGAACTCCCATTGACCTCTGCACGCTCCATATAGTCCCTCGTTGGCAAATGAGATTACCTTTTCTAAATTAATTCCAAGGGCGCTGACATTTGACTTATCCAGTCTCCCATATGATGATGTTTGAGAGAATAGAAGGGGCTTACAGGAACGGGCAGAGGTCAGCGGGGAGGCGAAGCACAACATGTCAGCCAATACATGGAGGGAGAAAGCAGCTGCGTGGTACAGTGTAACTAATATTTATGTATATGCTTGTCTTAAGTGTCAAATCTTATATAGGGCTGGGTGGTGAAATGAAGCAGGATGAGGATAAAATTTAGATCGTTATGAGAAATTTTTAACTTAATGACTTGAAGAAGCTGGTGATCTTAATGCAGAGGTCTCATCGGTGCAGCCAAAATAAAAGATATATTGAGATTTGGAAAAAACAGACACAATTTAGTAATGAGGTGTGTGCACTGAGATTTACTTCTGTCACATGTGCGACACTATTTCCTACCAGTAGTGTCTCAGGAGTGGAGCGGTTGTTGATTTCACCATATTTTTTGATGGTCAACGAGTATCACATCAATGATCGGTCACCATATTGAAATAAATTAAATGAATTCAACACATTTAAATGACCTTATTTGAGATATATTTTGAAAATGAAAGTTTTATAGCATCAACTTCTGATGGAGGCGAAACCAGCTGAGGATTGCAGAGCTTCATGTAACATTCACATTGCATTTGAAGCGAAGACGTCATGAGGAGGAAGGTAAAAACAGCGTCCTCCTCATCGTCACATTTAATAGGTCGATGGCATAAAAACAAAAACTCTGAGATCTTAAGTGTTACATCTCAAGCTGATAAAATATTCAGGACGCTGCACCACTTGTGTCAGTGTTGGTAAAGCTGAAAGATTAAGATGACTAAAGAGGTTTCTGAAGGATTTATAGCATCGTTCACATATTAATACATAGTTTTCAGAGTAATTCGGGCATGAACTCAACATATTTATTTGTATCAAAGCATATTAATAATATCTTATAGTTTAATCTTAATTTTTGCAACATTATTTTTGTTGCTTACATTTCATAGAGTCCGTGTTTTAGTAAAATCCCTACTACGTTCTACTTTTATACTATAAGCGTCACAAAGAAAATGTATTATTATTATGTTGTCAGACAGATTGAAAACACAAGTGTATCAACATAAAACTTTTTTTTTTTTTTTTTAAACAGACTACAGAGGTGAGGAGTGCAATGTTAGTATGACCATTGGAGCAAACACAGTCAGTCATGGGAAGTAAAAAAACAACAAAAAACTAAATTAATATTTAGAAGATGAAATTCTTTTTAAAAAAAAAGCCACTTTACTATAGAAATTACATGAAATCCTATTAAAACTGAGCGGAAATTTACTTTACAAGAAATTGGATCAGCCTGAGCTGTAAATCTGAGTCAGCTTCTTTTGTTTCTCCCGGCGGGAGCCGCACAGAGGTCAGGAAATGAAACCAAAGCATGTAAGTGAGATCTTTTGATTCATGGATTCTTCCTTGGGAAGAGTTATTGGTACACTGGCAAACAAAACTTCCTCCGGTCCTCAAATCATGTGAAGCCGTTTGTAGTTTGGAAGAAAAGTAAACAGAAGAGAGGTTGACAGGATGCACAGAATGACTTTAGATGACTCAAAGAAAAAGATAGCTACACACTAAAAGGCACCAAAGTCCAGCAAAGAGCAGATTAAAAGCCGAGATCATGTCACATCGCTGATTCATGACACTAGATACAAGAGCCCCAAATCAAAGCACCATTTCCTGCACCAATTAGGTTGGCATTTCATGCTGATCAAAAGCAGACAAACAGCAAAACACACTCAACTGTTCTCTGTCCACTGCGAGGAAAGAGGGAAAAAAACACATTTCCAAAGCCAAAATCAGGAATCCCACAGTGCAGCCAATGATTGGTTAAAGCCAAAGCTTGGTCAAGGTTCGGTGTTTGAATGTACCTACCCAGCCTGTCTCCAGAAAGGACCAATTTGTCCTCAGTACATGTTAATACTGGAACACATAAGGGAACATCAGAGGTTTACAAGAGAAGAAAGCAGCTTCACACAGCACATAGCGGTGCATCCGCAAATCTTTTCAACCCCCACAACATCAAAAACAGGATGCGCGCAAACACGCGGTTCGTAGATAACACAAAGACGGTATTTAAAGAACAAGAGCAATAAACTGCAGTATGCGGGGAGCAATAAACAGAGGGACTATGAAAAATGGAGCCGTTTTAAATGTCCATTTTCAGGAATGACAGTCTTCAGCCCCATTAACGCCACAACGTTATCAAGAGAAAACAAACCCTGTGCATTACTGCACATATAATTCGAGTGAATCGACAACAATAGAGAATTCCTAAGCTTTTTCTATGGCTCACTCTTTTCAAATTTAACAGTGCTCCATGAACAAATTGTAGAGTTTTAATGAGCATGTTTTAGTCATTCCTTTTCTGAAATTAACATTTAACACATACTACTTATATTTTCTATAAAGAGAATGAAATGGTGCTACCTATGGTGTTTAAATAAATACCATAAATCGGATTTCTTTGGCCCAAAATATCGGCACTGTGCCTTTAAACTGACCGAACACTCCCATGATGCATCACTTGCAGATAATTCACTGTTTTCACCACTGTGGAAAAGCGTATGTGAGAATAACCCGTGAACCCCAGAAATGATGAATGACAGCTGAACGTTTACATCGTACTGTTTTCTGAGTGGACAATTGTATTATGAATGCAAAGTCCCAACTAGTATCCAAACTGAAGTGTTTTCAGCTGCTCTGTGTGTACGAAGACCGTTTAAACATGTCGCCGCCTGGACGTGAAATTTCTGAAAACAAATAAATTAATAAAAAAAGAAATGCAATAACAATGTCGATTCCAGCCGACTGTTGTCATGTAAACAGGGCCTTTATGTATCCGACACGTATATGTTTTAAGAAGCAATGCAAAGCTTGGAGAGCACTTTATTCTCACTTGTCTCACAGAGGAAAACTTTAGAATATCAATATATATTATCAAGGAATACAAGAAAATACTAGCAAGCATGCGCTTTCATAAATGAAAGCATCAGTATTTCTTGAGTGTTTGGTTTCACACTGTTGGGAGTCCTCAGCAATAACCAGGCTGAACAAGTAGAGCGGGAAAAAAACCTTTAAAATTCCCCTTAACGTAATACAAATAGGAAAAACGTTAGAATACTGATCCAAAGTTTAAAAACAATTAAGTAATTATTGGTCTATTGGATTATTATATGACTGACTGATAAATGCAAAAACATACATAAAAACATTACTATCTCTTCTATCCTTCCTCTCAATGAGATGTGGTCGGTGGATAAGCTATGCTAAGCCACTCACATGGCATTAGACCATGAAAAACACACCTAGCCATCCACCTACTTGTTTCAGCACCCAACAGGGATCAGTCAGCCGGCCCCAACCTTCGCTAATCTGGTTTTGTTTTCCTCATCTTAGTGAGCACTGAGCGGTTGTAAGCCGCCACTGGCACATAAAAATAATGAATCGGCTATTAACTTTGGAAAGCTGACTCATCTGTTTTCTGAAACACTTATTATGCTCACAGGAAGCTGGAGTGGACTTTAATAGATATGAAGGGAATGGTGTGTGTGCGTGCATGTGTGGACACTGGGGCGCATAAAACTAAAATCAGCAGAGGTACCGACCTTCTTTTTTCTCCTCCAGGACTCCTGGGCAGAGCCTCGATTTCCATTGGTGCACAGGCAGAAGCAGCTACCGGGCTCACCACAGGCATCGCTGACCAGGCACCTCGACTATTAACCACCTGGAGAGAGAGAGACAGTGATCACGGCTCAAAGTGAGAAAGGAAGAGACTGGACATCCAAAATAAGCAAGAAAGAAAGAAGAAGAGAAAGACAATGGAGGATAAAACTGTCATCTTATATGTAACTTTCAATCCATCATTGTAATTTCTTTGGTACATTACCAGACATTCTCCACTTATTCTACTCCAACTGATTACATTTCTATGGAGTAGATTCCAATAGTGATGGATTTAAAAAAAGGAGGGAATATGAGCTCAGAGCAGCTCTGCTTCTCACCTTGCTCTCTTTGCTGGCGCTGACTCCATTACCCGAGGACAAAGCCCTGAGAAAAGCCACAAAATTAGATTTGATTTGAAGCATAATACAATATATGTAGCACGTAACAGCAAAACTATTCTCAAGCATGATTAATTAAACAATTTTGGATTTCCTACAAGAAAAAACTTTGTTGATTTTAAGAGCTGGTTTTTGCTTGTTTATTGATCTAGGATCTTTATATAGTGACAACTATTCTTCTTGGGGTACAGAGAAGTCCTACATCCACGACACAATATTGATAGATCACAAATCCAAAAGAATGTACAAAACATCTTCAGACTTTCATGTGTGGTGCTGTGATCATTTGTATCCCTCGTGGGGACCAGTTGAGTTTGTGGAGAGTATAAATGCCACTGAGCTGAAGGATAAGGCTAATCTTTCCTAAACTTTCATCCAGCAGTCTTTCATGCATGACATCAATATTATTCCTAGCAGAGCGACGATCAACAAGTCTTGAAACTCTGTTCCGCGCAAGCTGGCACACCCAAGAACTTTAAGAGACATGCACAAGTCTGTTTTCACAGCAGCAGATTCAATTAGCATGCAGCCCGTGCAGATTTGGCCAATGCATTTATGGTTATGGTTTCCCCGTTACACACTAGATTTGAAGTCTACCATGGGCCATCTTTCTAAACCCCACAACTCATTTATAGTAATGATATGTTCTGTTTATCTGTCACACAGGTTTAAATAATCTAACCAGCACCAGCAAGCGTCAGAGGGAAGGGCCGGTGTAATGAAAAGTCCCGTTTGTCATAGAAAAGCTTTGACTCAGCATTTCTCATGACAGCTTAAAGCTACGAGTGAGCTCATGTCTCAGCCCATACACAATGCGGTGTTACAAAAGGCTCAGTATTCAGATTATCGCTCAGCCTTATGATCATACTGAAGAAAATGTGTGAGAAACAGCGGCACCTTCAACCACCTCCTTTATCATTTCTGATTACATTTACTCATCCGTGAATCCCACAGTAGCTAAATGTATTGACAATGATATTTGATAACATTATACTCACTCCTGAGGGTGGTAATGGCCTGTAGGGAACAGACAAAAACAGAACATTAAGTATATTGTGCAGATAATAAAAAAAGTACAGTACATGTTTTAACAGACAAATCTTCAGTGTAAATGGTCATTAACATGGGTTTTGGGGGAATTCTTATCTCGCCATACTAGAAAACTGGTTTTGTTTGGCTTATTGAGTTATTTAAATGTTATTTTGGTACTCAGAGATGATTTAAAGCATTTGTCCTCCAAAAGTGTCTTCTGAGCTCTTGTAGTTACAGTTTCCTCACCTTGGCCCTTAATACACTTTAATTGCAGGACTGTACTGGTTCACACACATTTAAGCTTTTATTTTTAATCAACATTAAACCAAATGATGTGGTCAGGTTGAGCAAGTAGCAAAGAAATAAATGATAATTACTCTGGATGAAAAACAAGTGTGAGCCCCAAAGCAGGGAGCTTGAAAAGCTTTCTGAAAACAAGATTTAGGTTAGTATTTGTTTGGTAGATTAATTGTAACACTGGCAATAACTCGTAGATGATTAGTAAGCTCATTTTTTGGTTTATAGAAAGTGGCAAGATCTTCTCTGAAGGTATTATGTTGCTGCTGTGTTCTCAGTGTGTGTGTGTGTGAGAGAGTGTGTGTGTGTGTGTGTGTGTGTGTGTGTCTCACCTCTGCTCTGCATGGTTCTCCTGGAGTAACGTCGACTGGGTCTCCTCTCAAACGAGGCCGACCGCCTTGCTTTATTGGCCTTGGTTGTCTGATACTCCGTCTTTCCACTGGTCAAACAAAACACAAACCTTTTTTTCACACTTGCAACCACCCAACAAAAATCATTCAATCTAAAACCAGCTGTTGGTTATTTTTGGGTGAGTCTCATTGTCTCAAAAACTACAGGCACAGGAATGACCCCTGCTGAACTCGGGGCCCATCCAGGCGATAACAGTCTATTAACAAACCCCTGCGACCCCTGAGCAAAGTCAACACTGCCACCAATGCTTATCCAACTGGGTAATGTTTAAACACAACTCGCTGGCTACCGCCGTATGTTTACACGGGGAGCCTGTCTACTACCACTGCAAGTATCTGTGTGTACACACATGTGGGTTTTCTTGTATGTGCAGACACTGATGCAGTACTGGATGTCAAACTGGGATTATCTTGTTGGTACATCCGAACACACTGCACAGAAACACACACACATGTGGCACTTTGCTCATCAGCAGTCACCTCATGTCCACTTCTAAATGAGCACAAGCTGCAGCTGCATTTCTACTCAGGCTGGAAGTTGATATTGGCTCAACAGAAAGTGAGTCTTTAATATCAGAATGAGTCAAGCAGTTTATGATCGCATGTCATGACTTTTGTAGAAGTGGAAATTTGCATTTGTTACAAAATGTTGATGATCATGAACAAAATCTCACAACAGGGATTAACTGATTCTTTTACTTTCATAAGAAGGTGAATTTAAGAGATTTTTTTCGAGGATATGATGGAGAAATCTTGCAGTACAATAATGGACTGTTTCAGATGTTATTACCTTTCGAAGCCTGAACACTCAAACCTCCTGAGTATTTCATTCAAACATAATCCAACCAAAGTCCCCCCCAACTTCCCCCCCACAGCCTGGAGCAGATACAACCTGTCCGTGTCTCTGTACCTGTATCTGAAGCGTGATCCCATGCGAATGAATCCGGAGCGAGCAGAGTTTTTCTGTACCGGGCCCCTCAGCCTGAAGAAAGCGTGGTGCTCCACAGCGCACTTCCACAGATGCTTGCAGGCCTTCGGATGGTCCATCCTGAAGACAAAAGTGTGTTCCTGCTCTTTACCCTGGGGAAGGTGAGCAGAAGGTTAGTTTGGGGGTAAAACAGAAGAGAGAGTGTCAGTACAGTAACACTGGAGCCTTGCATGAGCTCCTCTGGCTGAAACCAGGAAACTTGAAACTAAGGACTGGTGAGTTATGTCAAGTTGGTTAAGACATGTGAGGCTTTCAAAAAGTCTACAAGGTCACACACTGTGTTAATTTTCCTCTAATCGTTAGGATATTTTAAGGGTTTTAATGGTTAATAGAAGCAGCACATGTGCAAAATCCTTTCGATGAGAGAAAAACTATCTTCCACTCAAAAGCCCCACGTGAATTCTTTGTATTCAACACCAACTTTTCTCATTCAGTCCTACTTGAAGTAGTTTCAGCACAACTTCTAGACTGATATGCGAGGAATGAATGCCTGAGCTAGCCGTGCAGGTGCTGTCTCATTAATCTGATTTCACCTCGAGGGCTGAAAGTCTGCCTGGCACCATGGCCAGTTACAAAACTCCCGCTGGAATCACTCCAGCATTATGGTCATACTTTGTTTTTCATTTCCTCTCAGCAGCACGTGCAGTAGGCTACACAAATCAAATCAGTATGCATTCTGTAGAACACACACATTAGAGATATTTATAACTTAATGATAAATAAAATCAGACAGCAACGAGCCAGCGTCAAATGCTTTAATTTCTGTCTCAATCAAATAGGAAAACATTATTTGTCTTCAGCATTACTAATGTCCAGCAATTCTTTACTCAGACATATAATAACATTTGGGGGAGCATCCTTTACACAGAAACTGAAAATCAGACCAATGGCTGACAGGTGGGGCTGTACGGCGGCATAGTTGCCAGTCATCAGTATGTCTGTGATACTCCGTATCTGTATTTGCCGTGTCAAAGACTGGCAACATGTTTAGGATTACTCTCTCGTCACCCATAGCGAACCGGGATCGGCTCCAACCCCTGTGCTTCTAAGTTGGATGAAGTGTTAGAAAGAGGTGACAGCCTTAAATAAACAATATCTGGTGCTGCAGCCAGCTGCTCTTAGTGATCTTTCCTACCATGAGGTTCAAACTGAGCTGTGATACACAGTTATCTTGTGAGAGAAACCTCAGAGTGCATAGCAAATCCCACTGGTGACAAAACTAACATACAGTATGCAGCATACGTCTGTGGAGGATGGAGCTGGGAGCTGGGAGCCGAGAACTGTGTGTGTGTGTGTAGGAGAATGGTGCATACCAGAAATACCAGAGGGGGTCAGGCTTCTTTATTAACCTCACTCAAAGACCCCCGGATGGACATAAGCAGAGTCTCCTCCTCTCTCATACACACAATCCTCAAGAGTATTACAGTACCAAATCTCGTTTCACTTGGCTTTAGTTTTACCCTCTTTGGGGACTCGGACTGTACTTCAAACAAAGCTTTTTGAAGAAGAGAAAAAGGCCTTTTAGGAGGAAACAACACAAAGCTCTACTTGCTTTTATACTGTTGAGGAATCTATAGAAATTACTTGTATGGTCCACCTGAGTTTCAGCGAAGTTGAGCAACTTCCATGATTTTTTTATCATGCATTCATGACTGCATTAGGTAGGTACAGGGACACAGGCACTGTACTCTATGTATGATTAACATCAGAAACGGAATATATTATTCTCATTTGCAACATGACACAGTCCCCTGTGAGTCGCCCCTACTAACCTGGTCATCATCCTCGACCACCACCAGTGTCAGCTTGCTTTTCTTGAAATCCAAACAAGTGATTTTGGGCCTGCAATATTTTCAAAAAAAACAACACACAAAGTTACTTTGTCTTTAAAAGGCACGGGAAAAAATATAATGTTTAGGAACCTGCTGGTAACATGACCCACCAGAAGAAGAGCCCGATCTTGGTTTGTCCTTCAAACACCAGGACTCCAGTGGGAGTCAAACCCAGACTGTACTCATTACCATCTCTGGCCTGCAACACAGACACAAACAAAAAGAGAGACATGAGTATGGGCCAATGAAATATTAAAGTTGCCGCGCACTTTAAGAAGGAAGATCCCTCCTTGATTTCCCATCTAGATAAGTGTTTAAGTGTGCATCTGTGGATGAAGTACTAGATTCGTACTGCGCAAGTTACCTTGACCATGTGCATGTCCACTCCATACATCTCCAGCCACTTTGCTTTGTTCAGGTAGTTAATCTCAGCTTGTGCTGGCATTTGACCCCTGAAAGAGATGAGCGGCGATGACAGGAGATAAATAACAGATGCAGTACAGAGATCCAAGCCGCATAGATAAGAAAAATTGACAAATGTCTTGATGAAATGTGGATAATAACATTGTGGCGGGGTTCGCTCCTGTTCAAAGAACAACCTCCGTAATTCCAAATGGCAAGTCGACTTTTTCCTTTTATTGTCCCCAAACAGTGCCGGTGCTCGATATTTACAGTGAGAAAAAATATTTACAATAAGAACCGAAAAACATAACCATGATCCCAGCTCTTCCTTTAGCTGGGTGGGTTTGAAAAAACAGGTCTATTCGAGTCGTGTTGCTCTACAGTGCAACTTCCAGTAATGACTCCCGTATGCAGCTTTGCCTACGGCTCTTATACCGTTATGCCCCTCCCAGGGGTGTGATTGAGTCCTCTGCACCAATCATAATTTAATAACACAAATAATAATAACATCCTATTTTTAGGACACTTCATTTTTCCATTTAAATGAACAAAACATTCTCCAAATAAAGTCACGACATACTTCCCTTTATAAACAAAAATTAATACTTAAACCAAACACCAACCGATCACATGACCGTAAAGTCCCGCTCAGGCTTCGTTATAAACCCGGGGGTTAACTCCACCCCCGTCTTGCCTGTCACCAGGCGTCATGTCACCGGTAAGTGTTGTGTGTGTGTGTGTGTGTGAGGATGTTTGAATGTATGCGCAGGTAAAACATAGCCAGTCCAAGTGTGCACCCCTGGCTGACTATACTAACAGGTGGGGAACGAAAGATGAATTCAGTGAATGATGTCATGCGAAATACGGAGGGGAATGAGGAAATGAGTGTGGCGTGTATCGTGGTGTGGCGTCTGCTACGCAGGATGTGTGTGTGTGTGTGTGTATGCGTTCGGGTGTCACTGCGCGTTCATTGACCGAGGGTCTCCGCTGCCTGCGTAACAGCAGGGCAGAGTGCGAGCGAGTGCGGGCGAGTGTGTGCGAGCGCGGGCGAGCGCGTGCGTGTGTTTGTTGCCCCGTTGCTGATGGAGCCGCTCCATCACATTATCCCCCTCCTCCCGGAGGTTGGCGATGTGCGGCAACCTCGAAAGGTAGTCTGCCACTACGTTGGCTTTCCCCGATCGGTGCCGTATCTCAAATTTGAACGGCTGCAGGGACAGATACCACCGTGTGAGGCGACTGTTATGGTCTTTCATAGTGTTGATCCATGTGAGTGCTCGATGATCTGTCTCTAGGTCAAATTCCCGACCGAGCAAGTAGTATCGCAGGCTTTCCAGAGCCCACTTAATAGCCAGGCCCTCTTTCTCCACGGCTGAATATCTGGACTCACGGGGTTGGAGCTTGCGACTCAGGTACATGATCGGCCGTTCTTCCCCAGGATCTCCTTGGGCCAACACAGCTCCCAGTCCGACCTCTGATGCGTCCACCTGCACCACAAACTTTTTGTTGAAATCTGGGCTCATGAGGACAGGGGATGAACAGAGAAGGGCTTTAAGGTCCCTGAAGGCTTTCTCACAGTCGTCGGTCCAAGTAACCGGGTTCCTCTGGTCCTTACAGGTCAGTGCTGTGAGGGGGGTAGCGATGCTGGCAAAGTGAGGCACAAATCTTCGATACCAGCCAGCCAAACCCAGGAAGGAGCGGACTTCTTTCTTGGTGTGGGGTCGAGGGCAGTCCCGGATAGCCTCTACCTTATCCAATTGGGGCCTCACTTCTCCCCGTCCCAGCTGATATCCCAAGTACCGTGCCTCCTGTCGTGCCCACTCACACTTTGCGGGATTAAGTGTTAATCCGGCCTCCTGAATTTTTCCCAGTACCAGGCTCACGTGTTTCAAGTGCTCCTCCCATGTGCTGCTGAAGATCACCACATCATCCAAGTAGGCGGCACTACAGTGGCCACATCCCTGGAGCACTCTGTCCATCAGCCTCTGGAACGTCGCTGGGGCTCCATGCAGACCAAAAGGCATCATCGTGAATTGGAACAATCCTGCTGGGGTCCGGAACGCTGTGTATTGACGGCTGGACTTTTCCAGTGGCACCTGCCAGTATCCCTTACACAGGTCGAGTGTAGTGATGTACTTGGCTGCCCCGATCTTCTCCAACAAGTCCTCGATCCTTGGCATGGGGTAGGCGTCGAACTCAGAGACCGCATTGAGTTTTCTGAAGTCCATGCATATCCGCAGTGAACCATCTTTTTTGAATACTATGACCACTGGACTGCACCACTCAGAATTTGATGGTTCAATTACCCCAAGTTGAAGCATCTCATCCACTTCCTGTTTCAGTCTCTCGACCAGTTGCTGTGGAACCCGGTAGGGTCTCTGCCGGATGGGCTGGCTGTTCTTTAGACGGATTCCATGCTCAACCAAACTGGTCTTACCAGGCTGGGCCGCAAACAATTCCGGAACATCTCTGAAGACCTGAAGGAGCTGAGCTTCTTTTCCTGCGGAAAGGTGGGCCAGGACAGGCCTAGATGTCCCATCTCTGAGGGTCTGTGGTCCTGTCTCCAGCTCTTCATCGCTGTCCACTTCCTGGGCCAGCAAAACCACCTTTGGCGTCGGGATAGGGCGGTCCTTCCACTCCTTCAGAAGGTTCACGTGGTACGTCTGCTTCGGTTTTTTCTTTTCTGGGTGCATAACAGGCCCCAGTCATTTTTGTCTTTCGCACCGGGCACACAGATGCCTTATGGCCCGGTTGTTGGCAATAGTAGCACACAAAGTCCTTACCAGATCCTTGTTGGTTTGGGGCAGAGTACGGATTACCTCGTCGCTCCTGGCTCATCGACTCCCTCCTTGCTGGCTGATGGTGAGGTAGCGGTGGTGGTCTGGATGCGGTACCACTAGCCCGTGAAGCTGGACCTCTCCTGGCGTTGAGGTACTGGAGAGCCAGTTTGGCAGCTGTGAGCCCATCTGCCGGTTCGTGCTCCTTCACCCAGGTCCTCACCTCCGGTGATAGAACGCAAAGAAGCTGTTCGAGGATGATGATCTCCCCGACCTCCTCCTTGTTGTGCTGCTCGGGACGGATCCAGCGTCGGTAGAGTCCCTTCAGGCGATGGTAGGTCTCCGTGGGGTTCTCTCCTCCTGGCACCAACGTCGCCCGAAACTGCTGCCGATAGGTCTCTGGTGAGATGTCAAATTTCACCAGCAGTGCTGCCTTCAAGTCCCTGTAGCAGTGGGCCCTCTCTTCGTCCATCGCGGTGTAGGCCTCCAATGCCTTCCCCGACAGAAGCGGAACAAGCCGGCACGCCCACTCAGTCTCTGGCCAGTTCCAGGTTTTAGCAATGCGTTCGAAACGCAGGAGATAATTCTCAATGTCCTCCCCGGTGTTATACGGTGGTATTTTGGGGTCACTATAATACCTGTGATCCGATCTCTGCTCTATCAGTCTGCTGCCGCTATCTGGTGCAGAAAACGTGGATGATCCTGCAGACCGTCGCTGACGACTTGGCTCTGGTGGGGGCAGGTCAAGTCGGGGACTGCTGGCGGTCATCGTACTTGGTGTCACAGGTGATTCATGAGCTAATGATACAGTGACCTGTGGAGGAGGTTGGCTGGTTAATGGAAGGCCCGCTCTGATATTACGCAGCTCTCTCAGCAGTCCTTCCTCTCGCCTGGTTTGTGCTTCCAGGAAGCCTCTCATCAGACTCATCAGCTCAGGCTCTGGCTGCTTTACTGATGCGGTGGATAACCCAGCCCCGCTTTCTCCCTCATCTTCCTCCGATGATGAAGGTGGGACGGTCTCCCATGCTGACTCAGCACCTGCTCCGGCATCTTCTTGCTGCTCGCTCTTCTGCGATCGGAGTCCTGTGCGCTGTCTTGGCAGCTTTCCACTTTTTTTTCGACTTGCCATCCCACTTCTGACACCAACTGTGGCGGGGTTCGCTCCTGTTCAAAGAACAACCTCCGTAATTCCAAATGGCAAGTCGACTTTTTCCTTTTATTGTCCCCAAACAGTGCCGGTGCTCGATATTTACAGTGAGAAAAAATATTTACAATAAGAACCGAAAAACATAACCATGATCCCAGCTCTTCCTTTAGCTGGGTGGGTTTGAAAAAACAGGTCTATTCGAGTCGTGTTGCTCTACAGTGCAACTTCCAGTAATGACTCCCGTATGCAGCTTTGCCTACGGCTCTTATACCGTTATGCCCCTCCCAGGGGTGTGATTGAGTCCTCTGCACCAATCATAATTTAATAACACAAATAATAATAACATCCTATTTTTAGGACACTTCATTTTTCCATTTAAATGAACAAAACATTCTCCAAATAAAGTCACGACATACTTCCCTTTATAAACAAAAATTAATACTTAAACCAAACACCAACCGATCACATGACCGTAAAGTCCCGCTCAGGCTTCGTTATAAACCCGGGGGTTAACTCCACCCCCGTCTTGCCTGTCACCAGGCGTCATGTCACCGGTAAGTGTTGTGTGTGTGTGTGTGTGTGAGGATGTTTGAATGTATGCGCAGGTAAAACATAGCCAGTCCAAGTGTGCACCCCTGGCTGACTATACTAACAGGTGGGGAACGAAAGATGAATTCAGTGAATGATGTCATGCGAAATACGGAGGGGAATGAGGAAATGAGTGTGGCGTGTATCGTGGTGTGGCGTCTGCTACGCAGGATGTGTGTGTGTGTGTGTGTATGCGTTCGGGTGTCACTGCGCGTTCATTGACCGAGGGTCTCCGCTGCCTGCGTAACAGCAGGGCAGAGTGCGAGCGAGTGCGGGCGAGTGTGTGCGAGCGCGGGCGAGCGCGTGCGTGTGTTTGTTGCCCCGTTGCTGATGGAGCCGCTCCATCACAAACATGAAAAGACAGTGAAGCAGTTGCACAATTGATATATCCATTTATTGCAGCACTCTGAGTGCAATACTGAAAGCCCTTACCTGCAGTCCTTCCACATGTTATATATAGCCAGCTCCACGTCTTCTGTCTGGTTGGGAATGAAGCGAAATTCTGACACCAGGTCCAGATTATGTTCTAATGGATCACAGTCCCCCATCTCAGCTGAAAACACACATGTTTACAGGCTCGGTTAGTAGAATTCTATGTGATTTGACACATTGAAAACATATAGGTTTGACTACATAACTGACTAGGTCTGGGAAGAAAACCTGCTGAATCATCAGGTGAGGAGCTGATTAGTATCTGACCTGGCAGAACGTATTAGGTGCAAGCTTGATAAACACCCAAAGTGGTTCAGGCAGGAGGAAAATGAGTAATGAGGTGAAAACAAGAAACAGTTTGCACAAAGAAGCGGGACAGACACCGAGTGGCTTCGGGCTCAGATTAAATTTTGCTTCTGGAAAAATACAAAGTGGGATTTGCCCGAGGCCGTTTCACAACTGCAGCTGTGAGCGAAGTCTCAGGACACAGAATAGGAAGAATAACCAGATTTATTTATTTTATGGGGTGAAAAGTGGTTCTACAATATAACTCGGAGAAACGGAGAAAGCTCAGCTGAGGGGAAAGAAAAAACAGAGAGGGTGCTGGATTAGGGGGCCTCCGAAGAGGACAGCGCACTAATGAGCTGGCATTTACCCCACAGTGACTATGTGTATGTGTGCGCCGAGGGTTTGTGCACGCAAGCTCATTCCACCAACGTCTGTGGTGACTCTGTCTTTGTTCCTCTTAAAGTACTCAAACTGCCCTTGCAGGTAAATTTGGCATTTTTAACCAATAAATGACACAAATATGGGGAGTTTTGTTGTGTGCAGTCGGCTTACTGATGCTGGGAGGGAAAATACTGCTATTTCTGCTTCACTTTAGTGAGCTGAATGTACGACAGCCAAATAATAGCAGTTAATGTATAATAACATTTTAAGACATGGTGAGACGGGGGAGAAAGCGCAGCAGTGAAAATGGGTATTCTTTGAACCAAAAGAGTGAACTGAAAACTGCTGGAATCTGCTCCATTCAGTCCCGCAGCCGAGCCGCAGCTCTCTCTGATTTGCAGCCGTATTGTCGTGGAGGAGTTCCTGTGCCTCGGTGACAGTGGCGGCTCTGTTTTTAGTGGCGTTGACTCGGAGCAGACGGTGATTTACAAAGGCAGCCATGACTGAATGAAAGAAGATCAAGGAATTCTCTCACAGCACAGAGACGCAAGGATCAACCGATGCGACCAGGCCCTGTCGGGAAAGCGGGGCCTCAACCCGACACAACTTATTCAACGTCATCAAGTACAAAGTGGGTGTCAGGATGAATTTATACTGGAGTCCAGCATCTTAGTTACATTCTGATGTAAATAAAATAGGGTCACTTGGATACTGCCATTTTAATAGACAATTGAGTTGCTTATATTGGAGGACTGATATGAAGACTTCATCATGCAATTACTATTTTTTAGAATTAGTTTATAAATGTTTAACTTCCATTAGATGGAATTCATTGACTGATTAAAAATGTTATTACTGACACTTAAATATTCACTGTTTATTTCTCAAATATAACATCAACTGACACTTTACTGAAGTATAACCACAACGTCAAACTGCACTTGTCTGCCTCTGACTTCTGTCTATCTAGTAATAAATAACATGACGGGAAACTTGACTGGATTTACTACGTCTTCTGTGTGGATGCTTCCTGTCTGTCATGAGCTCCACTGCTCAGCTTGATATGGCTTCAGTCAAAAACAGATGCTCCATGTACAGTCTGCAGAGCGAAGAGCTGAGCTGATTCTGATGGAAACACAAGCTTTGTAGAGAATGTCTCTTGCAAGAACCTTGCAAGAATTTTGGACGAACTTTGCAAGAGCTTAGTAGTTTTCTTCTGAGCTTTACCATTGATTGAATTGGTTATCGGCACAGTGCCGACACACAACTTAACCAAACTGAAAAAAATATTCACACAGCTGACGACGCTTCGCTTTCACCGTTTGTGCTCAGAGGTTGATGTCAAGCTTGACTTACTGGATATCTTGTATCTGGCAATAATAATAATACTGGTATTGGTACAACTTCAGGTTATATTGTATCAAGTTAAATTACCACACTGAAAGATACAGCACCTTTAACCTCTAAGCCAGGGGAGAAACATGAAGGAGTTGCTGAATCATCACTATACGTTTCTGAGTGATTCACACAAGGTTCATTGGTTTCAGTAAACATCAGTGCAATATAAATGCACGTAGCCTCTGGGACTGCATGCAGCAAAGACACATGTGAGAGCCCTGCAAACCTGTTTAATCTTAAATCTACCATGGACAAATATTGGCAGCAGCTGTAGAGGTACTTTCAGGTTACTAATAAACAGAGCTGCTGTACTTACCCTGTAGCGAGAAGGAAGCCAACTCCACTCCTGTCTCAAATGGACACTCTAGCCTGAAAATATGCAGACCAAGTGTCAATCACAACACGAACAAATAAGTTCTTCTCCTTTGTAGACATATAGATTCTGTTCAACAAATGTTAGAAGGCTGCCAGAGCAACAAATAAATCACTGACGGAACAAATTCATATTTTAAAAGGGTTCAACCAGCTAATGAGTACACACTGTACTGCTGAGGTCAATTTAATTGTGCCGAATGCTGTTCAACCGTCAGCAGTAATAAGAGTTCATGTGTCAGGGGAATGAGCACATGCAGCAGCACTGAGTAATCAGGTGAACCAACGTTTGCTCACCCTGTGTTTTGCTTCTTATCTGTTGCTGCCTGCTCTGCAATGGTCTCACTGTGTCAACCACCGAACAATCAGACCAGATACCCACACACACTGTGCTGAACAAACATGGGAGCAGGTAGTCTGACCCTCAGAGGTTTCACCGGTAATTGTGTGTGTGTGTGTGTGTATATATATATATATATATGTATATATATAAAAACTCTAAGGGTGTGTGTGATCAGAGTAAAGTAAGTAGATTCAGTTTGCTTGTTTTAAGCCCACATGGAGCCACAGAAGGTTTATACAGTAATGCTTCTGGAAGATACGTACTTGCCACTGAGGATGTCTTGCTTCAACTGTAAAACAAATAGGTATCTGAAAGATAAACACACGGCGCATTAGTGAGACTTTTATGGATTAGGCAGCAAGAAACACAGCCATTGATCCAAATCATCATTTGTCTAACACTGATGCTTCAACCAGCAAGGAGCAGCCGAGTCATCTGACTTGCTCTAATTTAGCCTATCACGTTTCCATCTCAGTTTTATCTAAACGCTCCAACAAACTGTGCGACGTGGACTTCATCAATCTGAATACGACAATATGTCTGACTGCATTGTATCACAACGTTATAAGAGTGCAAAGTTATTCTGGGGACGTCTAGGAGCCCAATAGGTGACACCAGGTTACAAATAAACAAAACCAAAAGACAATGAAGCCGTTGTTCTAGCCGCCTTCATGAAAAGGAAAATAGCTTAGTATGAAAGCATGTGGGCATGAGCCAACACTTTATCTCCTTGGGAATCTGCCAACTATTGTTTTGTTGCAGTGCTGGTGTCGCTGTGGCCGTCACTTTCTGATGCATGTCTATTGGCTGGTTAGTAGCTGTAGCTTGTAGCCACACCGAGGTGACGATGAGGCTTCTGACAGTCACACTCACACACACCAATTCTAGCAGCTGCTATCCAAGTTGTTTGCCCGTCATTAGGACCAACTCTGGATTTAGTGTCTTGTGGAAGGACGGTGCGACACAGAGGGCGGAGGTGACATTAAGAGTGCTGACCTTGACTTTATAAGGCGAGCCACAGTGAGAAACTCACCTGGTGAGCTCCTCGTGCAAGTTGTTGGGCTCTGAGGAGTAGAACTTGACTCTCATGTGAAGGCAGTACGGTGGGCCAACTAGAAGAATGATCAGAAAGACAGCTCAGTGAATCCGATCAAGATAAACAGTGATGTACTGTTAGCAAAAGGGCATGAGGGTGAAACTTCTCTTTTGTTATCAAATAATGCAATAATCAATCCAGAAACAGCAGTACTGAAAGTTATACATTTCTGGGGAGGGGGACTTACTTTTTACTTGTTTTTTAATACTTTTTGTGACATCAAGCCAGTGCTGAAAAAGACACATGGAAGGAATCCATTAAAAAAATTTTTTGACAATACTGAAACAGTTGTTTGAGCAAGTGAGTGAATCTACAAAAGTGTCACGCCAAGTTAATGAAAAGCTGAATTCTGCACACACACTGTTCTGCTCTGTGTGGTAATTCTACTTGGAAGTTCAGGCTCTGTGAGGCATGAACAATGTCAAGGAGAAGAGGTGGTGCTTTGGTGAGAGAGAGAGAGAGAGAGAGAGAGAGAGAGCGAGAGAGAGAGAGATAACACAGGAACTCTCCACTCCCCCACATTCCTTATTGCAGCCCTCCCTCATGCTCTCTCTCTCTCTCTCTCTCTCTCTCCAACATGCTCTCCACCCATCGCCTGGGTTTCCCTCCCTTCTGCCTCATCTCTGCTCCCACCTCCCTGCACTGTTCACAGAGTATCACAGAGCAGGAAGGGGGTCACTGGCAGCCCGGTGACTTAAAGCAGCTTGTGTAAGAGAACGGCGTGACTCTCGGTGCTGCAAAGACCTCCATAACCAATCCTGTTAGCCCACTCACTGTGAGGGAAAGTCTCTCACTTCTCTCAAGCTCACGCAAAAATGGGTGATGGTGTGGTTTCAAAGTTTAAAACAAGAAGGGTCTAAAGCAGCTCTGAATGCATGCGAGATAGGGAGTTCACTTACTGCTGTAAAATGTACAAATGTGTTACAACAGTGACAATAAAATCTAGTAAACTGTGAGGAGGCGGAGCTTCTAAAGTCCATCACATCCTGTGCTCTCCATTGTGTTTGGCTTGTTTAGGCTCTTTGGTCTGTGCTGCAGTTACACTACAACGTGGATACCAGGTAACATCTGCTGAGTACTTAGATGAACTTTCAAGCCCACTCTGTTGGGTGCAAGTGACTGTTCATACATCCACAAATAACCGAGCGATGACAGCTGGTTTCTTTTCTAATAGAAAATATACACTCAACTAAGCAGAGTGAAGTAAGTCCATTTTAGATCAAGAATATATTTTCAGAACAACTGACATTTAGGAGGGGGAAAACGGAACTTGTCACATCAACGCAACACATTTTCTCACTTGTAGTTCGTCATTAAACAGTGATATTAAAAACATAAAAAGCAAAGATAATAACAGTATTTCTGTGCCAGGCTGTAAAACACGTGTTAGTGAATCTCCAGTCTTACCGGAACTTGTGCCGAGTCCATGAAACGCAGCCCAAAATAGTCCTTCTCTACGATATCCAGGTGATACATGATCTGCTCGAATAGCTCTTCACCTTTGGCTTTTTTCTGATTGAAGAAACACAAACAAGAATGGAAAAACATGTTCACTGGTCCTACAACTGTCATTAATCAAAGCCACGAGCTGTCAAAAAGACAGCACAGTGTTGAACGCACAGCGTCAGAACAGCAACATTTGGTTAGTATGACGGAAACCCAATCATGACGATTAAATAAACTAGGGAAGAAAATGTTCATGATCTTAGTTTACATCCAGTACATGTCACTGACTTCACTAATGTCACAATGAATGTGTCTTTACCCCAACAGTTTAGATCTGAAAGAATCAGAAATGATAAAACACCGGCAGAGCAGCCAGCGGAAAAAAATAAACATAATAAAAACGATGTATACTTATATAGTGCTTGGGTTGATTGCTGGTTCCTAAAGTTTGAGGGCATATAACATAGAGTGTGGCTAGCATTTGCTAATTAGCATTGAGGGTCACAGGCCTGATATATTTGGTTGAAACGGATGCTGTTGAGACTGAGCTCAAACCCTGGAACTTTTAGTTCTATAAAAAAGGACAAAACATACCACTGTTCAGGTTCACAGTAGAAAAGCTAGTCATTATACTAGTACTTATATTTGCAGGTATTCGAGATGCTGCACTTCCATTTGTGGTTTCTTAGAATATTTTTGTTTTCCTCCCAAAATTATCAGGTTACCATTCAATTATAGACGAGTGTTTAATAACCAAATACTCAGTAAAAAGGTGTTTTCTGAATTTGTCATAACAAGGATTTTACTGACAGGTTTATTTCTAAATTGCCAGACAACGGAGGATAAAACACCCTCTGTGATGTTTCACAAACTGATATTTCATCCTTGCAATTTTCAATAGAGGAAGGGTTCTGTGCCACTTGACTACAACCTTCTCCAGCTGGTCCAGAGGCTCTTGAACTACCTCCAGCCCGACCAGGGCCCCCCGACTGCTCCAGTGGGTCTTGAGCTTTAGGGTCTTTTGGCTGTGACTGGCAAAACTCCAGTAAAAGAAAAATCAGGTGGCTGAACCACCTCGACTGACTGGGCTGAGAAGGAGGAGCGGCTCCACTTTAAGTTCCCCCTTGAACTTCTCACTCAGTTGAAAGTGTCAAGGCCTCCCACCCTGTGGACAAATACATCCTCAACCCAGAAAGAGGTCATGTGACTTGAGAGCTAATGTTTGAATCGTCTTGTATGACAAAGAAAAGCATTAAATTGTGACATTACAGAAGTTAAAACTACACATATCAATGTTGCGTTACCTCAGAGAGATTCCTGGGAAAATATTAACATAACCTGGACATGTGTTCCTTTATTTCTGAGGAAGGCGTACCAGGCACTGCCTGGGAAATATCTCCTGCGTATGTGCACTCATGCTCTCATACACCAGCTCCAAGCCCCACCGTGAGGCACAATGACAGCGTTTCCATGGCAACGGGGGGCGTAAGTGCCCAGACGCCCAGAAGCTGAAGTAGCGGGGTGGCTGGACACATCATGTGATCGTGTGGCTTGGTGGACCCTTCACAAATACCACCCAAGACCAGTATTTTGCTGCATTTTCTTTTATGTCAGATTTCAAATATCACAAGGTGACTTGTATAATATTTTTTAACCCAACATCTGCAGGCGCAAAACAAATGTGCAGAATCCACTTGAAATATTTGAGTTTATCACAATTTATATGCAAAATACTAAGACGATAAGTGCAAAGACAATTTGAAGACATTTTTGTGTACTTGTTGCCCTTTCCACAGCGATACAACCACTCCTTGAACACATTCATTTAAAGCTTAAAACGTTGTGATGCAGCTGTATTTATTGTGCACGGGTTGATAGAACATCACTAAAACGGCTGAGAAAGTTATCCTACCACAGAATAAAGATTTCGATGGAGGGTGCCCCAGTGTCTGCTACAGAAACACACACACACACACACCCCAAGAGGGCTCCCGGGCCACCGGGTGGGCTGGCCCCATGCTAGCTGGCATAGCTGACAAGGCATACCGCACCCCTACAGTACCCAGGGAGAGAGAGCACAAAGGACTCATTGTGTGTGTGTGTGTGTGTGTGTGTGTGTGTGTGTGTGTGTGTGTGTGTGTGTGTGTGTGTGTGTGTGTGTGTGTGTGTGTGTGTGTTGCATCCGAGGCCTTGTTGTAGTGCTTCCAGCATTGTTGGGCTGCCCGCAGTCTTACTGCCCGCCGGAGAGCATAGACTCACTGAATCTGAGACATTCAGTCAAACCATTACATTTGCAGCATAATAATATCTAAGTAATGACAACGACACACCTTTCCTTCAGTTGAGCAAAAGAGGTACTATCGAAATAGGAAAAAATAACAAAACCTGAACAATTTAAAAAGGAAACAAGTGCAATTTCAACAATGTGTTATTGTTAATTAAGGATGCCTCCCTGTGCAAAATACAGTGAAATGTTAATCATCTATTTTTTGCATTCAACTCATTCAACTTTGAGGTTTATTTAGCCACATTCAGAATGTTTCGACACAATATAATTTGGATACTGCTACTTTCACAGCTGCGTCACTGACCTCTCAGCTCGGCTCTCTACATTTCCGAAAGGGTGCAATACAGAGTGAATAAATGACAAACAATAATTTCTTTTGTAAATGTTTTTTTGTTTGTTTTATATACATTTCAATGTGGTGAAGTTGACTAGGACAGATCCTCGAGCAGGCTGCATGTTTTACAGAGGAAATGCCAATTTTGCCATTAATTCGCTTGTGCTCATAAAACTGTAACACAACACATAAGAACATACAGTATTTGTATATTACAATAAACACTATGCATCCACACACCGCGTGGACAACGGAGAGTCCTCAGGTGGATCCAGGATAAATAGGCTCCGACTCCAGACCAATGAGTGTTGGAGAGTGAAAGGTTACCTGACATTGCAGTGGAGGGCGAGAAGACTGAAGCGTTCTGTAACATGCAAATACGACCGTACTTACGAAACGTAAGATTGTAATACCATGTCCCAGGACTTTTTCATGTCGAGGAGACCTACTCTTAAATCAATCCACAGCAAACATAAGGAAGAGTATTTATGTGCTCAGCATCTCCTCTGGTCTGGAATACAAATCTCTGGAGAAAAAGAGTAAAGGAAAGACACTAGAAGAGGTGTGTGTGTATAAGGACAGAGGCGGAGGGAGGGAGTACAGAGAAAACACAGAAGGTAAATAAATTTAAGGGGAGGAATGTGAATCATACAGGTCTGTTGAACTGGATGCTGCCAAACTCAGGTATCCCATAGCGACACTTTTAAGTGGCGCATGCACAAGCACGCACGCACGCACGAATGCTAAAGCCAGTCAAGCATCAGCATGAGTCCCATTCAGCCTCACATTGCGGCTGTGTATTTACAACCACTCAACATCTTAAAAAGGGAAAACAAAGTCAAACACTCAGCAGGGGGTGCTCCACTTTTCTACCAGCTTGTGCCGCACTGATATGTTTGTGGCTGGCACCTGGGGATCGACACGTATAAACAATCCATACGAGAGCTGTGCAACGAGCAAAGACAATGAGAAGGAGAACAAATAAAACTGAATGTAATCCCACAGAAAGACACTGTGAGGGCGCCTTGATTTAACCAGTTTTGCTGTGAGCTCAATAAAGCAGAGACCGTCCAAATGCTGAGTGCGAATTTACAGATGCAGGTGCTAAATAACCACAGTCACACTGGCTGCGAGAAGTTTAAGATCCAACAAAACTCAACAACAGTGTTTTAATTCATCTGTGAATGCAAAGGTTAAAATAACTCATTTAAGTGAGATTTGTAAGTGAGAAACAGGTCTATGAATCAGATGAAAAGAATGCTTATCTATTTTTTTCCAGTGTGTACACACAGTTTTAAGTAGAGAAAGGTACACACCGTTTCTAAGGAATTATCTCTCCCCTGATAATATGGAGCCAAATGTTTGAGTGAGTAAGATGAATCCCTACAAGCCACAAAGAAGCAGCGTTTCTGGATAACAGCAGCAAACTCTAATTCTGCCAAAAACACAACCATTTTAAACTACAAAGAGAGGTTAATACAGGTTTACACAGAGCTTGATAAGACACATTAAAAGACGAATGGTGGTCTTATTCCTGGAGCAGATTATCGAAGTTATAATTCAAGGATTCATGATCGTCATACCAGCACACGTTTCATGACATGGTACAAAATTCCATCAAATAATGAGATATGCTTTATCAGATAATAGTTATGAGAAACGAATGACAAATCTGATTATCTCAACAACACTCTGATGACTTTGTGCATGTATACCCGTTTATCTGATCTACTTTTACATGTGCTCAAGTAAAGTTTAGGAAATGGAAATGCCATAGCCACAGTGTAAACCTGGGATGTCAAACACAAGGGCCGTGAGCCAAAACCCGCAAAGAGGCTCCAATCCGGCCCGCCAAACTACCAAGCAGATGCTTGAAAGATAACAAACCAGCATTAGCTTTAAAGTCATGCTGTCAGGGTGAGTTTGTAAAATCAACCATAATGCAACAGGTATAGGAGACATTTTTTGGACATTTCATTGTATTTTACACCAAAATGTATCATTGAAACTGGCCTCCTGTTGAGATTGTAGTCACTTTCTGTATTAACCGTTTAGTTTTGTGACCATATTAACATTTTCATCACGTGTAATCTGTGCCACAACAAAGGAAAACTTTAAATTGAAACGTTATTGTGGCGAAATGTTACCGGTCCGGTCGAGATGAAAATGGGCTGTATATGTGCCCCCTGAACTAAAATTTTGTGCAAACAGCTTCTTCAGGAGTGAAAATGAAAAAAACTTTCACCAAAGCCAACAAATACCAGATGTTTGGACAAACAAACAAAACTCCTTCAGGAGAGAAAACAACGGAGTATAAAGAGATTTTAAAGGAGTTGTGAATGTGCTGCTTT
This sequence comes from Lipophrys pholis, assembly GCF_963383615.2. Classification (NCBI taxonomy): domain Eukaryota; kingdom Metazoa; phylum Chordata; class Actinopteri; order Blenniiformes; family Blenniidae; genus Lipophrys; species Lipophrys pholis. The sequence continues at coordinate 20,122,245 of NC_137632.1, forward strand.
ACCACCTTTCCACTTCAATTCAAAAGCCTTAAAGATGGTTAAAATCATCATTTGAAGCATTTATCAAACCTTTAGGATGATTACACAGAGAGAAGTGGGACAATGTTTGAGAATTAGTAATGATGGCGCAGCAGGTTGGATTTTGGAGGTTATCAAACCTGGAGAGGCCTCCAGAATCTGTCAGCAGATTGTGCTCTTCATCATGAAGGAAGGGCAGAAACACACATCTCACGCCAGAAACTCATTTTAACCTCTGCTCTCTACTTCTTCTTCTTCTAGGTGTTGAAGAGTGCAGTCAAAGACAACCTGCGAACTTCACTACACAGCATGAGTTTTGTAAACTATAGTATTCCCTTAACTTAAAACAGCCCTCCCACACCTCCTTTTTCCCCTTTCTAAAATTTGACTGATGATAATGAAAAGCAGTGCAAGTAACTGGAGTGTTTCTGCCCCGTCACTGAGCGAAACCTGGTAGATAAGAGGGACGGACCCTCGGGAGCTACCTACAAGTACGTCTGGGGGAGGGGAGACGCAGAGAGAGGGTCATTTTAAAGCTCAGCTTAAAGCAAGGCCGTGACATGAACTATAAAACGACAAAATCTTCTGAGTTTAAGTTTCAAGCAGAATTAAGCATCTCTTAACAACAAAGCACGTGGGGGGGAAAAGTAGCAGAGTAATTACATGAAAAAAGAGAAGTCAGAAGGTGAAATTCCACCAGAAGAGGAGCACAATGCAACCTGTCTGTTCATACAATCCTGAGCTGAACAGAGTCTCCAGGTTGAGGAAAGATGTGCTCACAGATGTGTGACGTCACGTCAGAAACGTGCTGAAGAAAAGGTTTCCTTGCCCAAAGAGATTCTGCACAGATCACCTGACATTTATTTATTATGTAAATAAAAAGATAACGGAAGGATAAGTTATAGAAAATGAGAGCTCACAGGAGGGAGTACTACATGGACATTTATGTACTCAGTTCATATGTCAGACCGTATATGACGACAAAGACACATTATATTTCTCTTTAGCATTTAACTACTAATTGGTTAAATGAAAGACTCGAGCAAGAGAAAGAAAATAACCACATGAGCTGAGAAAAGAGAGGAAAGAGGAAGGAGGAGGAAGAGTGAAGTTCTGCTCCTTGTTCCCTTGGTGACGAGCCCAGCATGTCATGTGACACTGTCATGTGCTTAAGTGTGTTCTACAGAGAGGATCATGGAATTACAGGTGATCAGCAGCAGCACTACACCACACACACACACACACACACACACACACACACACACACACACACACACACACACACACACACACACACACACACACACACACACACACACACACACACACACACACACACACACACACACACACACACACACACACACACACACACACACACACACACACACACACACACACACACACACACACACACACACACACACACACACACACCATAGGCTTAACCGAGCTGCTCTACTGACACAGGCACACAATGGGCATTAGTGTACTGCTTTCACTTCCCGTGTTCATGTCACCTCATAATGCTCAAAACCTTTTGTCAAACATACTTAATGGCAGGTCAGCCGAGAGAAAGATGTATTTGTGAAGGTTAACTTTCATCTCAATAACTAGACGTCAGTCTACAAGTTTGGAGTATGACAAAGATGCAAAGCCGTACATTACAAAACACAAGCCAGCAGATGGAAACATGACTATCCAAACAGAGCGAGTGCAAATGAAACGTCTGGAGCCGTCCATACCGGTAAGTCGACGCTGACGTCCGTCCCGTCCAGTAAGGACACGCGGCAGGTGATGATGGACTTGGAATCCCCAGCAGCAGGGATGTGTGTCGTGGCCCTCTGGGCCTCTCGTAACCGGGCTTTCTCTGCATGTTTGCGGATGGAGCGCCGGCCCAGCGTCCTGCGCAGGAAACTCAGCATGATGGGAGAGGGGGAGGGCAACAGTACCACACCTTTTAAAAGGAAGAGATAGAAGATTAAAAAAATAAACAAATAAACAGATGGAAGCTTTGAATTAAACATGGATGCAATTTATGTAGTTGTATTACATTGGGCGGGTCAAACATCCGGCTCAAAAGGGGGTCCAATATGGTGATGAAAGTAGCAGATGTCTTTTTATTTGCAGGTGACAGCAGTGTTTGTACAAAGAGTGGTGACAATAACACAACAGAGGCTCCAGCTGATACGTGCAGTCGTGAAAAGAAGCGAACATACTGATAAAGTAACATGAGCATCAAGGATATGTTTAGAAATAAATCATGCTGAAAGCAACAAGTGTTTTCTTTCTCACATTTCACTGCATTTTGCTGCAAGACATTAATATTGCTACCATTTCCCAACTGCTCAGAGTTTAACAAATTTAAAAAATTTAAAAATGAGTTTAACACCCACATAATACACTGTTATTGTATGGATATAACTGGAAGTGATGGCCAAAATACTGTGTTTAATTTCTATAATACAAATCCTGATATCTGGCATCTATCTAAATGACTGCTTTCTACAGCTGTGTTCATTGTTGGTTACAGACTTGATAAATTTCACAGCAACCTCCAGTATTATACAAATATGAGAATACTGGTCATTTAAGCGCAAGTATACAGAAAAACAGACAATGAACAATCTTGAGATTTGGACCCAGTAACAATATGAAAACTGTGAAATATAATGTCCCGCCAGCTAATATTTAACAGGCCGAACAAAGGTCACAAAAGGAGCTTGCAGCCTGTCTAAAATCTGTTAAAAGGTGAGCCAACAACAATACTTAAAAGATGACTTCATTTGCTTGATGTGCGCGCTTTACCGCCAGCAAATGTAATTTTTAAAAAAAGGTGGGAAATGATGGACGTTTCTCTTCGGCTGATTAAAATCCATCGTGTGGTCGAAAACGTAAAAAGAAAAAGTTTGTAATAAAAGTGTTTCTGAAAGCAGAGAAACAGTTTGGTGATAACAGGCCTGTGGTACCTGCTGCCAGCGGAAGCAACAGGTGTGCGCTTGTTATGTCGACCTGGAAGAGAACTCCGCAGACGAGCGCGTTCGGAAACAGAACTCCGAGCGTGCGCGCGGCGTCCCGTGCCTCAAAACAAACAAACACCGCGGTCACTTTGTGGACGTCTGAATGATGGATACTTACTAAAGCCTCCTCGTAGGAATTCACGGTGAATTCACGCCCGCTTGCATTGTTAGGCGACTAAACCGAAAGCTCATCGGTCCCCGTGGCTCGAAGCGTGTCTCCTCTCGGTCTTTCTCCTTGTTTTTTTGTCTCTTTCTCCGCCTCACCGCCGCTTCGGGATGGTTTTCTCCTTCACTGGTCCCAACAAAAAGTAGGTGCGCTGCTCCGGATGTGACGTCACCACAAATCCCTCACAAAAAGACTTAATTAGCATTTTTAAAGTGACAAAACGTTTTTTTTTCTCTCTCTCTGCAAAGCCGCTTCGATTTTGCCTTTGGATTAAACTTGTATTCATCAAGTTTGCCTTTCACCTATAAGAGATACAATATTTAAAAAAGAAATCTGACCTTCTTATGCACTTTGAATCGTAGACTGTCTCCATTTGACAGCAGCGCCCTCGTCTGGTTGAATCAGGGAACACAGAAAAGAGATCGGTCTGGACTTTGTGAGCAGTTTTCTACAAAAACATGCATGTGAGGTTAATTTATGTGCCTAAATTGGTGCAGAAGATGGATGCATGGCTAGGTTCATGTCTCAGTGTGTGCATGTGTGTCATCCATTCAAATGCTTCTAACTACCACCTATATAATGTGTTTATTAGCCCTGCCACCCACTATGCATGCATTATATATCTTCACCTTGAAATAAGCAGTTACTTGGAGTGGTTTTATTCAACAATTGGTTTAAAATTACCTGTGAAACCAATATATTTTTCTAAATTTTTCATAATTGACAAGCAGCAAAAATGTTGGGATGGGATCTGGATGCACCCACAGCTTTAGTAGATCTACCTGTTTTCTGGGATATGCTGCACTTAATTCTAAAAAATTGTGTTCACACTTGTCAAATTTGATCCACTTATAAAAACAAACAAAAAACTGGTACAATCACTGTGCCAGTATGTGAAAGTGTGAACACTGCACCAAACATGTCCATTTGAATAGCAGTTAACATGTGAACTAGTGTTTAGAGCTCCAAACAGATCAATCACAAGACTTGACATCAGATTGTAACCGATGTGCGCAATGATGAAAACCCTACAGAGGAATTTGTAAAACTGTGACTGAAGGTTTAAAACTCACTGCTGACAGGTCACCACTGTGAGTCAAATTCTTTAACCTCATAATGCTCACACAGCGGCTCCTCGTGGATCAGGACAATTGTCACTCGACTGTGAATATACCGACAAAACAAAGAATTTCTTCCCTTCTTCTGAGTTACTAGTAAGCTGTTAGCTGGTGAAATAAAATCCCAACACATTAATCTTGTATGCTGTGCCGCTTTCAGCCTGGCGTACTGCATCACTGTGTAAGTTAGATGAATGTAGGTCAAAACAGCTGTCCAGTTTTGATATAATTTGGTTTAATGTGAACAAAATCTGGTGTTGGCACAATGTGATCGGAACTAGAGTGCAAGATGTGAACACAGGTCTTTACCCTGAATGGCACGTACGACAGCTTAAAAATGGGCTTTAAATCCAGCATGTTCATCTCTTATCTAATGCAGGAAGTAGAGTTTTAGTGTACATTAGCATCTATAGCCCCTGGCTCATTTAAAAAGGTGCTGAGATTTCTATAAACTATCTGACATGATCATAAATCTTTAAACCGTTACATAAGAGTGTGAGGAAGACGTCTGAAAGTCTAATGTCTTATTTTCTGCTCCATTTTCTGTTTGGGAGCAGAATTAAATCTTACCATTGGTTTGAAACATATCTTTTGTGTCTAATGGTTTCACACGGAAATAATGTAAGAATTCATCTTTTTCCACACGATTTGCCCCCTTCCTGCTCACGCCAACGTTGCCCAACCTCACTTTTACAGTGTGGAGAAGCAAGGTGATCTGAAGCCACGTCTTCATGCTTTGACAAGACAAGCTTTAATTGTTCATAATCAAGCTTATAGACATGTCCAGAGCACCGGAAAACCATGATAACCATGAAAAGAAACAAGCAACCGAGGACAAAGTTTGTCTTTTTTTATGACACAGGTAGGAGTTAACCAAGGGCATAATACGGTAAAACATTTGTGGTTCAGTATATATACACTCGCCGTTAGGAAATTCAAATCAAACAAAGTTTTTTTTTTTTTTTTTTAAAGAAACATCATTTTGTGTCACAGTTTTTGAATTATCCAAAGAAAGAGGGTAAAAGAAAAGGAAAATAAAAAAATCTTTCTGCTCACAAAGGATTTTCCCTTTTTATTTTAAAGATTTTTTTTTCATATACAACATTGTATTTACATGGTCTAGTATTATTTACACAAAATTAACAAGTGGCACTGTGTAGTTAGGAGTTCTTGTTCTTGGTTCCCTACAGGTGTCTTACCCCCCCCACCCACCCCAAAAAAAAGAAAAAAAGAAAATGATAAATTAAAAAGAAAAGAACAATTAATTTTAACAATGCTTTATGTCTCTTAACTCTTTGTTGTTGTTGTTCAGTAGCACTAACCTGCCACTCAGCCTTCTACAAAGTGCTGTCCCTTCCAGTCTCTACAAAAATACAGCTAACCCGAGCCCACCCCACGTCCCAAGTCTTGTCCCCTCCGACTCCGCTTTAGATCGGCACCCCGGGACGCACACACAGTACCGATTGGACAAGGAAACACTCTTAACTTAAGACAGCTCTCTGCCGATGGGAAATTTAGGCAGCCTTGAATCATCTATGATTCAACAGGGGTTTGTTCACTTGGGTTAGTCTCTTTAAAATCGTTTGATTGACGCCACTTCTGGAGGAGAAAACTTCTTTTTGTTCTTCCCATCAAAAGCCCGGTTCTCTCTCTGTCGCTTTCCTTACTGACTGACCAGCCCTGGTTTTGTCTCGTACGCCGCTCCGATACCGCTGCTACTGTACCCACGGTGTTCTGCTGAGATGTGTCATCCGCCTTTAGGGCGCAGAGAGAGAGAGAGAGAGAGAGAGAGAGAGAGAGAGAGAGAGAGAGAGAGTGGGATCCGAGTATAATGATCCAAAAGGAAGGCATCGGGGAGAAAAAACAATGAGAAGAATTGATGGTGGATGTTGCGTGGGCCTTTGCACAAACGACTGAAGGACGCTTGGTCAAGGCCAATACAGAACAGATTAAGGAGGGAGAAAGAAAGAGAGAAGGTGTGTGTGTGTGTGTGGGGGGGTTCTAGGCTCTTCTTGATCCCACCTCCACATGTGGTAAAAGTATGATTCAGCTGTTTACAACAGCTGTGAATTGTTGCACAGGCAGTCATCCCCACCTTTAATAAAAGCTCTTTAAAAGGGTTCTCTTTGCACTTTTATTCCCCCCCATTCTTAAAAAAAAAAAAAAAACCTTTTAGATCAGATTAGAAGCTTTATGACACAACCTTTCATTTCCAGTTAAAACAGACAAGCAGGCGTAGACCAGACAGCTAACAATGTTAGAAATGGCAGAAGAAGAGAGGGAGAACCGCACACTCACACTGACACGCACACACCAGTAGGTTTTTCCAGCAGAATCCATCGCAGGTAAGAAAAATATCTCCAAAAAAGCGACTCTGTTTGCCACACTTCCATACTGCTATGAAAAAAAGCACAATGACAACTTCACCTGGACTGGTAGAAGAGAGGGAGAGAAGAAAGAAAGACTCAACAAGGAACTTGATACCGGGGTTTTGTGAATTGAAAATACATCATCATTTAGTCTCACTCATTGACACATCAGCTTGACATAAAAAAAAAATAAAACAACATGTGCCTTAAAATGATGCCGTACAATTGGGAGGGAGGAACGGAAATAAAAAGAAAACACGGATTGAGAGAGTTTTGTTTGTACTACGTCTCTGAGCCGGCCTCGTTTTGTTACGCTTCAATCAAGACTGACAGAATAAAGTCCTGTTTATTCCTTCTGGCTCACATGATGTGTAAAGCAGGTACCCGGGTAGCTTGTCCATTCATTCCCAAGCCGAGAGGCGCTCAGGAATAATTAAAAAAATAAAAAATAAAAATGATTGCATAAAACTTCCAGCAACTTTCCACCACGTATGACGTTTTCTGGTTGCCGACGCTGTACAGCCTGTGTGTGTGTGTGTGTGTGTGTGTGTGTGTGTGTGTGTGTGTGTGTGTGTGTGTGTGTGTGTGTGTGTGTGATTCCGACCCCTGCTCGTTTCCTTTCTACTGACTGACCTGTGCAAAGAAAGCAAGAAATGTCGGGTTGCATAACGTGGGATCGATAAATTAGCTCGAGGTCTAAGAAGGACCTCTTCAAAAGCTGCTTCTGCTGTCTGTGTGTGGCTCAAGGACACTTCAGCAGGCCCGGGGAGGAAAAGGAACTGAGCTCAGCTGCGTTCGGAGGGTCGCTCGGTGAGGCCGGAGGATGGGGCACATAGTGTGTCTGTAATGAGATTTGTAATATCGTACTTAGATGTGTGCGTACAGACAGCATATACACATGAAAATTGGCGTGTGGCCTATAGATTGGAAGCAAGGTTGTCGGGTCCAGCTCCAGGTGTTGCTAAAACCCACCACAATTACATCTGTGTATGTTTAATAATATTTGCATGGGTGTATGTGTACCGAGATGTGTGTGTGTGTGTGTGTGTGTGTGTGTGTGTGTGTGTGTGTGTGTGTGTGTGTGTGTGTGTGTGTGTGTGTGTGTGTGTGTGTGTGTGTGTGTGTGTGTGTGTGTGTGACAACAAGGACCTGTAAATGTCTGTCTTCAGGTATAACTTGGGCTTTCTTTGCCCTCAGGCTGGACTTGTAGGCTTACTTTTGTCAACCGGTTTATTTCCTGTTAAGTGTGAAATCAATGAGCACTACCACAGTGGTAATCAATGTGTTGAAGGTTGTATAGACACAAATATGAGCCTGTTTGTCAAAGTGAGGGCTTTTAAACCCAGACCGCAGAGGACTCCTGTGTTAACAGGAAACTAAAAGCCGTTTGTTAAGATCCAGCAGACTGAGGATTGTGTGAGACAGGTACAGGCGCTTGTCGGCACGCACAGTCTAAGTGCACTCACACCAAACATACTACACAGGTGCAAATGTTGTTACACATAATTTTTGATGTGCACGTCTAAATCTGCAAAAATCTAAGTATTAACTTAGAAATCTCATCTTATTACAGACACATATATATTTATAAGGTGTTATAAAAGCCCCTTATCTGGGGTCCACTGGGGCATCTTGCTGTGGTGAATCCACGTCTTCTCAATTATTTATGGCAAAAAAAAAAACAAAAAAAAAAAAGACTGATCTTGCCACCAAGTGTAACAACGGTAGAGATGTTTCCTCTGGTAAACACGGGCACCGAGCAACGTAAAGCAATCGGCAACGTCGCTAGCTCGTAAAACCCAGCGCAAAGCAGGAGGCCGACTCGCTGTAGCACAGAAATGGAGCATGCTCCCAGCTGTTTGCACTGTCGGGGAGGGGGAGGGGGAGGGGGTGGCACAGAGAGGAAAGTCGAGTAAGATCAAAAACCCAAGCACAATAAATTAAATCACTGGGTCCCACCCCCACTCCCTCACAAAAATCAAAAAGAAATAAAGAAGTAAGTTAGAAGAAGAGGAATCACACTACTTGACTAGCTAAGTTTTCATCAGGAAAGCATGAAGCTCTAGACTCATACAAACAAAAACGTACAACTTGTCTTTTTTTGTTCAGTGGACAGGGTTTGACACAAACTAAAACACAATAAATACTCTTTCTGAGGAACAAAAGATAAGGTATATCTCTTTATCAGCTAAAAGGACACTAAAAAAAGGCAGGTCCGTCTGGCAGACTCGCTCAGAAGGGGACAGGGCGACCCTTCGGGGGTTAAAAAAGAGGGGCAGGGGGGAGCTTTCCGTCCACAGGGGGCAGCCCTTCCCCTTCGTACTTATGGCACTACAGCGATTCCCCATCCACCTTTTGTTTTCTCGTACTTGTAACCTTTAACTCTTTGTATACTTTTTTCCTTTACCCTGATCGTACAATATCCCCTAATGGTACCTATTCAACACAGCTGGGTTGCTTTTCGTTAAATTCCATCTCATCCGTGACTTTCACGTTTGTTTTGTCTTTTATTTGTTTTTGTTTTTTTCATCAGCATAAAGTGCAACAGTGCTTTTGTTCTTTCCTCCGGTCTCCTGGCCTCTGTCCGGTGACCCCGGCCCGAGGTCAAATGTCACGGGTTAGCGGTATCGGGGTCAGGGTCCGGGTTGGCACTGGTCTCACTCGTCATGCTGGTGGCGCTCGCAACGCTCGGTTCCTCTACTTCTTCCTCCTCATCCTCCTCCTCCTCCTCCTCCTCCTCAGTCACTTCTCCTACATCCAGCACCTCCACTTCCTCGTCGTCGTCGTCCTCTTCGTCCAGTCCTCCTTCTAGCAGCTCCGCTGCTCCTGCCACCGCCGCCTCCCCGTCCTCTGCGCCCGCCGCTGCATCCTCTATCTCCTCGCCTGCGTTCTGCTCCTTCTTCTCCTCCCTGTCGTCGCTCACCTTCTCTCTCAGGTGGTAGACCGCCGTCTTGAGTGGTTTGACCAGGCCCTCCTCGTAAACTCTCAGGATGGCCTCGCACACGAAGCGGTACTGGCTCTGAGGAAGAGGGACAGACGGGGAGAGTTCAGCTGCTGGTTTGTAAAGGCCGAGAGAAGCCGGACAGACAAACGGGCGCGTTTACGTACAGGTGTTTGGATCATCATGGCCCTCTGATCTCTCATGGTTCGGACGATATCCAGAGGAAACACTGGCTGACCGCACTCCATTAGACACAGCGCCGTCTCCATTGTGATCAGAACTCCTGTCCGGCCAATCCCCGCACTGGAGGGAAGAGCAAGTACAGATAGAAGGTTAAGATCTGTCATCTTATATATCAATCTTCCTACACACAAATACATCTGAGCCTCAGTGGATCTTTGTCAAGTCAATGTCTATTTTCATTCATATCCAGACATTTGTGTGTAAGCATCACAAATAGTAGAGACACGTGTAGAAATTCAAAAGAAAATCAATCAATCATTTAAAAATATCTTGCAGGTCTTTATGATGTATTTATTCTTTACTTTAGTTACTATCTACTTATCCATTCTTCCTTTTAAAGGTGTCATGTCGAGTTTTAAATTCATTTGTAGATGTGTATTTATTTTGAAACATATCAGTCTGAAGGGTCTTTAAGAAGTGCTGCTGTAGTCTGTCTTTCATAATAACTATAAGAATCTTTCTATAACTCCTACAGCTGGTAAACCTATGTTTAGGTGTGTTTTAATGGAAAAAAGAATCTTTTAACCCTCAACTCATCAATCAATATGAATGTTTGCCACGAATTCAAAGGGAAAAAGCATTTCTTGGACTCCCAGATGTTTCCTGCTGTTCCGACTCTACATTAGGATTTGAAGACCTCGACGAGGAGACCAACACACACTTTGATAGCCACTGATTTATATGGATAATATAAATCCGCTAGACAACAGAAATAGATGCAATAAGGAATACTATTTTAGATCTATGGCGCTATTATGACATGTGTTTGTGGGATGGATGTCTAAAAAGACTTGCACGTAAATATTGTGGGCTTAAACCTGCACGAGTCCTTCTGCTCGTACCTGCAGTGCACCACCATGGGATGGTCCTGTCCAGCACGCTTGGTCCGCACCAGGGCCACGAAGTCCAGGAAGTCCGTGGAGTCGTCGGGAACGCCATGGTCCGGCCAGGCCAGGTACTGAATCTGAGTGAGCTCCCTCTGCTGCTCACTCTGCACACACACACACAGACACACACACACAAGTGTTTTTAAGATGTGTAACGAAGAATATAGAGGTGGTTTCAACATGGACACCTATTTGTATCAACTATTCAGTCATATGCATAAAAACTACAATGTGAAGCACATGCAATGCTACATTTTGACATTCAAATGCTTTAATATACAGAATCAGACTGAATATGTTGCATTAAAGCATGTCACAGGACATATTGGTGAGGGAAATACAAACAGAATATATATATACATTTTTTTAACAGACCTCTTGAGGGGAGTGCTTCCCATCCACCAGGGTCTGCAACCTTTACCATCAAAAGCGCCTTTTTGCCGCCCCCCCCCCGCCAAGTCAAATAAATATTGTATGGGCAGATTTAACCTTTAAAATGAAGATAACACGGCCTATAAATGTTGTGCTGTACATACCAAAATTGTAGTCTGTGTTGAAGCGATGAAATCAAAGAACCGCAACATAAATTATGTTTTATTGTAGTTTTCCACATACCAACAAAAAAGTACTTCAGTTCTCTCCGAGAGGTGGGTGGCATGTGACATTCATTTACTGTGTCTTCAGTGCACATTAAAAACAATGCTGTAAATGTGCTGAATAATTTAGTAGAAAAATTGCTGAAAGATTTATTATAGAGTAACCTCAAACCGAACGTTGTTTTTATTTACAAGTAATCTTTTCAAAGCTACAGGGAGCCACTACAGAGAGGCTGAGAAGCCACAGGCTGCAGACCGCTGAACTACAGAAAGTCGGAACCATCCAGGTCAAAAACCTCATTAATAATTGAAGCAGTGGCAACAAACGGGAGGACTGACTCTCACCGCAGTCAGGACTCCACTTCACAAAGGAATGGATTATTCTCACATGTCAGGTTTCTGCATTTATGTCAGGGACGTCCAAGCACGACACTGCACACGCTGTTGTTTGTAATTATGGCTTCTAAAGATGTTGTGAAACGTGTGTTGTAGAAAAGCTCCACCACTTCTTTCATGTTGATTTTGATGCGTCTTGTAAGTTTACCGCAATAAGTCTATCTTATCTGGACCAGCTGAGCGCTTTGTTGATATTTGTGAGTTGAGTGAATAAAGTGATGTAGCTCAGTGATAACAGAAGGTTTGAACCCCACAGGACCGGCATGATGACGACTTACATGCGCCCACAACATGCACAAGACATCAAGCGCTGACCGCTGTTCTCCGTGAGGCTCGGAGCCCCCGTGTTCCTCTTTAATACTGCCTCGCTGCATCGCCATGGTAACACATCTATCTCCATGGCAACGATCACAGGCAGAGGAGAATGCTAATTGCCTCTTCTTATAGCTGTATGCTTTAAAGGTCACGATGCATGGGGCGGGGACGTAATCAGGAAAACAAAGACGGGAGGGAAACGACGGACAAAGCAGCAGCAACATAAAAGCTGATTTCAGGTCAGCATTATGTCCTCAATTTGCGTTAAAGACACTGTGTTGCAGGAGAAAATCTTTGATTTCGAAGCATAGACTTAAAAAAAAGATGCAAACTGAGCTATTCAAAGACATCAGCATCACAGTTGAACAAACTCCTTCCCTGTTTGTCAAGTCGTCATCATCCCACTCTCCGCTGCGCTCCCTCTCTCTCCTCTACTTCGCCAATGTGACTGACTGGGGTGGTTGGGTTGCCATGGCAACCCAATCCCAATATGTTGCCCGCATGCGGCAGCGGGAGCCAGAAAAAGAACAGCCTACACTGGTCACTATGGCAACACACCTCCTCGGGGTCCTAGGCAAAGCTCATCCTTCCTTAGACGCTGGTCCCTCGCTCTGATTGGACTCTGGAGTCGTTGCTCCGCGGCGCCTTCACCCTCCTTCCTAACCCGCTCTTTGTTAGCAGCACACGCACTCTCGCTGTGTCCTGCTTCAGCCTTTTACTTCTTGTTTGTTTTTTATGGGTTTGATTTAATTGGCTATTGGTGTTGTAGCTAACAGTGTGCGCACCCTTGGGTGTGTGTGTGTGTGTGTGTGTGTGTGTGTGTGTGTGTGTGTGTGTGTGTGTGTGTGCGCTACCGGTGTGTGCAGGAGAGTCATCTCCCGGACCAGGAAGGCAGAGTTGCCCTCTTCGTTGTGACACGTGACCGTAAAGTCTCTGTAGGTGGCGCTGCTGTCTGGACTGGGCCAGTACTGATGACATTTCACCTATAAACACACACATGTAGTCGGTTCAGAAATGGTTAATTTACAAGTTACACAAATGCATATACACTTAAACACAAACACACACATTAACGGACATGGGAACGCATGCACATAAACACATGAAATCCCTCCCAAGTTTTCTAAAATGTAGTGACTCTCATGTCACAGAAAGAAGATCATTTCCTCTGCACCTGGCACTCTTTCTACAGGCTACTTAGTTACGTAACATTGGCTTCAGCCTGTTTAAGACTTGTCTCCAAAATTAACAAAAGAAATGAGCAGCAGAAAACTGAAGCGTGTATAACTTTGCAGCCTTCTGTAAATAATCAAATGTTTTGACAGTAGAATTAAGGGATTAAACATCACATGTGACTCAGGCTGCATCCCAGCTTTGGACTCCTCCCGGCTTATGTTTGAGTGTTACACTTCAGATCCAGTTGTGGAGGATTCTTTTTTTAAAACACACTGCAGTGCAGGTGTGGTGTCCCATCCTCGTCCTTGAAGGGTGCTTTTACATACCCGGCCCCTCTCGACCTGCGTGGTCAGCATGACCACCATGGAGGAGCCCTGCTCCCAGGTCATCTGCCAGAAGTCGTGGCAGGTGTTGGGCAGCGGGCCCTGGCACGCTATGTAGCGGTTTATCAGACTGGATGCTGGAATCTCCATCTGCAAAGAGAGAATGAAAAGGTTCCGTTTAATCCAAAACATTCACTTGAAACATTGCTGCCCCACAAGGTGAAATAAACAGACATCAATTTTGTTTGTTGTTTCTGCTCAACGGGGTTTTTACACACAGCTGCTTTATTTGTAACAATCAACTACAACAACTATATTTAGCAGATTTACAATGTGGGAACGTTCCATGTTGAAATGATGGCGTCAGACGTGTTACAAGCAGCATCCTCGTGATCTGGATCTAATGCTGCATTGTGCCCCAAAGGCATTGAATCGATTGAAGATCAGGTGACTGTGGATGCCGTTTGAGTCCAGTGAACTCAGACTACACTATGTGCACAATAGTAGTAGTGCCTATTAGGACATACCCAATAGGAATGATGCACACGTTCATGTTGTTTAAATCATATTTCCTCTGAATTCTGAGACGACTGCAGGGATTGAGATTCATCAGAGGAAAGATTTATTTTCATCCACCAGCGATCGATATTTTCTATCCGCATGTCATTCGTAGCTGCAGACTCCAGTGTTTAGCTCCCAGTGTTATGTTCTGGCACCCTGGCCAACCTGCTCTACATGGTAGTCTGTAGATTGTGATTTAATAAGAATTCCATTGTCTCTCTGTTATTTTATTGCTCTCTGTTACCTCAAGGTTGTTTTTATGACATTTTAAACTAAAGCTACCGGACTTTTAGTTGGTTTTTTTTTGGCTTGATTATTCTTTGAAAACTTTGCGACGGTTGCGTTTGAAAATGTGCACAATTAAGTTTGGTACTGATAATTCTCTCACTTCATTTATTTAAATGAAACTTTTTTTCCCCAATTCAGCAGGTCCTCTTGTCTATGACTGTAATTGAGTTACTGCAGCAGGATTGGCTGATATTTCCTTTCATGAGCAAATTAAGTAGCAGATGCAAGTGTATTTAATCAAAACTTTCCATTAAACAAGGTCAGTCAGAAACATGTTTTTCAGATACTTATTTTCACTTTCAGCCTTGTGCGGAGATGCTATTGCTTTGAGCCATTGTTCAATGATAAACATCCCTGTTTATATCAGGAGTTTATAGTGAATATTAGAGGGTTCAAAGGGTTGTTAGAGACACAACTGAACAGCAAAATATGAAAAAGTCCATCACATTATTTCAATAAACTGTTACTTTGTTCGTCAAGATTCTTCCAAAAAGATCAAGCTATCATTGTTTGAAGAAGGACTAAATAGTTTAAGGCCATAGTGAAATGCTAATGGTTCCCAAGCTGGGGCCCAGGACCCCCTTGGTGGAGATCACAGGGGGCTCACAAGGTGAAGTTGTGTGAAAATCAAAGAACAAGTCAAAAGAACAAGGAACAAGAATAAGACACTTTTTAGAATTTAGAGCAGACATGGAAACGTGTATTAATACTGAAGAAATAAATCAATATTTAGTATTTTAGAACTCAGCATAGATCTGATGGCTACAATTCTTCATTTAATCTCAAACAAAATCATTGTTGTTGAGGTAAGAACTCTGATCTGTTCTTTTAGACCATAAGACAGTGGCAGTGGTGAGAGAAGTGGGCTTGTAAGTGAAAGGTCACTAAAATCACAGACCAGCAGGAGATTTTGACTTTTAAAAGTGAGAGCCTCCACTTGTCTCCACAGTCGACTCAACAACTCCTGAACAAGGCCTCTAAACCATGAAATCTCCCCGGCTGTTAAACGGTAGCAACACTGCTCCTTCGAGATGGTTTCAAAGTAAAGCACATAATCTCACTTTGCTCCACTTCATGCATGTGACATAAAATAATTTCTCTGCCTGTATGATTGGAGTTATTGTAGAGCCAATAAGTCATATTGCAAGGATAGTCACACCGCTTACAGACATGCCTAAAACCTTTGCACAGTTTATATGTAAAGATTCCACCCATCTAGTCACATGCACAAGATGCCGCTGGCTCAAACACCACAAATGTAGAACATTAACTCAGTGTTGTTGCTTGCAATGTAAATCTGATGTGGTTGGCTTCTTCTCAGCTGCGTGGCCAGCATAGTGGTTCAGCGTGTGTTTCCATGTTTGACGAAACAGACCACCCACCAATCCTCAGGCGGCCAAGAAGAAAAAGAAAACACGAAAGAGCAAAGGGGAAGAGAGCAAACTTACGTTGATGTAATTTGCATTGATGTAGTCATCTGTGCTTTTCAGAATGACCCGCGTGGCATCGTCTGTCAGCAGAGAGAAAGATGGGGGGGGGGGGGGATCAGGATCACAGGGAGAGGGTGAGAAAAAGAGAGGGATGAGATGAAAGGGGGGGGTAGAAAAGTGTTGAGTGGAAAAAAGGGAGCGCGTGTGAAGCGGGTAACAAAAAGGTTAGCGTCACTACACGTCTGAACACACGAATCGACAGAAGCAAGGAGCCGTGTGCAGCTACGTACAGGGAGAGATGTCTCTGTAGCGATTTTTGGAAACATTCTGAGGTAATTTGGCACACAGCATGGTCATCCCCGGCCTCTTCCTGTACAGTTGCTGTGAGAGAGAGAGAGAGAGAGAGAGAGAGAGAGAGAGAGAGAGAGAGCGAGAGCGAGAGAGAGAGAAAACACGCATCAAAGTTGTGGAAATCCAGTAAACACAAACAGCTTGTAGATTTGATTCGGATTGAATAATAAAATTGTCCAAAACGATTTTCTGCAGTCATTGTGTGTACATGACACCTAAAATAGTAAATTACTACATCAGTCCAACTAAAACTAGACTTTAAAAGTAAATGTAAATGTGTCAGCTCAGCTCAATTCTCAAAGCCACACTAACACACCCAGATAATGTGATTGAAAATTGAAATTTACTCGTGCATGTATACAGAGCAGTCTGACTGCAATAGGGCCAAAGTTTTCTGCACATGTGCTCGAGCTTCGTGCCAAATCCTGACCCAGAAGTCAAACAGCATTTAAGAAGGTAAACAGGAGGTCAAACAGGAGAAGCCGGCTGACTGCTAACTGTAAACATGCTGAAAACTGGAGGAGTTTGTTTTTGGATGGGTACAGAGACATATTTCATGCTTTTGCAGTCTGTGATGTCAGAAGTGAACTGGAAGTGGCCCGAAACTGACAATTCAAGAGAATGCCTATCACGACCAATTGTCTTAATGAATCAATTTCAGTTATGTGCATGTGTACCAGGACACAAGCTAAGGAAAACAAAATACAACTGAAGCTCCACCACTGCTCATGTAAACCGATTGACTGCAAATCACTCTGTAGGTCGAGTTCTTAGATCATTTTATGGCGTCTATTCAGTAGACCCGCTTTACACTCAGAGAAAATTTAAAGAAGATTTATAATCAACACCACATGAATGTTCCCAAAAAGTCATGACTGCAGCGCCGCAGTGCTTAAAATGCGATACAGACCCAAGAAGTTGCAGCACTTGGCCAAAACGGTGGTGCAACTTCCATCACTGACTCAGTGACAGACATGGGTGTTTATGTGTGGATCGCTATGTGAGCGTATGTGAATCTTCTCACATCGAACTGTGCCAGTATGGCTCCACTGATCAGGCCTTCCTTCAGAGTCACCATGGAGTCCCTCAGAGCATGCTGGTCGAGCTGGGTGGGGTCCTGCGGCGACTTCTCTGGGATGTACTGAAAGTCCGGCTCCGAATCCGCCTTCTCCTCCACCACGTCGTAGATGGCTGAGCGGGACAGAAAAGGCACATTCGTTTACATGTTCATGGTGTTTCTGTAAAGCCAGGCGTCGATTTAAAAAATTACAACTCGCCCACAGCACATAAGAAATACTTAGCTATGCACACAGATCTATCTCAAGGCCTATATTTCAACAATGCAATCACAAAATGTGAAGCAACAGGCATCCAATAGATTGATGCAATCTTACATACATCTGCTTAGAGAGGAGTGAATGCACAAATCCCTCTTTGACCCAGTTAAAATACCAAGAATTTTTATGTTTCATCATCTTTAAAACCTCCCCTTCTCTCCACGCTTGGCTCGTGCTGATTAGCAGAAACATACATCTGATGTACAGGAACCAAGCTGTGCTGCTTGGTCTTCAGTTAAAAAAAAGACCTGAAGTTGTCCACAAGCAGATGTGTGACTGCTGATTTTGTTGGTGGGACTGCACCAGCTGCTTGAGATATCACACCCGTGTTCACAATCTGTTAATTGAAACTGCCACAGTCGTCTTGAGTGCCATATGTGTCTGTGATGTGGATTCCTTGATACAGTTTGTCTTATGATAACTTTAGTGGAGAAGCTGTGAGGTGGATAAAAGCTTAAATGTAATTGAGGTATTCTAAAAGCTAATACGGGTTGATAACAGGTAAAGTTGGGCGGTTGAGTTTGTTTCACACTTTGATCTTTTCCCACTATTATCAAAGTTTAAGTGGTGATCTTTCGGTAGCGCTGTGACAGAGTAGCGATCTGTCCGTAGCCAGCAGCTACACTAACGGCTCATTCATGCTTCACAAACACATAAAAGCAGATATAAGCACTTCAAACGGTTCCACTGCGTCCCGGTGGATCAATCCACTAGAGGTCACTGCCCAGAAAGAACCTACAACTCAATTAAAGAGAAAAAGGAAAGAGGAAACTTAACTATAACCGACGTGGCGAGGAGGTGGAACAGGAACGAACGGAGGATTTACAAAAACTTCTGCTATCCTAATGTCAACACCACCCCCTATGATCCACAGTGGTACTGCAGCATTTGGTCTGTATCCATAACCATTCAGGAGATGGACTGAAGTGTGGATATAATGGATGAATACAGTGAATGTAGCTATATGCACATGTAACAGAGTATAAATGATCCTCGACACTAATCGAGACTTTACGGACGGAGAGCAACTCACCATTTGGTCTGACCAATAGGATCAGCTCCCCGGAGTGGCTCTCACAGCTGGCCTTGATGAACATGACCACCTGATCGTGGGTGTGGTCAGAGATGTCCCGCCCATTAATTAGAACCACCTGGTCGCCCTCATTGAGGCGAGGCACGCACAGGTCAGCCTGAGGAGACGTGGAGAGAAGACAAAGGAACAATAAAATGGACAGAAATGTGACGCGTGATAAGTGAGAATGAGCACGGCAACTGTGTGCAGTATAAATGTGCTAAATCTGAGCTATTAGTTCAGTCTGCTCTGAACCGGAGGGTCTCTCTGTCAACAAGGCAGAGAAGTGATATTCTGAGATGTGTGAGTGAAGTGAAAGCCCTTACTGGCACGGATACTCTGATTTTCAACGATCAACATGTGGACTTACTGATGTTCCTGGAGCCACTCGGGACACAATGATAGGCATTTTCTGGTCCACTCCCCCCTGGAGGGAGAGAGACGCACACACACACACGTTAACAGTACCAAGAGTTACCATTTCAGACAAAATGTGGCAGAAGGAAGAAATGAGCATGAAGATTCCTGAATGGATCTCAGCTTACCTTGACATTGAAGCCAAAACGTCCGTGTTCATCAGGTCGCATCTTGATCAGAACCAGATTATCATGAGGGACGACTCCATTTAACTGAAAAGACATCGAAACAGATGCGTCACATTTACATTCGGCAATATCACATTTCCCTGGAACATGTCCGATTTTCAGAATTACTCCTCAGTTACACAGAGAATCGATTTGCTTTAGTGTGGATACTCTTCACTTCACCACTAAGGAGCAATTCTATTCAAACTGGAATTGCAAATCTACCAAAATAGATTGGCTGATGGGAATCATTTCAGTTTTGCGAGGCAGATACATCACTACATATGGTTTGAACCAGCTCTACTTCCTAAAGGATCAAACCTCCAAGAAGACTCCTGAGATAAAATACTAAAGGATTTCTCAAACTCACCCAGTAATAGAGAACAGCTGCAATGGTAAAGACTGCCAAGGCTCAGCCAAGCCACATTTTGACTGAAACCTAAACTGCAGTTTTTTGATTGACGACTGAAATGTGGTGCTGAAGTTGGCAATGTGCAAAGCCCAAGTTTTCTCTATATTGCCGACGTAGCATTCATTTTGTTAATCCACCATTTGGATTACTTCATATTTCAAACTCAAGTATAAAAGAGCCAAAAGGCAAAGGAAAACATGTAATAGTTGTACTTTCTAAGTATTGCTATAAACGAATATTAATGTTTCAAATAATTTAGGAACAGCTCATATGTATCCATGCCTCATTGAATGACTGTATATATCCATCATACTGGTATATGCACATTTACAAAAAGTGTATATTTCTGGACTGCAGAGGACCACTCAGAGAGACATGAGGGGTTATTGTGTTTAGCCGATCACTAGTGGTCACCAGAAATATTTGTCAGTTTAACTAGTTACCGTTCCTGTTAAGTAAATAGTTTTTATGCTGCCATCCACCACCATGTCCTAATAAAACTTTTAACATCTTGTTGAAAAATGTGCACCTACATTCAATGAGATGAAAAGCTGCTGCGAGCAGTGCTGTCTACTTTCAAGCCACCTTGCTATCATTTACCCAGAGACACTGCGATCCTGAAAACAACCTCACAACATCAGCTTCCACTTGGTTGAAGGGAAAAAGCTTCAGCTAAATTACAGAAAATGTCCTAAACACATGGGGATGAATTTTGTCTCTTTTCTGATATAAAATATTAAATATTTTCTATGTACATTCCTACCTACTCCCAGCACTACATATAACAGGCCAATACGCTCCTCCAGGGTCCTGACGCCTTGTTTATTAACTTGATTCACTGACTTGTGGTGGCACATGACTGACCGTGGTCTTGTCCGCATTGACGGGAACGTCGTACATCTCGTTGAGGTGGTTGTCCAGGAGGCTCTGCTGGGAGTGAGCCTGGATGATCTGGCTCAGTGTCTTTCTGCTCAGCTGTTTGGGGGGCAGAGCTGGAGGCTGGCCGTCCAACCCATCTGGAGACCTGAGAGGGGCAGATGGAGGGGAGAGAAGCAGAAACAACAGAGCGAACAAATGTGAGGACCATAATTACACTGCAACAAAGAACAACAAAAACTCAGTCACAATTTAATAATTTGGATCTAACTTCATCTTAAGACTCTGAGACAGAGTTAGAATACTTTCTTTCTTATATCCAAACTAAGAGAAGCTTTGGCCTGTTCCTATGACTGAATTAATGTGAGTAACCTGGTAAAGTGGTGGTTTGGTGGTAACCGGTCTTGCCTCAGTCAGAAGGTCCGTGGTTTGAACCCATCACATCTTAAAACCTTAATTCTTACTTTTCAGTGGGCTCTCTCAAGGCTTTCTAGCTTATTTTAGGTGCAATTTTCCTCAAATATTGTTTGAATACCATCTTTTGCTAGTTAAATTAATCAAACTTTGTTCATTTTAGTCTTCCTCATTTTAAAACCTAACATTCTGTTACACTGATAATAAGCTATAATGAAGAACTCGAGCAAAGCAAAATGTGGCATATTTGTCAAAACATTGGAAAATGTTCCTATTCAGAGTACAATACTGCATGTGCATACTATAAAACCCAGCTCATTTAACAGGCTCATTGAAAAGAGTATATCTCTGCTGGAACAAGGTCCATTTGAGTCATTCTGGTGCCAAGCCAAAGGAAACACTTGTGAGATTTGTTCGGATGTATATATAACTACATATGTTCACGTTAGAAAGTAAATCAAGATGGCACACAGTAAAAAACACTGCATGGGTTTTGGAATTGTGTTTTGGAGCACGTGTGAATGGTTTATATATTGTTATTGCTCTTGGTTCTGTTTAATTAGATGTGTAAAATCACTTAATTTTAACATATTTATTGCATAGTTTTCTGCCGTTTGTTTTATTTGGACACCACTGGGGGTGAGTAAAGAATATTTTTATCGCTGTACACGGCACCCACTGAAATGTCATTTGGAGAAGTGTAAAGCAGAAGGGCATTTTCACAATTTTAAGAACGTCTAAGAATTAAAAAAAAACCAAAAAACAACATGTATTCTGTCAATTTTCGTCAATTTACAAAGAAATGCACAAGTTAGCGGTCACGGTCACTCACCAATAAGAGATAAAACTGATAAATCTACAAAAAACAAACAAACAACCTCTTTGTACATTTTAAATAAAGATGATTGGGAACTAAAGCCACAAAGATAAAGTCACAGTGAAAAAGGCTAATGGTCAAGCAAAAGGTCTTCCTATTTGTTTGGAAAGAAAGAAAGGAAGAAAAACAGATGAAGAGAAATGAGAGAGAGACAGAGAGGCTTAACGGCACTGTGTTAGTCACAACGCATTAACCTCAATAAAAGCACTGTGAGAGGAAGGAAAGCACCCCCCCCCACACACACACACACACACATCATCCAGACAATAAAGCACAGTCGGTGTGTACAGAGGAGAAACAGTCACCCAGGTAAAGCTCTCAGGAGCATCGTGGCTCGCTCTCCGCTGAGTAAAAAGCATGACAGTTCACTCCCGGCCTGCGTTTGCATGTGAGATTGGGCCCTCCTCGGAGTGGGTGGGGTGGGGGAAGTGGCAGTCAAAGAGCATTGCTTTTGTTTTGGCGGCTGCTACTGGTGTCACTTTGTGTCTTGAACACACACACACATGCGCGCAAACTAACGTCTATTATGGGTCAAAACCAGGTCAGGCTTTTCAGGAGGAGAGCAGCTCACAGCAGGCGGCGCCAGCCAAGACAGCTCATCCACCTACATTATCAGCTCAATGCGACACACACAAGTGAAACGGATATGTAAACATCTTCACAGCGCACAACAACAAGGCCCCGGGATCAGGGGATCTTCTCTGCGCTGGATATGACAAAAGCAGTTCGTTTTTTTTCTAATTATACTATAGCTTGGAGGCTGTACAAACCCTAAGCTCTACATTTTGAAGTCACATCAACACACTAGTTCAGAAGAAGCCTATCATGAGCTGTGAGATGTGCATTAAAATCCACCGGAAGATCAAGGTAAAAAGCTTCTTCTTCGCGCATATCCTTTTTTTAACCAATTTATTTTCCAAAGAACGTCTTTGCTTTGAATCTGTGCCAAAACAAAAGGCCTGATCGCAGCATTCAAAGAAGTTCACCATAACATATCATATAGTTGTGTTATGCGATAGTCTAATTACAACTCTGCGTTCCCAACCGTGTCAAAGAAATAAAACATTCTGAAAAGTAGCACCGTGGTTGGCTGAAAATAGAAAGTTAACGGCAGAGCTACACAGAGTTATACGAGTTTGATGACCTCAGCATGTGTGCAGTGATGGAGTTAAAAGAAAGGAAAACAAATGTGGACTTTATTTGGTAATATAGAGGTGGCTGGGCCATCTCAGTAACAGTTTGCAAATCTGCAAGGATTGTATTTGAGGTGAGAAGTTCAACATCTTTGAAAATTCTCTTCCCACTACGTTGGATTTCGCCTATATCTTCAAGATCGACACCAGTGATATTCACAGGGACTAAACTTTTCAACTGGAGGTTTTCTTGAGTAACGCAGCGTGCTGAATCCATAAAAGAAAACTAACTCACTCACATCCAAACAGGTTGTTAAAACCTACAGACGGCCAAAAATGTGCACACGTCTTCCAAAACCAAGTATTTTTAAGCTTTTACAAGATTTGCACATCACCCAGATCTGTTAAAGAATCAGAAGAATTGAGAAATGTACTTTTCCGCTGTAGGACACCTTTAAAGAATAAAACACAATGTCTACATATTGTAAATCTAAGGAGGGAGATCAAGATGGCCAAATTCAAATCCAGCAATAAAAACATGATGCATAGATACCATCTGTGTTTGTTGGAGGAAGCGAGAGCAGCTAATTATGTCATTCTTTTGGCTCTGGAGCAGAGCAATGAGCCACTAACTTGGCATGTGTTTGTCTGTGTGTGCAGCTTTGTAGGCACAGGAGCTACCACTTCACTGTTACTTAACCACACCAAGATCCAACTGCTCTCTCCTTGCTGCGCTCCGATTCACTCATTCACTCACACTGCGTAAACACAAAAGATTTTCAGGCTTTGAAATCGCTGAAATTTGTTGGGCAGAGGACTCCATCAGATATTTTATAGTGTGTGAAGACACGCAGAGAGCATAGACAGACACACTAATGCAGAGTTGAAGCCTGTTGCGCAACCCCTCCGCCCTGCTCCCCGCTGTAAACACATTTTATGGGCGGCTCTTCAAAGCGTTCATCTTTCCAGCGGGGCTGGCTAAGTGACACTGGGAGAGGGTGTGAACTGTCGGGAGAAGCCACAGACACCGACAGACACTTTAAAAAAAGAGTCAACTCAGCAGAGCACTCAGACAGACCGAGACTCGCGCTGATGAGTAAAATGTAACTTCTTAAATTAAAGGGTGGCTGCTTTGGGAGGTGGGGGTGGGTGGGGAGGGCTATATGTGAAGCTATGAGATAACCAGCACTCTGCCCACAAGTCAGAAGCTGATGTTATTCCCCACCGAGACGGAGGAACGTGCAGGGAAACAAGGTGAGGAGGGAGAAAAGGGTCTGAAAACGAGAAGAATAACAAGTGAGAGTGGGAGTGAGAGATAAAAAGGAGACTCACGGCGTGGAGTCCAGGCTGATGCTGTTTGCCTGCGTGGACGAGGCCGACTTGTGATTGGAGGAGAAGACCGGTAGGCTGGGGGAAGCGTGGATCACGTGGTCAACCAGGTGGCCCACCGACGACGGGCGTAGCCGCGTGCCCTCCTGCACAAACATCGAGTTCCTGACAAGACATGTGAGCAAAGGTTAACAGAGGGAATGCAGTTTGTGTGCCATTAAGAGTCGCATGGTTAAGTTGTGGCTGTCACACTTGCTGGATTGGGGTCGTTCTATGTGGAGTTTTCATGTTTCCCCTCTGGGTTCTCCAGTTTTCACCCACAGTCCAAAAACATGCGATTATGTGTTTATGTGTGTGCGATTGTCTGGTGATTCAGGATGTAACCTGCTGGAATTATCCAAAACAAAGTTCGATAAAGCAGCATAGAAGATGAATGGATGAATAATAAATGAATTAATATATAGATGAACAAACTGATGGATGATGCGTCAATAAAGCACCTGAATGCGGGAGTCTTGTGCAGGGCCGTTGTATCATTCACCCGATTGCCCGATCTTAAAGTTTAGTTGTTTCTGAAGGTGCTTTTGAGGATAACGTCAATTGATTTGCCCTCCATGTGAGGCTGAGATTGTTTTGAGTATTGTTTCAAAACTGTGATAAGACAGAAAATGTGTCTCACGGCACCTGATTTATTCAAACTCGGGGGACGATTACCTTCTCGCTTGTTTGCCTCCAGAGAGTTCCTGTTAGCCTGTAATGTCTACCAATACATCTCAGAACTTCTGTTAAATTATGAGGCAGCCAAACCTCTCAGATCATCTGGATTAAACCTGTTTTCTCTTTAGTCAGAACAAAACATACAGAAACTGACTCGAGTTTTTGTGCACCAGTTTTTTTGACCAAAGTTCCTGGAAAAAAAAAAGTGGAGGACAACTCCGAGTTAAGGAACTAAGTTCAAATCAATCTTATTTTTGATGTTTTTCTTTATAAATGTCTTTGATGTTTTTGTCTTGAACTGTTTTCTGTTTGATTGATTTGAATGTTTTTATTTGTCTTTCCTTGTTAATTGAAATCAATTTGAATGTCATCGTAGCTGAAATGCGTGACTAATAAATCTGCCTTACCTTACATATTTCCAATATTGATAGTAAAGTGGGTTGTGAAGCAGTCGGATGTTTAGCAGTTCAATCCCTGTCTTGATGTCCTTGTGCCCAACGGAACTTGGGCAAGACAATGAAATGAAGTTGCTCATGAAGGATGGAAAGCACATTACACGGTAACTTTATCGCCAGGGTGAGGGAAACAAATTACAGTCACGTTACAGTAATTAAATAATATTTTGAGTTCATTTACTTGATCTTTTTTATTTTACTTTTTGGTATGTAACTTTACGCATACTAAAGCATTATCCACATGTAAGGTACGTCACTTGTGAATCAGTCGTATGTTTATTATACTTTGTTCTCTCTGAATGCTGATATTTTAATTAAATTTAATCAAATGTCTACTAAACACTTCAAAAGTAACAAATACTTTGAGGAGTTTGTGGTGTAACCCAGTGTGTTTTTTGACAACACCAAATTGTAACCGAGTACAATTTAAGAAAAGCAAGAGCAGTGATTGTTCTCAGTACTGTGGCCAACGCTCTTCATCACTTTGGGATTGTGTATGTGAAAGTGACCCACAGTATAAAGTGTTTAGAGGCTGTTTAAGTAAGCCAACTTAAGTGCAAGCTAAGTCTGAACCGTCAATTTGACGTGAGGACTGAACTAAGTCACGATGTTTGGTATAGAGGTCCTGACAGTTCCTAAAAAAGAATTGGATATCGTGACGTTTCCATTTAAAATCTGCCGCCACTGCTCTGTAAAATGCCCGTTATCTCCACTCAGACCTGCAGAATTCTACTGCAGATTAACTACGAGCATAAATTAATCTGTTGATGCTTTTTTTTTTTTTTTTAAACACGTGTGAGTCAGTTTAAAGACTGCAAACACTTTTCAGTGGAGTCTGTACAGAAACCAAACTTTTACATGATTGTTTTTTTTTCTTCTTAAATTTTTAAGCACCCATTGCTGTAAAAAAAAAAAAAAAAAAAGAAAAGAAAAGAAAGAAAGTGGACAGCACTCACTGATTGGGCGTGCCTGGTGGCGAGCGTGTGGGCAGGCTCTGCGTCTCCAGTCTCTCGTCTGATAGGCTGTTCCTGCTGACCGACTCCCAGTCAGTCCCGCCCACCAGCTTGCGGGCCAATGGCTTGCTGGGAGATCTGTACAGGGGGTCGAGATTTTAATTGCCTCGCGCTCACAACAAATGTTAGGTTTGTTACAGGTACATCCAGGTATACAGTGTTTCTTTTACCTGGCAAATACTCTGTCCTTGATGCCTTTCTCCTTCCCATACTGCACAGATTGCACCTCTGTTCGCCCACTGCAGACAGAAAAACAAAGGTTGGACTGAGTGAAAAACAGCAGAAGGAGTCTTGAGTTTCGATTTGCAAATAACGTTCTTCTTTCAGATGATAAACGGCATTTATTCCAGTGAAGTTTAAACTGCTTCAGAAAAATCATTTCCTCCATTTCTCCTGAAAAAGTCCTTCCTTAAAATACGCAAATGAATCTCTGCAGGAGTGCAATACGGTTCATTTTTCTGAGTGGCATGGATAACGTTTTGACAACGCTGACTTGTGATGTAAAAAAACTATCCTTATTGGAGAGTCAGTCAATATCTCAAGGGCGAAAAACAAACAAATGCACAGATACAAGTGCGTCCGCACGCTGTCGAGCCAAACATCAGACAAAGCTCGCTCGCATTGCATCACTGCTGCTCAATAATGCATCACAAGGCCTTCAATTCTCACTTCATCTCTCACTTGCACTTCAGTTAAAAAAAAAAAAAAGGGAATGAAAACAAAGGCAGACACAGGGAAATGTCTTAATCCAGCAAGGAAAAAAAAAAAATGCTCCATTTCAGGTCCTCAGCACCCACCTGCTCCTGCTCAACAGTCAAATAAGAAACACACACACGTGCATGTCACGGATTTAAATGAAATGTTTTGCTTGAGAAGAGCGACTGGGTATGTGGATTAAATTGCTCGGCATGCTTTAAAATGTTCATGACCAATTCCTGCACAGCTTAAAAGAATGGTGGCAAGGCCAAACACAAGCAAGCTACCCTTTAGAGGTAAACCATAAATAATTGAGTTGTGGTTTTTCTGGGGCAGAGCAGAGAGAGAAACAGGCACCCAACTAGCATGCCGATGTTTCACCTTGGCAACACCAGAGTGCTTCAACACACCGGTGCAAAAGAGTGTGCAGCTCGGCTGATGTGGGGAAGATGAAGCATCTGCAGCTCTTGTGTGTGTGTTCATATGTCAGTCTGTCAGAGTCTGGCTGTCAAAGGCTTTTCAGAGAGAGAAACATCACTGTCCTTCAGTACTGACCAGTATCTGAACTTCGAGCCCAGGGTGAAGTAGTGAGCGAAGAAGTTCTTCTGTGGGGGGATGGGCCGCTCCAGCCTGAAGAAGGTGTGGTGCTCCACACAGGCTTTCCACAGGTTCTTACAGGCCCGGTAGTTGACCATGTTGAAACCCAGCAGCGTGTCGCGGGTCTCAGTCTGTGTGCAGGAAGGAGAAAAGTCAACTGTCTATTGCAATGCAATGTTTCTGGCCAAACTGTCTGGAACAACAAGGCTCGCAAAATAAAAAGGCATTCAAGTTGCAACAATTCCCTCAGAGTGAGTCGCTTTTAGCTCAAACCAAGCGAATGAATGACACCTAATAAACACTTCATACGACACGTGAGATGTGGCGCTGTTAACAGACACCGACAGAACAACAATGTATTGTATTTCAGTGTGTGGGCGTCATTAACGCATAAACATATTTCACACTGGTCAGAGTGGACTTGGCTGAATATGTGTGCACTAAACCACCTTAACCTTCAATTCACATTTTAAGAAAGGTGTATACATCTTGTTGTGACCACATGTAAATGAGTTAGCACAGTAGTTATTTTTGTGTGTGAAACACAATGTCATTGCTCCAGGAGGACATTCATCACTGAAGTGGACTATTATTCTTTCGTTACACGTATGTGCAAGAGGTTTGTTGATTTATTTTTGCGCTATTTACTCAGTGTACTGCATCATGAAATTATAAAAACAAGACCCAAAATAAAGAAAAACAAGAATATTGGTGTGTTTCTTGTTAGCAATAAGAATAACTTAACTTTAGCAACTACAAGCACTTCTAATATCATAAATTGATAAATGTCAGGCAATCAAATCAAAATAGAGGAACAGGCATGAGTCCAAAAGGTCACTGATGCAAAAGTAAACCAACATGTAATCAAATAATTGAAATGTGTGTTGCATTGTCCGATCAGATGATTACTTTGTATTCTCTTTTTATGTTAGAATAAAAAAGTGAATAAATTAAATCAATGACACTAGGTCACTGGGCAGTGAAATAATTCACAACAAATAACTCCGATGTGGATGAAGTACAAGACATCAGGCCAGTGCACTCAGGTATGATATATCATTTATAGATACATTTGCACTGACTTCACAGGTATATAGTAGGGGTCAACTAGATCATATTCAAACTTTAAAATAAGATGTAGACTAAAACCACAAGGGCAACAATTGTAAGAGAAGTATACACACTCTCAGTAAATGTAACAGTTCAAACTATTGATACCAAAAGCAGTTTTTAGTAGTGTGTTTTGATACTAGCATACACAGTACATAGTGAGAATGTTCCCAGATCATTTAAGAGGAAAACTACATTTTGAAATATCATATGAAAGAAAATGATGAGTTTAACAACAGCAGGGGTTAAATTATGGAACCGTCTAAAAGATGAAATAAAACAAAGCACCAATATAAACCAGTTTAAAAAGCTTTTTAAATCATATATCATTAATAAGTACAATAAAGAAGAGCAAAAACCTTACCTAGGACAACAATAATATATAATATGTATATAATGGTATAAAATTTATGAATACGTAATAAACAAAAGGTTTTTGTCAATTTATATATTGCCACTCCATATTTAATTGAAACTTGTGTTGCATATATGAAACAGTATAATATTAATGTACATCTCACATTCATGTGTATGTATATGTGTGTATGTATGTATATATGTTCAATTTGAAAGTATAAACTGTGTGTATGAAACTAGTGCAAACTATATATTGAATGTATATTGTAAAAAGAATAAGTTATTTTTGGTATGTGAAATTATGTTATATTATGTAGAGAACCTTGTTTTTTTGTGATGGGGTAGGGATATATAAGCTTTGCTTCAACCTACACCCTTTCAGCTAAAGAAATTCACAATTCAGTGTTATTTGTTTTGTGTTGTTTTCTTTTTTTTTCTTTTTTTGTGAAGATGGCTGAAATAAAATTCAAATTCAAATTCCAAGTCAGGTCTGTGTGGAGATGTTTCACTATGGAGCCTTATGAAAAAGCAAAACTTGATGTCTATGCATGAAGGAAATATCTCCGAGGTGAGTTCATACATATTTAAGTATGTCGGCATCAGGAGAAGCAAGCTGTAAAATTGAACCAATTTGACATGAGCAATAATCCCAGACAGACAATAAAAATGGTTTAATGGGAATAAATGACGTGCAATAAATACTTGGTCCACAGCTGTATGTTGAAAAGAGAGACATTAATGCGTCAAACAAAGGATAAGAGACACGGGGGAAGGGGGGGGGATTAAAACACACACACACAACCAGGACACAGACCACGGGGGGTTAATCTGACACTGATTACACGCACACATCTCCAGACACAGCTCAGTCACCGTCTACAATACTGTATGCATTCATATAGTCAGCACAGGACGTATAGAAACACATAGGATCAACCCCATCTGCTCATAAATTACACACAGATTTGGGAGGGAGGTGGTGGTGTGTGTGTGTGTGTGTGTGTGTGTGTGTGTGTGTGTGTGTGTGTGTGTGTGTGTGTGTGTGTGTGTGTGTGTGTATATACGTACACTTACCACCTCTTTTCTCAGCTGGATGAAAAACTGTTTGCACTTGAAAGAGATTTTCACTATTTTCAACCTAGAAACAAGAAAAGCCAAACATTACTTTGATAAGTCCGACAGGGTGGTGTTTTGATTGAGATTGAATTTTTCTGCATAATCTCAACACATTTCAATACATCATTCAATATCAACGGCTGAAAGAGAACATCTACGGTCTCTGCAGCTACTCGGAGGTGTGGAATGAGTATTTGGCATATGATTTAAACGCTCTCGCTGCCTCTGTGCAGCACGATCGCATGTGTGCCGCCATGAGTCAGTATCCCATATGACTGTGCGCTGTCAACCTCGACACATGTTACAAAGCTTCCTTCTGACCGCCATACACTTATGCAAATGACATTTCATGCGTGGCTTGCACCACGTCGTAGTCCAGGATTCTCTCCGGTGTGAGCACTCATTCATATTATTGATCATCAGTCATGAAGAGATGTGGATTTAAAGCTGCAGCCCAGGAACCAAACTGCAATTTCTGCACTAGAAAAAGAAGAAGACGCCGATCGGGAATGCAACTTTCACGAAGGACTGCATCGTGAATTTGCTCCCACGTTTTAGACAAAGAGCGCAGAGGAGTACTGTAATGCTTTGAGATGTTTCAGGAGAACATTCAGACAGTCTTGTGTCACTTGGATGCTTCTTTGTGTGAAAACAACAGCTGCAGGGATCACTGCTTTCACTGTTTGCTGAGTGCAATGGCAAAACTACATGTGGCTTCTTACAGATGAATTATGAGCTGAAATGTCAAATTTCCTGAAAGAAATACTGCTAATGGTGACGATAAACACTGGTGGATACGTCCACATCACTTATGCAAGACTAGTACGCTTTTAAATAGAAGATTTTAAAGTTCATGTTAAAGCAACTCAATCATCAAGCGCCTTATCTAAGTGGCTTCATCAGTTCAACCCTGCAATAACTAAATAGCTCAGGTATTTCAACTTGTTGGGTGTGTCACCAGGGTTTCACATGCTCACAGGCCGAGGTTTCTACATTGATGGTCCAGAAGCCCCAGGGTGTGGCTCATTGGTACTTTATTGTGTTTTAACAACCTTCATTGCTGTTGGTGGAGTCTCTTGAGGTCATGTGTGATGACCCTGCGAAGCTGGGTTGGAGAATTTCTTTGGCGGACGGAAAAACAGTGGTGTAAATGGAGGAGAGTATATATCGTAAACCTCCTCCTCTGTGAAGACAAGGTTTTTCCACTTTCTTTTGCTCGTCTCTCAAACCCTCTATGTGTACATTATTGTCACAGACAGGAAAGCCGACTGTTCCTCGAGATGTGAATAGACAGCTGAGTCCAGACCGGAAGTGTTCTATGTTATGCCATAAGTTTGTTTTGTAGTTTAATTTTGCCAATATAAAGGTTATTGAGCTGTTGGCTGCACAGTATGGCGTACACCAAATTGCTTGTCTCGAGAGTGTGGCGTGCGGTTTTTGGAATCTAGTATTTACTGTCTGAATGTGTCGCTGGGTTTTGAATGAAAGAAACACCCAATACACAGGGAGTTACAACGTTCGTTTTCTCTTCCCTACTCCATCCACCCTGTTCAGAAATTGCACAAGAAATGTTGGTATTTAGAGACCTTCTTTTGTATGTTGTCCTTGTTGGAGTTGCACCATATTTTTCACAATGCACACATGTACAGACACACACCAAAATATCATTTCGCTCCTGACTGGACTCATTTCCTACAGTCAGATGCCCCACATAGTCACATCTGAACTGTCCATTTAACCTCTAACCCTCCTTCCTCAGCTGAAGACGACCGGCTCCTCATCAATCTGTTTATTATCTTGTCACACACACACACACACACACACGCGGGAGAAGTGGTACTAATAATGCTGGAATTGGAGGACCACACACGCGTGGCCACAGTAAGGAGTCTGCTGATGAGCAGCAGGAGCAGTGTAACATAATCCCTTCCTGGAGTGCTGCTGCTGCTGTGACTCATCGCCCCATGCTAAATATATTTTACATACTTACTCACACACACTTGCATGGACAAACTAACACAAACACACACGTACACATGCGCGCGCGCTCAGGCAGAGCGTGAGTCATGCCCCAATCCAAGCGCGGCTCATTTGTCAGGCTGATGTGAACAGAAATGGGAAAGAAGCAAAACACTTTTTCTTTTTTTTTCTTTTTTTTTTAAATCTAAACGTCTCGGAGACTCTACATTTCCGCGCAGCTCTCTCTCTGCCCTTGTGGTTATCTTACAGTTGGATTTACGGTGAGGAGGGGACAGCGTGACAAGTGACAGGACCAGAGCAGATGTAGAAACAGTGAGGCTTTGTTGAAGGGAGGCCGAATGAAGACGAGAGGGAGGAAAATCAGTGAGCGTAGGGTTGAGACATACTGTGGACTATTATGTTTCTCCCTCTCAATCTCACACATGGTGGCCAACAGCTGTTGGGGACACCACTGTTGGTCTCTAAATTTAGCTCAGCTGACTGGATAGACACACACAAACTAGTTTTACCTTGCTTTTCTCCACTTGGGAAGACTTATTACATAGAGAATGATCCTCACTATACCATTAAAAATAAAACTCCTTGAAGGAGAAAAACTCAGTCACCTGATTTACAGATTAATACCCCACAGAGAAAATAATATACAAATCCTTCATCTAGCTTTAATCTCCAAGACCAGCTGCCCTATGCATTTGATCAGTAGTTACAAGGTCTTGTATGATGACACAGGAAAAGAGGACAGTGAGAAGGAGATCGAGCAGATTTGATTCATTTAATATTTCCAGGAAACCTGGTTTAACCATCCCACCCTCCTTCCGGATAAATCTGATGGAATCATCTGGATAACTGGCGATAAGATCAACCGAGGCTTAAACATTAATATGCCATGTCAATAATAATCGCTATGCAAAAGGTTTTCCCAAAATATTATGCAGCCCATTTCTCAGCAAAAAAAAAAAAAAAAAAAAGGCTTCCTGGAAGCAGTTCAAGTGGAGCTGGCAACAGACTGACGGGCACGGAGGTGGATTTGTGACAGCAACATCCACCGTTTGAGTCTCTGGTTGAGGGAAAATCTGACGAAGGGGGAAATGAGTATGAAAACATCAATGAAGTACAACCTTCTTTTTTTTTTTCGATTCCCAGCAGGACTCGGGCAGGTACTCATCCACTCACCTCCACACAGTCCCACCTGAGCGCTGCCAGGTTTTATGTTCGCTACAAAGTAGCTTTAACCACAGCAGATTGGTTGCAAGAACCTTGATCTTGCGTTGGGTGGGACTCAAAACGGCCTGATCACAGGCTTCTTTCACTGAGACAGGAAAATATGCTTGTTCAAAACGCGCTTTGGTTCTGGTTTGATATGTTTCTCAGCGTATTTCTCCCTCCAACTGGGAAGAACAAAGAGACGTTCTGTTTGGTTGAAAAGTTTTTCCTGAGGGGTCCCTCAAGGGTTCGTACTCGGTCCTATCGAACTCTTGTTCTACTTTCTTTCTCTCTTCATCTCCACTGCAAGAGGCATGATTACACTGCACGTTAAGGAAAATTTCTATGCTGCGACTCCTTCCAAGCAGAACAAATGCCTTACTGGATGCTGGCCAGCTTTCTAAAACTGAACTGTGACAACTCTGATATGATCATCGCTGGTCCAAAAGAACAAACCACCCACATTCAGACACTCATAATTGTTCGCTTCACATTGTCTCTCATTTCACACATCTGCTGTTTTAATCTCTGACACCTCTCACTGCTACATCAAGAAAATGCCACCGCAAAGCTGTTTTTAATCTCTTGCTTTGCTCAGTTTGATCTCCATATTTTAAAAGACGTGTCACTCACCATGGGAAATAGTTGATCCGTACCCTGTTCTTGTAAATCACAATGCCGGCGGACATCACCCCGAGAAGGATCTCTGTGTTACTCTGGTCCTGAGGAGAGGAGAACAGAAGTGTGTGAAGGAGTGAGAGAGGTGAAGGCTGGAGGAAGAGAAGCAGAGCCAAACAAGCATGAAAGAGGCCAATGAAACGGGAAAAAAAGAAGCAGAATACTAATTTGTGTCGAGTACAAATATAAGAGAAGCAGACATTCCTCAAAAATTCATCTGCGATCACATTGAACTAGTCGAGCAATTGTGTATATAATGTGTGTATGTCAGAGGACTTTCAGAAAGCGTAGGAACACGAGACTTTGAATTAGAACTGTTATGTCACACACGCTTTTTCCCACCACATGTAGTCCTTTAAGGTTAGTTTATATAGATCCTATTGTTAACAGTTGTTGGAATTCATTGGTAATAGAATCTGAAGTCTTGTGCGAGAGGATTTTCATTTGAAATAACTGGTCAGTCTTTATAGTGTGTAGCTGTCAAGTGTTCCACTTTTGGTTTTGGAAAAAAAAATTGTTATATCATTTTGATATGTCTCCGTTATTTTCACAATAAATTTAGTTTTCAAAATTAGAATTTCAATAAAATTATAGTTAGAACTTTCAGTTATTTTTTTAATTTGGGGGATGAAATCGTGATAAAAAGTAAAACAATATATGGTGAAAAGGTGACTGTGGGACCCCCGTGAGGCTCACTGGTAAATGGCAACTCTAAACACCCCACAAAGTGATCTAGAGATTAAAAAAAAATACACACTCCGCTCTTAATGAAGCTTATTCTCAGAGCAGACAGGAGATTCTTTACCTCCATCTGATCTCTATTTTGACACACATGAAAGAAGTGACCCTTCACTACTCCGCTGGTGTTATAATGAGAGCTGAATGTGAAAGCGTGGCATTTTGTTCTTTTTCCCCGGCACAGAAAGTAGACACTTGGCTCCCTTTTTGAAAAATGGAAATGAAAACGGGGAAGCATTGCACATGCTGCGACAGTGGAGATTAGAACTATACAATTTCAATTTTGATCACAATGGCCGAGGATGGGTGACGGCGAGACGGCCTGTGTGAGATCACAGATACAGACGTGCCCCTCGGATTGTGTGTGGGAATAAAACATGATCTGATAGAGGCAAGGGGGAGAAAAACACACACACAGCATAAAGAGGCTCGAACCACAGTAAACAGACAGGTGTTAACAGACATGGAGTCAAACCTTACTTACCCTTGCATAGTGCAGCTCTACCCCGTAGAGCTCCAGCGATCGTGCTGTGTTCAGATAATTAAACTCTGACTGGGCAGGAGATAGACCACTGAGAGGGGGAGGGAGGGGGAGGGGGAGGGGGAGAAAGAAACAAAGATGAGGATACAGTAATAGACAAGGATGAGAGGTTGTGGTTGGGAGTATGATGACAGGGTCGTGTGATAAACATATGGAGGAGGAAAAGAGGCAAAGACAAGGATTAGCAATCAGAAATTAATCAGCACTGGTGAAAATAAAGTAAAACTCACAAGCCTTTAGCGTTATCTCTTTTTGTATTGATAATTCAGAAAAATTATTACAGCTGCATGCTTTTACTGATTCGAGAGTGCTCGATATGACGTCTGCAGCTACGAAAACACACAAAGGCTTATCTGGACACAACGTATTTCCAGGCTTTGCCATCGTTTATCTATTTGCCACATGCACAGTTGGAAGTGTCTGGTGTTTCCTGTTTTTATATACCAATGTTTACGTGTGGCTTCACAGGCGGGTTTGCATATTCGTACCTGTGCTGCTGGTGATGTTTGGCGACCTCCTTGTGGAAGTCTTGTGGGGGACTTGGGATGAAGCAGTACTCGGAAAGATAGCCTGAACTATGCTCGGATTCACTGTAGTCCCCCAACTCGGCTACAGGGGGAGAAGGAGGAGGAAACATCAGCATGATGCACACACATCCATACCTTTCTCGTTTGACCAGCAGAAGAAAACTAGGATCTTGAGTCACACTGATTAATTACATGTTTGATACAAATTAAGAAACATTATCATGACATTGAAGAGCAATTTGCAGACACTGGTTTCAGGTCGATCCAGCTGAGTTTTAGACCAAGTGCGGTGCGGTCTGATGGCCTATGTATGTTCCACGAGTGTTTCACATATGAGCGAATATGGTGGAAGGAAATGCCAACAACCGCGGCCACTCCCAGATGAAATGCCTCATTAATATTATGTCTTGTGCATGTCATAAAAGAGGAAGTTATGGTGCAGAAAATTTAAAAATCCAGTGATTTAACGAGCTGCACAATGTTCATTGGCAAACATCCGCTGTAGACATGTGAACATGGTGCTCTCTGTGCACAGCAGTCACATAAACATGATATTCAGGCAGTTGGCGCAGCGTTTGGACCAGAGTGGAAGAAGCAGGTGTGAGTGCAGAGCACACCAACTACAATGTGTGGAATTACATTTTGGTCTCAAACAAAATGGCATCAGGAAGAATGAATATGTGAGACAAATGATTTTGAGATGTCGCTTAAGGAGAACAAGACGGATGTACATTCAAACGAACAATAAGAAATACCCTAAAATAATTGGCCATCAGACATTAAAACCATTTCACGCAGTGGAAACTTTCCCTGCCTTCACAGAGCAGAAGCTACAGGAAATAAACATCAGTGGTTTGTGGTGCTTCATCAACAGCATCTTTAAGTCAACCTGCAGTCACATTTACCCTTTGGACTTGTTTCCACAGGAAGAGCTTTGAACACAAACGCAACACCTCTGCAGCAAATTTTTTCTCACAGCAAACTTTTTTTTTTTTTTTTTTTCACATGCACTGAAATTTTGTGACAAATATTGGGGGGGGGGAAAACTGACACTTTTCAACCACAATGCACCACAGAAATGTGGTCTGATTACTTTTATCAGGAGAGAGACAAGGCTAACTCAGCGTGTGACGGTAATAAAGATATTCATGTAACAAAATGTTTAGTCAAAGCAAAATTAGACAGAGGAGCTTGAGCGATTGAAGTCTTTTCAGGAAATTATTAAAATAGAGAAGTGAAGAATGATTGCAGCTATATTTGAGGGGAAATTATGCAGCATTCCTATAACAGTAGGTGATTTCAATACTCACTTATGAGAAGAAGTGGTACAAGAAATACCTTTTTATTCCTTAAGGCTTTTGTTAATTACTGCAGATTTTCAAAAACGTTACAACAATGCGAGTATTGAACGAGAAAGCTGGACAGAAAAACTAAAAATTGCTAACTGATGAAACTGTAATAAAAAATAATAAAAAGACCTAAAAATGGAATTTGATTCTCACGATTTCATGTCAGGACGCTTCGACTGTGACTCAAACTAAGCAGAGGTGGAAAGGTTCAAAATAGAGATAAATATATTCAAAGACGTCAAATCATCCAAACAAAGTCCTCGTGATTCAAGTGAAGTCTATTCATGAATGTGGAACCATGAGGTGAAAGCAATGAATAACATACAAGCAAAAGACCGACACAACCACCACAAAGCCCAACGAATCAAATGAGAGGGAAAGCGCTCAGGTGCGTTACCGCCGCCCCTCCGCCTCCTGTTCAAGGGGTCGGAGGTCATCGCATCGCACAACAGGCAGGAACACAAAGGGTAAAATTACTAACAGATCTTTGGTAACGCTCATGGATGGAGAGATCAACGCGATCCGGTTAGCTCACGAGCTTGCACTTGAAGCTCAACAGCATCAATTCACTCAAGTAGTCCCTTGACTGAGCTACAAGCTGGTAGCCTAAGCATATTGACCGATGAATCAATTCCAGCTCACCCGCCTATTGATGTGCACGCTCCACCGGGACCGTGTATGTGTCCGGTCAATAGCTTATGTTTTAGAGCAGTAGGCTAATATGGCTTTTATTTTATGCCACTGCTATTGCTTTAAAGAGGTTCGATGTTTCATCCAGTCAGGCTCTAAACTGGTGACCTCTCTTTTTACATCTAAACAATTGATTTGGTTTCTAAACTTGGCTGTAGTTTGACTCATCACTTTGTGATGCAGCTGACTAATAAAAAATTAAGAGCCCCTCAGTTTTGATGATATTTTTATTGAGGTCATTTAAATGGCAGTCTGTATGTATTTGAAGTTGTTTGCCACCGATCAGCTTGACAGATATGTTACAGTAATTATGCAATATTTTGCATTAGAGTGGCTCGTATCTACTGCTTAAAACAAAAATCTTTCAGATGGGCTATAGACTGCTGGAGGTGTCTTATCAGGTTTACTTGACATGTGCTGAGAATCAAGTCCCTGTGTGTTTCAGAAGATTCAGAACTGTGCATGCCGGCTAACGTATAGATTATAAGTGTTTTGTGAGGTGAGGCGAATAGATACTATTAATTTAGTCATGCTGCTATGTGTACCACACAGAGCTCTATACAACTGAATGACTCCTCAGCGTCGTGTTACAGTAAACTGAAGGGTCATGTAAGCACATGAGGGGCTGGGCAAAGTAGCTTTCTGAGGCAGGGTCAGTGTTCCATGCACTGCAGGGGAGGGGAAGGGTTCCATTTAGTGATAATAGAAAGAAGAAAAATGCCATTTAACAAATGTATAGGCCTGTAAATAGTAAAGTAGGACACTAAAACGTCCATGGATGAATGGATGGATGGATGGATAGGCGATTTGTACAAAGAGCATTAAAATGAAGGGAAAGCAAGAAAATGTGAATCTATGTTGTAAATGTATGTTGTAATCCTACAAATTATGACTGAAAATTAAAGAACTAATATATGAACAAGACACTTCAATGCTAAAAAAAAACCCTATGAATATAATTTTAAAAAGTGCCATCATAGTGCTATATAATTTGACATGGACACATTCATATACAAAATTTTTTATTTATCTATGGAAATCCACGTTTTGTGGAATTCCGTTGGTCTGACCGTGTCAATTCAAAATGAAACACATTTTCCTTGTGCTGAGTATGTGAAGTAGAAATTGGGAATGTGCTGAAAGGAATCAGAGATGTTTTGTGTGTCTCGGTGTGTGTGTGTGTGCATGAGCACAAGCTTTTGGACAGATCTGACTGAATTAGCAGCATAGCAGCTGCTTCAAGCTCTTTTTTCCTGAAGCAAACACTTATCTTCATAATCTGGGCTGGCACTGAGCAAAGTGACAACATGGACCTCGCAACACAGTGATGCAAGTGCGTGTGTGTGCGTGCGTGTGTGCGTGTGTGTGTGTGTGTTTGTGTGCGTGTGTGTGTAAAAGCAGTGGTGTCATGATGTTGCTAGTCTAGGCTAAATCTCTTCTCTGACCTATATACTGGAGCTGTGCTTATTCCCTGCAAAAATATGCCACAGAGGAAGACTGAGGGAGGGGGAGCGAGGGTTTATGATTAAAAGGGAGGAGGGGGAAGACGGAAAGGGATGAGGAAGCCTACCCAGAGAAAATACAGAAACAAGCAGATGCTGCGTTTAAAAAAAAAAAAAAGAGAGAGAGAGAGAGAGAAAAAGAGAGCCAGAGAGACTGACCACCATGTCAGGAGTCGTTACTCCGATGACAGACTAGCCGAGTCAGCATTTAACCCACATGCTCAACGTTGATGGTATTTTAGGTCAAATTATTCTGTAATGAAGCACGTTTCAGCATGCATGTTGAAACCCCGGCTTCCACTCATGTACTTCTGATGTATTGGCCCACTGGCTTATTTTGAAGCAAAAATCAAGCCTCACAGTCTCACAGAATATGTATTAAATATCACTACAGCACACGGCTTAATTGAAATGCGAAGGCTTCAGAGAAGCAGCTTTAAATGCACTAAGGCAACCACAGTCCTTACATTTAACAGAGCGCGTGTGTGCGTGAAGCTAAAGAGAGTCCTAATGAATTGCCTTTCCATCGTTACGGAGAATGGGTGTACCCAGGGAGCGGTACTTACATTGTACAGCATAGGATGCCAGCAGCGCTGCTGTGTTATGAGGACAGGGCAATCTGGAAGACACGGGAGGAAAGTACACACAAATAAATAAACACGCATAAATGGTCATCCTTGAATGAATTAAAGAAAGAAAAAAAAAAAAGAAGATGGTTATGTTCTTGTCTTTCCAGTTACAGTAATAGGAGAAATGAGAGAAAAACACGTGCAATTCAACGCAACACAAAAAAACAATGCTAATGCAATGATCAGAACTGTGTGATGTGTTGATAAAGCAACAGGAGAGGGTTTACTCACCTTCCAGTTAGTATGTCCTGTTTGATCTGGAGATAATATTGGTACCTGAGGAGAGAAAACACTGCATCAGATAAAAAAAACCAACCCTGTTTGAATGTAGAGAATAATAAAAAAAAAAAAAAAAAAAGACAATCATCTACCAGATGAGTATAACGATATAACGTCTGCCTGTTATGTAAAAAGCTGTCTTGGTTTAAAAGGAGAGCGTTAAGCTCATTTCTCAAAACAAACATCATGCTGATTTTTTATTTATTTATTTTTTTTCTCCCATGTATGTAGATTACTTTTTCTGGACCTGAAAGAAAAACCGTGCTGCAGTTCTGCAGCGTGCTACACTCCCAATGTCACGGACGGGCTGCCACCAAGCTCTCACACTTGGATTTGACGTGCTCGGTCGAACGTATAAGACACAACCAAAACACGAGTCCCTCCGAGAACCAACACAAAGCTTTGATGAGGCTCAAGGAGCGAGGTCACGGCGGGGAGGCCAGTGTCAACATCCGGTGGAAAGTGTAACGCGACGCTGCGACGCTCTGGATGTGCGTCGTTTGCGTTGACGCCCGCAATTCCTGCAGACCTTGCGTTTGCCCGGCCGGTGGTTATAGTGATGGAAGAAAAGCTGACGATTTCTCTCCACATATCAAACAGAAGTAACGGAATAAATGCCACGGCAAATGAGTGTGTCTTTTTTTGGATTTGTCAAACTTAATTATCACCTGGAGTAAAAGGCAAGTGAAAGAGTGGAAGGTGACAATTCGTTTATTCACATGTAATTCTGTCAAAGCAGAAGGTCTAAAGATGTGTGTGCACTTGTTTTTCAAATGACTTTTTTCTCAAGTAAAAAGAAATTAAAAGTGTCGAATCTCGTCAACCTACAGTCACAATGGAAAGAGAAGACAGCCGAGTTCTGATCACTTATAGCTGCTCAGTAATATCTGAACGCGTCCCAGAATCTACACAGTACAAACTGAAGCGTCATCATGTTTGCAGCTCTTACCGTGTGTATTCTTCCTGAAGTTTACTGGGGTCCGTCACAAAGAATTTGACTCTGAAGCTTAAATTGTGTGGAGACCCTCCTGGAGAGGAGAATAAAGGTTAGAGGGAGAAAACACTACATGGCAGGCGGACGCAAGCTGGAAGTGTTGCCTCCGACTAAAAACACAATGTATCAACGAGTCCATTTACATGTACACCAAAAATCCAATCATTGTCTGACTTGCATCAATCAGAGTTCTAAGATTATTAAAGTGACGATGTAAACAAGCACAATTTAATCTGCTTTTTCAGATCATTGCAGAAATTTAGCAGAACAATAGCCGCAGTGCCCCATGACCACAAACTGAATAAAGCTGGATAGAAGAAATAACATGTAGATTTCTCCAACACTCCATTGTCTTCATGCAGGTATCTGATGGTTACATTTGTCTCACAATTCTCAGATTTTCATGGTCGTGTAAAGGGGCTCACTGAGATTTTCTCTGTGTATTATAAAGCTTAATTCTCTGTCCATATCAGTCCATACATAGAGATTATATTTACAATGATCACATTTATGGAATATATATAGTGAGTAGTTTTTTTTTTCCATCACAGGATATAAGGTTGGTAAATGGCCTTTGAGCATCTAACAAACAAGCTTACATTCAAGTCGACACATCAGCCTCAGTCCCTGCATTGTGCAGAAGTGTGTAGAAACATCTCCTGCAGTGTTTTTTACTCAATGAGCCAGTCAGTCAGCATAAAAGCAGAG
Source organism: Lipophrys pholis (assembly GCF_963383615.2). NCBI lineage: Eukaryota > Metazoa > Chordata > Actinopteri > Blenniiformes > Blenniidae > Lipophrys > Lipophrys pholis. Next base: position 20,164,356 of record NC_137632.1, read on the forward strand.
TTGAAGTGCAGTTCAATCGTGGCTGCAGGAGGACTGCACATCTCAATCCAGCGCCTCCTTAATTGTTGTACATGCCACACTTTCTATTACTCATTATCAAAAACAAGAGCAGAGTTGAAATGAAGTTTAATCACCGCTGAGGGCACTTTTGGAATTTGAAATGACACCGTGTGGACGTCTGCTTGAGGTGGAGAGTACATTTCAAACCCGTGGCGGAGCCGGACCGCGGTCCATGGCCTCGGCCAGCGGGAAAGTTTTTGAAAGCAAGTGGCTCCGTTAAGATCGGATGTTTGCCTGAAAGGAGGTGGGTGAGTTAAGGTGCCGTGTTGTGGATTTCACCTACTTTTTAACTGTTTCCTGATGGGCTTATTGGGATCCAGCCAGCGCTGTAAAATATTGATTGAGAGACACTTAGAGACACCATAAAGCATGACTACAGGAGCTAAATTATTCAACCATGGCCACACACACACACACACACACACACACACACACACACACACACACACACACACACACACACACACACACACACACACACACACACACACACACACACACACACACACACACACACACACACACACACACACACACACACACACACACACACACACACACACACACACACGTCAGAAACACTCAAACACTGTACCCACAGCCATAAGCACACACGCACAATGACATAGGATAAAGGCACTGCATTGCTCACTAGAGAAAGGACTGATCTCTTCAGTTATATGGCACAAATAAAAGGCATCTTAAATTCACAAAAATCTATCATTTACAAATAAATCAGCCAAATGGTATTTGTTTAGCACCATTTATGCAGGGTAAGTACAAAAAAATGCATCAGAGATGATTGACACAAAAACAAGTATCAGAAAGAAAAACAAGCTTTAAAAAGACGGTACAAATTAAACAATAGTGACAAAAAGTTGAATAAAACTGATGAGAAAGAAAGAAAAGAAAGCAAACCAAATGAGGTAAAATGGCAAGAGCAAGGCTATAAAAAAAAAAAGAAAAAAAGTATATGGTGATGAAAGCCAGCAGCTTGTTTTCCAGGGACCGCCACAAACAGTCATAAGTCATCATCACATGGACAGTTTTTACCCCGGATGCCCTTCCTGCCTCAACCGCAATTTGAACCCAGATCCCCCATACTGAAAAATCTATATAAATAGTTTGTGAGACAAGACCAACACGAGAAGGAATAACTGGAACACCAGCGTTCCTCTCAGCTGTCCCTCTCTGTGCTGTAGAGTTATTTCTGGCACCAGCATTTCCATCTACTGAATATGAGTAACAGAGAAGAAAAATAATAGGAAAATCTTCTTTTTTTTTTTTTCTTTCAGGTTTGATTCATACCTACATGGAAATACAAGGTGGAAATTCTTATCTAAATCTTTTTTTTATCAGATTGATTTATGTGATCCATATACAACACAACTGGTGAGTCTGAGTGTGTATGAAAAGGAAGGGTAAAAGTCAGATAAATGTAGTTGGTGGGGAGGGTGGCTTGGAGGTTGAATCCTGTAACTCGCCCTCACCACATGTTGAAGTGTCCTTGAGCATTGCACTTAACCTGGAGGCGCTCCCGATGCGGGTCAAGCATGCCAATGTGACTGCTGAAGCAGTGAAAATGAGCTGCATAAGTGAAGTTTACTTTGTTTACAACACTACCACGTCGTTAGTTAATCTAACGGACGCCACTTTGAGCGTGGTGCTACTCACTTAGCTCACTTACAAAGTCAAGACATCTATACGACGGATAGGAAATCAACTTCCCGGTATTTTAATTTTTTATTTTTTTTATTGCTACATAACTTTACAACTTCCCTATTCATGCACTCATACAGGATGCAGCAGAATGGAAAAAGCATACTAACTGGTGCGTCTGAGGAGTCGTCAGCCAAGTGCAGGCCAAAGTAGTCTCTCTCGGTCAACTCCAGGTGCTTAAAGACGGCGTCCAGCAGCATCTGGCCATGATCCGACTTCTGCGGAGGAAGGGAAAAACAAAACACAAAAAGACAAGAGGTGAATTGAAAACCTGTCATGCGGCGGTTTGGTTTGCACGGGGCTCCCTCGATCGCACTGCCGCTCCTCTCTAACTCCTCAGTTAAAGGTCACAGAGAGAGCAGCGAGAGGGGAAGAGATGATTTAAAAAACGGTGCACACAAATCCCCATTTTCCACCGCAGACATCTCAATTATTTAACACACCCACACTGCTACACAAACTTTTCAACATAGGAAAATGCATGCATGGTGCACACAAGGTCGAACAGGTCTGTGGGCTGCTGCTGGATATTTATCCGTTTGACAGAATGACATTTTCCCTAGTTTTATATCCCCCAAAACGTTTGTAATTACTTCACAAAGTATATTTTATTCACCAAAGAAAATACATAAAACATGTAATGATTCTGCCGTTATATGAGACCAATGACATATTATAAAGTTTGCTATGGAGGACGAAGGCTTTTTCAAAAAGACAAACAAGAGAAGCACTGTGGTAAAGGAAAAAAGGGAAGTGACAGATTCTCAGCCTTTCTGCAGTCTGAGGAATGGAAAGATGAATATTTAAAGAGGAAATAAGCCAATTCAGGTCAATTCAGTGTAGTTTTCAGCACTTTTCTGGGAAGAAAGTATTTGGGTGTTTAGCTAATTGACTGTATGATTCAGGTTATCAAGTTCCTTTTATAGGTTACTAAAAGGAAGTATTCACCCATCATGCTCTATATAGTAACCTCTTCGTCAGCATCCTGAGAAATTTTAAATGAGGAATACAAATGTTAGTGATATATTAGTGGAAATTCCTTTTTTTTTTTAAAAATACATTTTCAGGTAGTAAACTTGACAATACATGAAGTTGTTAATGTAACACAAACAAATCCAGTGTTTAGTGAATCATATCTTCTTAAAGGGACATGCATGGAAATAGTGTTTAGTCTGAAAGAGATGTACGTAGTAGTAAAACTACTTTCAAGGGGACAAACGCACCAATTCAACATCCAGTTTTGAAGAGACACACATGACAATGTGACATATATCCCTAAAGAAACATACACACCAATGTTGCCTCCATTCTCACATACCAATTCTACATCTAGTTTAAAGGTGACACACAGTGTTAATGTCTTAAGTACAGTCTTAAAGGAACAGACACAACAACAATCCGGATTTAAAGAGACATACACAGCAATGTAAAATCTGTTTTTTTAAGAGACATTCACATGCCAAGGGTGCCTCCATTCTTAAAGCAACATACACAATTGTTGAATCTAGTTTTGAAGGGAAATACAAATCAATTTCTGATCTGGTTTTAAAGGGCCATAAACACAAATGTTTAATTTAATCTTAAAGGGGGCATACACACCAACGTTGCATCCAGTTCTGTATCATAAAGTATGTTCATCCATTTAATGCTTTTGTATGATTAAAGTGATATTAAAATGTATCGCATTTTGGGGTACATGCAATATTTGAAAATGCCAGCAAATAGTACACAATGAACACAAGCTCTACCAATTGCAAATTGAGATCATCGAATTGCACCATATGGAACAAAGAGTTTAATTCGCTGACAAATACAATCTTGAAACACTGGAGAAAGCCACCATAATGACCAGCTAGACATTTTGAGGAAGCAGCAGTTTAGCCACAAGAATATAAGAACCCGTTATATTTAGTGAAAAAAAGTTACATTTAATGTGGTTATCTGAACACATTCTATGAAAGAACTTCTGCACAAAAGCAAAACTGATAATCCACAGAAATGAAGAGAAGACGACGATGAGATTTTAAGTTCAAAAACAGGTTGTTTTGTTTTTGCATTTGATTCAGTGACAGTTAAAGCAACAAAGGTATGTAATGTAGAGAAAAGAGACCTTTATCTTCATGATAGAGCCAACAGAGTGCCGCACAGAGCAAGATAAAAGGCTTTAAAAAGTGAACAATGACTTATTTAAATGCATCATTCATATTGCATGGTTTCCTGAGAGAGTAGGAAGGGTGAGAGGATAAACTGTGGGACCACAAGTGAAGCAGAAATTCACACCTGATTCTGCCACAACTTTGAGTGAGGGAGGGAGAGTGAGAGTGTGTGTCTCCATCAGTGCTCCCAGGGGAGAGAAGACTGATGAACACACACACACACGTTAGTGCTCAACTCTCGCCTTTGCCCTGGTGACACAGTTTTACAGCACAGTGCCTGCGAGTGTGTGTGGAAACAAATGGAACTATAGTTGACAGTTGACATGTTGACATGGCATCCCTCTAGGATGACTGGCAGTGTGTGTGTGTGTGCGTGTATGTGTGTGTGCGTGCGTGCGTGCGGTCTAATGCTGTCCAAGCCTGGTTAAGTGTGAGTCAACTCTGATGTGCCCTCTGCGCTGCTTCGCTCCCAGCTGGCTCACTTCCTTACAGCTCAGCAGTCTCTTCATGAAGATTAAAGGTTTAAAAACAGTAACAAGTAAACCGAGACGGAAGAGCTGGAATCTAACATTCCTTTCTGTTTATAATAACTAATGCAATTTAACCAATAGACAGCAAGACAAACTAAAGAAGACAAATAAATAAATGTATTTAAAGTAGTAAGCATTAAGCTACAGCTTGAAATGATCTATAGAATAGCTGATAGGCAACTAGATGTTGAGACACCAACATCTAGACAGTAAGGAGTCTGAAATGATGCGGACTGGGGTTGTATCAATTGGCCATTCAATCGCAGATTTATTAGCGACTATTTTACACCAAATGTGGTTGATGACCAAAAGATGCTCGTGCTGACAACAGAACATATGTCACTTCAAAGGAAACTGACCAAATATGACAGTAAAACAACCGCTCTACTCCTGAGACGCTGCTGGTGGAAAGTGTAGCATGGCAGCTTTGTAAAAATTACACAGAATTTTACCCTGATTAAGCCCTTACCCTGTTCGTATAGGGTATTGGCAATCCTATAGGTGGACGAGGGGGCAATCCAGTAACGTGCAAATGCACTATGAACCCAAACCCCACCAACCTGCTCAACCACCATCACTGTATCTCATGCTTACACTTTGGTCATTCAAGAGTTGACATTAAAATTGAAGATAATTCAACTATATTTTCATATGAATTAAACACAGTAAGCGTTGGATCAGCAAAGGTCGACAGATATGTGTTCATATGCATGCAGTGTTGTACTTTCAGGACCGGTTCATGCAACAACGTTTTCAAGTGAAAACTGAAAATTGTTGTTGCGTTTTGGGTGTCTGTCTACACGACAACGGATCTCAGAGCAACTGAAAAAACAACTTTTTGAAAACAGCTCCCATGGTTGTCGTAACTAGTTCTTCTGCTCATGTGTGAGTTGATGGACAATATCAACAATGGCGGCCTTCACAGTGTCATGACTCCCAGTCCATATTCTCCTGGGACTCGGTAGTTTTATAGTTTGAGAGTCGTCATAATAGCAATCCAACTTGGTCATTTATCAATATGCATCTGTGTACTCACCATTGTTAATCTTTATAATGTTTGTTCTCTGTGCTAATTTGTGTGGTTCATTACAAAGACAAACAACAGCACTCACTAGGGGCCCAACTACATCGTTTTGAGCATTTCTGCCATTGCTGTGTAAACCGACATTGTTTCTAAAATGTTTAGACGCGAAACCTGAGACGGGCCTTATACTGGCGAGCACACCATTGTCTAGCCACAATATTTGTTTGAGTCTGGGGTAAGGCAGCAGGAGAACAAATATGAGTCAATGTAATGTTTAGAGGCATGTTAGTAAAAATCCCATGAATGGCATCACGATGCGCTGAATTGTAGAAAAATAAAAGCTGACCTTTTCATTACAACACGACATGTCTGGGACTCCTAACCTCCAGAAACGCTGTAAAACCGCCAGTTAGAAAATGATTCACGCTGGCTGCTGTGTTTACGTGCAGGTGGTTTGCCAAATTATCTCCCATGTCTGATGATGTCAACTGACTGACTGCGGCGGCACCGAAAAAAATTGAGGAAGTGGGAAGAAAACAAAACATGCAAGCCTCTGTGCCGTGCCCCCCCCCCCCCCCACCCCCCCACCACCACCCCCAAGTGCACGACATCTTCTGAGGAACTCAGCGAGTCTCTGTGTCCACTGCTTCTCTTTTGTATGAAGCAGCCTTTCAGATGGATGTAGGAGCCCTCTGTGCACTTTCACACTCTGCTCCCAGGAAACCCACAGCCAGTCTGAGTGTGCATGTGTGTGTTGGTGCTAGCCCCTTCTGGTATTCTAAAAGTCTGCGAGCCAAATGTGCAATCGTGCCACTGCAAGAGCAAACAGCCATACATTGTTAAAAGTGAGCCAGGAACACAAACACACACTCACACAACTTTCCTCCGTACTTTTCAATAACACACAGCTTCATATTGTGGATAGCTCGTGAGATAGCCGGGGAAGAAGCTACAATGAGCAGAGAGAGGAGAACAACTTAAACTGAGTGGGAAATTTGCTAATAGTAAACACAGAAAAAGAAGACAGGGAGTCATAGAGACACACTGAAGGAAAAAGGGAGCGAGAACAGAAGAAGAGAAAAGGAGTGATTGACGATGCGACTGAGCCAGACAAACGCTCTTTGTGCAATCCACTTGCACCCCGCGCTGAAACAGTGTCTGTGTGCATGAGAGAGAGGAAGGAGACATGGTGATAGAGACCAAAAGAGATCGGCTGGGAGAGAAAAGGAAGGGAGATGCTGTGATAAGTTCTTCACCCGGAGGGCTTATCTTCTGCACTGAGACCCTGCCAACATCTAGAATACCGGATGAAGCTCAAAAGTTAAAGCGCCACTCAAAGAGGAGATCCCAATGACTATTATGGCAGCTTAACACAAAAACGTGACATCTTCATACGGCCACTTCCACACAGGAAACACAGCTAAGCATGTGTGTGTGTGTGTGTGTGTGTGTGTGAGAAAGAGATATTCAGGAATGTGTGAGGCAGCTTGTCCGGACAGGAAAAGAACTACATATAGGAGGAGTCACTGACAAATACATCCGTCTCTATCTCTCTCTACATATCCAACACACCTGTGTGAGTGCTGCGATTCTCATTTGTAGAAAAAACATCTTCAGTATGAGAACTCACAGGTTGATTTGGCACATGAACATCTGTCAGTTAAGAACTAGCACAAAGCCAAATCTGGGCTTGTCTCCAAACTAATGCTGTTGAATAACATGCTCATGTAGCTTTCTAGTTAGGCACTAAGCAAAAGAAAAAAAAAATAAGGTCAGTGTGGCTTTAGGCTTTAACACATGCATTGATGACATGTAGAGAGCTCCAAAGTCACATTAGTGGTAGACCTGGTGGTGGGGTCTTACCTTGTCCTTCATAATCAGTTTTTATTGAAAAGTCGACAATGGAACATCAATATCAACTAAAATTGTGACCTACAGCAGGTGTGACAGTGTTTAACCAGTCCTGCAAACCTGCATCTACACTTTACATACAACGTATAGCACATTTTGCTATTTAATAGTATATACACACTTTGCATGAGTCATTTTCATCCACTAACTGCAATAATTGCCATGCAAGCTGCTTCTTGTGGTCCGGTGCTACAAAACCTTGTCTTTAGAAATAGACGGCTACAATCTGGTTTTAGTAACTGGCTGTACTGTGAAACAAGATGGCAGCTCAAGGGACAATTGCACATCCAATTTAATTCCAGTTGTCGCAGTAGCCATCGGTGGAGCTTCATTTGTGTTCACAATCAACCTGAGGGAGCAAAACAAATATCTTTGAGTAAATTATGAAAGCATACAATCATAGGGCAATAAGCTAACCATCACAAGAAATCCTTTGGAACAATACAGGACCACCAGGCACATCATGAGAGGCTGGTGTGGCCACTTCCTCCAGGCTAGCAGGACTGCGACCTCCTTCTGAGTCCTCACAACAGGACAAAGCAAGCCGATGAGAGGTGCACCGCTGTAGATGTAGCCTGCTCTATGGGTTACTTTGTCTAGCACTACGTCTGCTGGAAGAAGTATAGCAGTGTTTTATTCTGATGAATGCACAATTGTATGGTTGTCTGCCTTTTGTAGGGTTGAAAATGTATTTTAATTGAACGTTGTCTTCTGGGGTAGTGTCTTCCTCAGCATTGAGGTGTACTTCAAAAGTGATATAAAATCTTTTTACTCTGAATTCAAGTAATTTCCATTTAACAGAAAACTAATAACTTGATGCGCAACATGAAAGGTGCTCAGAGATTTAGATTTGACTACGAGACCAGTTGCAGCAATTCAATCATTTGGCCTCTGAAATATAAAAAAATAATAACTGTAAGATGTCATTAAAAGACGGTCATTAGCATCAGTTGAAATTGACACCCTCTTTTTAGATTCGGTGTATGAAGAACAGCCCCATATGTTTACTGGAACAGACACACAGATCGTATAGTATACTTCGCCTACACACACTGCGACACTCTCACACCTCCCTCGTTCCTGCACAGAGCAGCTGGAGTCTATATTTCGGATGCTTCACTCACAGATGGCACATGAGCTCGAAGAGCCACAAAGTCTTCTTCACTGCCTGCTATCAAATATAGGCGACTCTGATCGCAAAATGTCAAAAGAACAATAAAGCTCCATTGTTGGCTGCAGGAACCAACACTTCCATCAGCTGCAGACGTTCAAGTCATTTGCTTTGATGGGAATGTGAAAACCGATGGTCTCTGCACAGCAGCCTTGACGGCAAAACTCGAGAATGAATCTTTTCAGACTGTCCTTCATTCAAACTCACACATGAAAGCTGTGATTTTTTTTTTTTTTTTTTTTTTTTGCAGTTTTAGATCCTTTTTTCAAATTGGGCTATGGAATTGAGAGCATCCATGGTGTTGGATTAATTGCCTGGTTAGATTGGATTTTTACAGATTGTGGGATATTTAGATATTGTATGAAAAATAGACATAATCTAAACCCAGATAAACACGAGGGGCAGTTTCTATCTTTGTTCCCACAATAAGATACGATTCCAGTCTTAATCACCACATCACTAAGCCATATGCAAAAAAACATATAAACAAATAGGAGGACAGTAACACAACTGTGCGTGTTTGCTTATATCTGTCTGTGACTCTGACCGTTTGTATTCATGACTAGGAAAAGTTAGCCATCAGCAGATATATATATAAAAAATTTTGAAAAAACTGAGGCTGCAACACAATCATGATCGTATTGGAATCATGAGAAAAGTGAAGATGCACAGCCACACATCATCTTGCCAATCTGAAGACATGGTACGATCAATCTACTCAAAACTGTGACGAATCCATCTTCCAATCTCCTATTTGGTGCATTCAAACACTATAGAACCCATTTTATGCCGGGTGTAAATTTACCCTGGATTTTTCACGTTGATTCAAAAGTTTTTTTTCTACCAAAAACTTGTAGTTATCCGTCTTTTTATAGCACCTAAGTTTTATGTTTTATGATGAAGGTTGTGCATCTGATTTGTACCGTGGCACTGGTTTTCAAAGTGTAGGAGGATGCACTCCCACTCAAAGGTCATAAAACAGTTTGCAAGTGATACGAATCGCCAAATTGCTTCTACCCAGAGGCCACGTCTGAGATGCACCACCGGACCAATATTGTCAGACCTTGTGTTCGAGGATCACTCGAGCACCATGAACACAAATTTGTTTTTACCAGCAGAGTAGAAAAATACAAATCTGTTTTTTTCCAATAATTTGTAGCTTCTTCCCATATAAACATTTCTGAAGATATCCAAGGGAAAAAAAAGACCAGTTCTTGAATAAATCGTGAGCTATATTCATTCATTACGCTGCTGTTTTGCTGGATTATTTGTCCTTTCGTTTGTCATTATTAAAAACTGCTTGATTACCTAGTAGCTCCTTCGACACACACACACAGTTGAAGGTTTATGTGTTGTGTGGTGGTTACTATAGTTACTCTTGTAATTGTCACTCTGAATATATAGTTCATATGACCTTGCTTTTGTATTGCACGAGAAGTGGTGTGTGTGTGTGTGTGTGTGTGTGTGTGTGTGTGTGTGTGTGTGTGTGTGTGTGTGTGTGTGTGTGTGTGTGTGTGTGTGTGTGTGTGTGTGTCTTGTCATCCATCATTATTTCAAGCTGCAACTGATTCTGCGTTATAGTGTATCATTTAGGACGGCTACTTCCCATCTGTGAGATCATCGAGGCAAGCCCTCACACACAGGAATGCACAAACACACACACACACCAGAAACCCACTGGTTCCCATGGCAGTAAGTGACTGCTTCTGGATTTTCACTCTCCAGAAGAGGCGTGGCCAGTCGGCCAGAGAGCGGATCAATAGGAGTATTGTTGCTCTCAGGATGGACCGTCTTTCCAGGAAGTTACTGCTGCTGCAGGGGTCCGATCAATGACACTGACAGAGAGACTGGCACGGTCATTCATTGAGCTGGAAGCAAGAGAGGGAAGCTGGGTTTGAGGGGGGTCTGATATGCAAGGAGAGGCATGTATTGAAGTGACCGTGAGATGGCGAAGCATCTACTGTCATGTCTACATCAGGAGTTGTAAACTAATTTTAGTTCGGGGGACATAAACCGACACAAGGTTGTTGCTTAAAGGGCCAAACAAGTAAAAGTTAAAAAACAAACTCTGAAGACACCCTATCTGCAGCAGTATTACGATACTGGCAAAGCTTTGTAAAAGTCTCTCATCCAGCATGTCTTCACAAACTGATCCTCAATATATGGGTTTCTTAACTATTCTTCTAGCTGCATGGTGGTGAGCTTTCAGTGCTGCAATATTATAGACATTGTTGATATCTGATGTTCAGTTCTGCATCCTGCGTCACCATACCAACTCTATGTCAGTACTCCTCAAATAGTGTTTCCCCAGGGAACATGCTTTCTTTTTTTTTTTTTGCCCTACTAGGATGTACACTGTGAGGTGTGAATGGCAAAGACAATCATCTGTGTAAAAAGATGACATTATCGCCGCCCCTCTCCCCCCACCGCTGTCCGCAATGTCATCTAATAACCACAACATTCAGGGACAAAGTGCTCCGGTCGGTGTATAAATGTGCTTTTTCCATTTAACCTCAATGCTACATGAGAAGTTAAAGTAATGTTGAGGTTTAACCTGTGCTTGTGCCGAAATTTAAAAATATAAGTAAGTGATCGCAGGCAATTATTTTGAAGATGTTCTCCTGATCTGTGTTTATTCAGTGATGCTAGAGTACCCATAGATTACACAGACCATTAACGATATTATGTAACACGTATGACAAACCAAATGTGTCGCTTACCCATAATTCCTGGACCTCCAACTCATATTTCTTTTAAAAAAGACTCATCTAGTCCATGAAGCTCAGTTGTGCTACTATAGAGAAATAACTTTACTAGTTGTGATAACCCAACTATATTACATAGCAAAATTTTATGAAATTATTCAAATTATCTTGAAAACAATATTTCAGTTTTAGCATTGTATGTATTTTTTGTGGATTTGTTTGAATCACATAGAGGTGCAAAGATTTGTTAAGAGATTTAGTTTGGTCATTTATTTTGAAATTCTGATGGTCACTTTTCTTTTTTTAAATCAGAACTAAAAATGAATCATCATTTCTGTTTAAAAAATGCAATATTGCAACTGAGTCACTTCAACAGGAAATATAATAAGATTTCTAGGGAGAAACCACAGGATGAAGAGACGAGCAAACCGTATCAGGAAGTGAAAGAAACAAAACTATTCTGCTCGATTCCTGTGCATCATCACCGACCTGCATCCTTTGGTAGAATAAAAGAATAATCTGATCCTGCTGAAAGGCTCAGACATAAAACACACACACACACACACACACACACACACACACACACACACACACACACACACACACACACACACACACACACACACACACACACACACACACACACACACACACACACACACACACACACACACACACACACACACACACACACACACACACACACACACACACACACACACACACACACACACACACACACACACACACAGTAACAGGATGTGATTTATCTGCAAAAGATGTTATTAGAGGAATTGTGTTTTGTGACTCAGAGGGAATTTCCCTGCTCACACCGTCACAGCTGTGATCAAATGCAGAGTGGAAGAGAAAGAGGAACACCGACATGTGACAGGCAACTGGAGCATCAGTCACAAGTCAACTCGTCACCTGGTTTGAAGAGCAAGTGGGAGCGCTTGTAACGCGGGACAGAGGCTGACTGATTAATTGCAAAAAAAAACTATTAAAGCTCGTTGCGGCAAACTGAAGTCAGTGTGAGAAAAAGAAAATGTTAACCTTTAGGTGACATCAGGATGTAACCATACAAAAAAACGTGGGTAGCCTTTTAAATTGTGTGCCAAGAGAGAGGTTTTTTCTCCTCGCCAACTACCGATTTAATCTGAGGTGGGCTCGAGGGGACATTTACAGTAATGGGAGATGAAGAAGGAGGAGTAGAAGAGTTCGTCAGGGTGCAACATTTCAGTTTAATGCCTCTGGGTTTTGTTAGGGAATAAGATTGTTTCATGTAGGGATGCACTAAAAACTGATACCAGTATCAAGTCCAATGCTGCTTGGAGTTCTCGTAAAAAGATTCCCGATACAACTCGGCGGATATTATGTGACGTCATGCGACGGCAACATCGCCAACAGGTGCACAAGGGAGCACGAGCGATGTCGGCGAATTGGAGATTCTTTAATATTAATGAGAATGACAAACGTAAGACAGACTGTAAACTATGTTCCTTCCAAAATATCAAGAGGAGCTGAAAGATCAACACCAGCAACTTAATCACCAGGTACATTTGGACCAGCAAGGTTAGCCCAATGTTGCTCATTAGTTAAACTCTTCAGCACGCAACTCCGAGCCATGTTACATGCTAAAGACTTTCGGGGCTCACACACCAGCGAAGCTACATTTTAAACACGATTAAAGTGTGACTGACACACTCATTAACAGCGAGCTGGAGAGTGTGTGTATGCAGCAGACAGCAATCTCGGTCCCTTGGTCTACAGTCTACAGTTGCATGGTGCAGTGTTGGAGGTGCATGTAGTGTCGATGCAGAGGCTGTGCATAGCCTTCACGTATCAGATGCGTATGGAGTATAAATTGGACTTTATGGCATCTAGTAAGCACTCGTATTGGTACTCGGTATCGCACATAGCTAGAGTTAGCACTTGTACTCATCCTTTGAAAGAGTGTTATCGGTGAATCCCTAGTTGGCTGCATCACGGAAGTACAGAAGAAAAACTGAATGGCATAATGATGAGGTAGAGGTCGCCAGAATTCACAGAAAACCGCCCGGAGTGACGGGATTGGTACTCACGCTGACTTTGAATGCCTGGACCGTGTTGTCCAGCAGCAGTACGTTGCACACAACCTGTGTGTGCTGCCTGTCTCGCTCCAGCTCCGTCGCCCGGACATTGTAGGATCTGCCAGCAGGCAAGCGGAAGCGCGCGCTCATCACGCTCCTACCAGGGTCTGCAACCATAGAGAGAACAATCATCAGTGACACAGTCAGAACATATAGACAGGAACCTAATGGCTAGATAGAGTGGGACAGTTACTGTAATCTGGATAGCAAGAAAGAAAACTAAAAACACTTGTAAAAGGTTGAGCATGTCTATAAACAGCAACATCGGCCAAAATACAGTCTGACGCGGAGCATATTTTGTAAAACGCCTTAGTGGAGGCAGACACAGTGCAGTGCAAGTCAATACAAGCATGGTGAAGCAGTGGTAAGTAGATGCTTCATGAGAAAAGAATGTCAATGAGAAGGCAAGAGGCAGATTTCCCTCCAGGATCACAAAGCAGTACCACATGAAAACAAGCAGAAGTGTTGAAAAGATGAAATTAAATAAGAAAAAAAAAAAAAAAGCTTTCCGCAAAGTCTTCACAATGACTGCAAGTAGGGCTGCACAATCACTTAAACATTTGATACACAAGCAGAGTATTGCAAACGTGATACGACTTGTTGATAAACACCTCAGAATCTGTGCTTAGCGATTCGCACTTCCAGTTACCCGTGGTATTTCTCTTCTTGGACGTCTTTGGAACCAAACATAACTATGAGGTGTTTGCTTTTCTTTTGTTGATCTCATGCTTCTGACCTCTGGCTTGTTGCCACCAGGTATGATGAATCTTGAAATAATGAATTGCAATATGATCCATTGATGACACAAACTAGGGCAGTAGGCCTCCATCTGATTGGCCAAACAGTGACGTGCACAGAAAGAATGCAAAGTGAATGGAAACCTATTTTTATCACAATGATGACACATTTTCAATCAATTGTGCAACCATAGAAATCCTCCATTTTTCAATTCATTCATGCATTTATTCTCTATACTCGTTTAAGCAAACCTTCAGGCTCCAGGGAAAGGAGGAGTTGAACCGATGCAGCCTTTTCTCTGGCTAACACATTACCTGGCTTAATGTCTCTTAACAGGCACGTTTGTTGATTGTTGGTGTGAACAGAGCAGACTGATAATCCACTCATGCAGTGGGAGAACATGCAGACCCCACAAAAAAAGAGATTGAACCAGCGTCTTCTTAATGTGAGCCAAGATTGCTCACCACTAAAGGGGTATGTGGCAGCCGTCATATTTGTTCAATTCAGGAGTGAAAAACTCAAGTCAGGCAAGAATCAGCAACAATCAGGCCATGGTGTTCTCCTAGCTGCCTGCTCTGAAACAAAGCAGTGTTTATTGTATTCTTTAGGGAATTTTACTAATGACCCGGCACATTGCGACCTACGTCTACTTAGAAAATAATCAGTTGATTGGTTGGTAAATGGTGGTGGTGCACACAGTGGCTGAGGATGCCCCGTGTGCTCATCAGGGAGAATAAATAACAATAACTCAATCAAAAGGCCTCCATTAGGAGCCTATCAAAACCGCTCATTACTGAGAGCACAGCTCACTGCTTTTCTCCCCTCTCCAATCGCAGCTCGGCTCTTTCAGCAGCAGCAGACTTTTCGCTCTCATATTTTGCTGGACATCATATGCCATCACACTGGGTTCTCTGCCCTTCCTGTCCACTCGCACTGCTTTTTAATTCCTAGGTGATTCGCCGTGACAGGAGACATAATAACCTCACGAGGGTCGCGGCCCCCGTCGCCGAGAGAGGACATAATCGTACCGATGGCTCCGTGTGAGCACATTTGTGTTTGTGTATCGTATATGGGGAAGGCCTCTTTGTGCGTCTGAGCTGCCTGTCACTACACATCAGCACAAACCTGCATGAGGGCGGACAGATGGCGTGCATGCAAACCTGTGGCTGAGGCCACAAGAACCAGAAACTCAGCCAACCTCTCACTGCCAGACCTCATCTGTGGAGTTACATATTTAAAATAGGTGATTGATCTTCATAGTATGAACACAATGAGAGAAATTTCCCATACACACACACACAGTGGGGAAACATTTGACCTATTGGCATCAGCTCAGAAACACCACTTGTCCAATCAGATGATGCCACTTCAACATCTCAGCTAGACTTCTAATAGAGCACCAAATCAGAAGTGCAAAATACACTAATTATGATTCACTGGTAGATTGTAAAGGAAGATTGGTAAAGCAGGTAGATTGAAGGACATTTGAAGGGGGAAAAAAAGTGTCTCGGATCCGATAGATCGGTCCTCTCGAGCACACACTCACAGTCAAAAATCACTAAAAGAGTTGCTGACAATATTAATAGAAGGCAATTCTTATGTCACTAAATTGTTGCAGAACTAGCTTTGTTGTGTCACATGTAAGCAACAAGTAAGTGTTTCTGACTTACTATTAATCTACTGTTTCCATGGCAGCAGTTGACCGGTCAGTGGTGGATGCCCGTTATAACCGATGTTAAAGATAAGAAATCCATAGTCCTTGTAGATGCATTCCTCCCTAGTGTTTCCAGCTCATGAATTGTCCAAAAGTGAATAGTCTTTCGTTTCTGGAGTTTGCATGATGATGTCATGTATGAAACAGAATATAGTTAAAGTCTACTGAACAAAAGCAGCTAACTAACCAATAAATATTCAATGAATCTAGTTGTTTCTGTGTCAAAGCTGGACAGTCGACTGGGGTATTTATTCACTCATTCATTCATTCATTGTCATAATGCCCTGGTCATTTTGAAATATTTCACCCTGAATAAGTGTGGACACCCCGTGTAATCAATAGTCTGGGGCCTGAACATTTCATAGTTTGTAGTTTATCATTTCATTTCCAGAAATTTTACAAGATTAATATTCTACATCAAATTACACAAGGCACTGTTTACATAATTGATATCATAACTAAAGTATAATAAATGCAGTTTAATGATAGTTTTTAATGTTTTGTACAATTGATGAGATTCATTAGTATTCATCTGATAGGTATGTTGTGATCTACAGGATTCCTGAGCCTGAAATATGTGAGATGGGGAGCCGGTGGTACAGTAGAAGTCCCCGGTGTGATCGATACATTTCGACTGCCAACGGAGCAGCCGACACAACCGAGTGCACATGCACAGGGACGCAAGCGGGCGTGCGCACTGATGCCCGTCACCACAATGTCAGCTCGGGAAACGGAGCAGGGAGATGAGCGGGAACGGATGCAGAGATGAAGCCATGCAGAAAGAAAGAAAGAAAGAATGGATGGAGCGGCGGTCTACTCTGACTGGCTCGCACTGAGGAGGAGGAGGAGGAGGAGGAGGAGGAGGAGGAGAGAAATACATTGACGATGAGCTCTGACACACAGACTCCTCTCCACAGGCTGCATTGCTTCCATGCTCCTCTCCTGTCCTAACATTTTATCTGCCATCCAGTTGAAGGTTATTAAAAGACCACAGAGCTCAGCGCTGGATCCACTACAACTGTGTGTTGGTTCGTCTGGCAAAGAGCACACGATGCACACGATGTTGCAATACTATATGCAAGGCTAAACACAGCTTATTTTTTTAAAAATCTGATTGAAGAAAAAACACAAAAAGCAAAATTCATGTTTGTCTGAATGCTAAGATCGGCCTCTGATACATAAATCTACCTGTATTTGGCTGTTAATATTGTAAATCAACAAACTTTCTGAAGCAACATGTTTTAAATGACCTAAACAAAGAAAAAGAGTTGCCTGGATCAGAGGAAAAAACAACGAGGCTACAGTGTTGTAATCTATCATGAGGCATTCTTCCCAGAGAAAAATTCAGTTGACAGGAAGTTGAACCAAGTGTGTGTGTTAGCACACCTCCAACATCTGTTTTCTGGCTTCACAGAAAAATATTGAACAATGGGGATAAGTGATGCGATTAGGAAAAAAGGCTTTGATTTATATAGTTTAATTGGAACATTCACTATATTTAAAAGTCAACAAAAGACTCACGGTGAGACACTAAGCAACATGTATGCACTGATGTGGCTGACTTGGCTATAGCAGAGTCCTTGGGGAAAAAAACAACAAAAACTGTCTGGCTATGCCAAGTGCAATGATATTTTACTGTGTCTTAAAAATATCAAAGTATGTTCTAAATCTCAACACATTTTCATGCCTCGATTACATTATTTGAAAAACCATATTGTAATTAATATGCAGCTGAAGCACAAGGTCCTTCCTTGCACATTGCTCAGTGCAGCTCTCTGGAAGTCAGCAGGTCTTGTACCTGCATCCTGTGTTCAGCCCTCAACATATTCATTTACTTCCTGAAGCCTTTACCTTCAAACTGAAGTCAGAGTAAATCTTTTTACATCGTTGATGGGATGAGTAGCGTTGTCTTAGACCGAGCGAGGTATTAAACTATCTCAAACTAGCCTGAGCGTGGCTCGCTATGACACCAGCAGCAGCAAAATCGCGACTGATACAACCCCACAGTGCTGTTTACTCATGCTCTGTGGCAGGGGAAGTGAAGCACCGTCTACAAGCGCTAAAGCTCTGACTAGTGGCGGGTGGGTGCATGGCAGTTAACATGGACGTGAAATAAACTCGAACCGACTAATGCTTCTTGTGCTTTCTAGAAAGGGAAAGGACGTTTAACTATTTACTACTCATGTGAGAGGAGACAACAAATAACTAGAACAATTATTGATTTCAACCACATTTGTGTAGCTGCTTTAAAAACTACAAATTAATCTTTGGCATAAAGACATCAAATCAGGGCAGTATTCATTACAATAGCAAAGTGTGACATTCCTTCATTATATGACAACCTAATGAGCCTGTCTTCCACAAAGAATGACAGCATTTCAGTGGATCACACACACACACACACACACACACACACACACTTATTGTTGAGATCTGTGTCATTTTGTCTTTTTCTAGTGAAGTCCTCACTGTCCTGTTGTGTTGTTTCATTTCCTTTTCTTCCCTATTCTGTCCTCAATGTTCTACAATTTTCTGCTCTGCTGTGTTCTTTTCATTTTTGCTCTGCTGAGCTGGACAGGACAGCCACGCTCCCCCGAGAGAAGCCTCCGGAACTCCGGAAGCACGCTACCATTATTGCTTCCTGCAGTCAGCAGAGCTTACAAACAGGCAGGGCTGCGTTTGTGCATGTATGTGTGTGTTTATAGAGGGCCCTTGACCCTCCAGCTTCCCTCACTGGTGGGCTCTTCTGGCTCCTGCAAGCTTATTGCAAACACAGACGTTCCTGCAGCCTTCCTGTCTGTACACAGGAGTCCACGCCTTTCATTCGAACACACCTACTTTGACACATTACCAGGCAAAGACATCAGCCAACACCGAAATCTGGCTGGTGCATCACAGAGCACGCACAATGAACCCAAGTCGAACTGCCTCCTAAACTCTGATTCCCCTCATAGTTCTTATTTATTATAAGAAAACTGAAGTCTTCAAAGCAAAAGTTGCACATCCTTTCCAGTTCGAATGTGGGTTGAACTTTATTTGCCCCATACATTCCTATTTATACCCCCAAATTCTTCAAAGAAGCTCTAAGTCGAGCTATGTATGGGTTTTCTGTCGCTTTATGTTGCTGTGAACAATTGCAATAAGAGGCTAACAGTGCAGAATCCCACAGGGATCATACATAACCGCTTCAGTGTTTGATAGTGCATAAAGTAGGCCATACACAAACAGAAATTAGCATGCAACCAGAAATGGAACATGCATGACGCACAGAGTGGAGGTCTGCACATGTGACCTCACCGGATGTTCATAATTATGCCATGTACTTAAAAATGTTTTTTTTTCTTTCTGTTGTCCCCCGCCACAAAGTCCCTCCATATTTGTTGTACCTGCTGCCACTGCGTACGGTTTCACTCCTTCACCCCTCAGCAGACCCCCACCGTGAGGCTTTTGATTATACGTGGGGCAGCAGCGTCCTGTTGCATGAGCGCATCCTTCTGTGTGTGCGCATGAGACTGACGGATTCAAACAAAACATTCAAGATGTGCCCGTTGGGGGGGGCTGCAGCAGCAGCTTCAGGAATGCAGGCAGGGAATGACCTCTGACCTCATTTAGGGGTTGGCCATATGTGGCGAGGGCTGATGGTAAAGTCATAGGGCGAGGGAACCCTTCGCTGTTCAGAAAATCTGCCGCTTTGGTGACAAACATAAGGACGCAAATACATTCCCAGGATTTACATGGGCAATATTCTCTTACATGAATAACAAGCAGTGAAAACATGGATTCAAGTTTAACATCTGGACGACCACCTTCCCTCCTCACCTGGGTAACCCTGCACTCCATTTCCTTTGGTCGTACATGCAAATCAACATTATCACAGTTGAAATCAATCACCAACAAACAACTGGTCACAACAGCTGTTGTGTGAATGGTATAGTGGCCGGGCGTGCTGTTGTGCACATACAGTTTGAGGACGAGTATAAATCATGCTGTCAGTCCACAGCTTTGGAGAAACAAGTCAACAGCACTAATTGTAATTTATTATTATCAGAGGCAACTGTCCAGTCCAGTTTTTTCCCCGCTGTGGTTTCAAATTCATCATAATTCAGCTGTGCACAGTTGCAAACGTCTGCAAACCTCCACGTGAACTTTACTGAACCCTTATGGAATAAGCCTCCACATGCGCATGAATGAAAGTCCTGACTCAGCCGACCGACTGCATTGATTTAAAAAAAAAACAAAAAAAAAAAACACACACACACACACACATTCACACCACACAATCCGTTCTGGGTTACCTACAGTGTGCGATATTTGTTAGTTCAACACAGATGATAATGAAGAACAGGTAATAGCAAGAGTAAAAGAAACTAAACAAAACAAAAATGATACAGTAACTGAATTTAGAATAACAGACGCACTAAAATGGAGCATTCCGGAGAAAGTTCACCAAGACTGAACACAGTTTACATAATCATGTTGTCATAAGTATTTAATCAGTAAGAATTATTTCAGAATGAGCCCCTCATAAAGGACAAACAGCAGGGGGGCTTCTTGGCAGTTTTCTGCAAGTTTCATGGTCACCGTGAGCTTCCTTTGAAGAGTGGGAAGAAGAACGTGACGAATGGTTTGATGCCACAAATTCCTAATTGGGAGTAAATGTGTAGCGTTCTTTATTTTATTTTACACAGTTACAGAAGAAATGAGGCTGAGGCACTATCACAAGTCAATTCTGGTATGTTTTTATGGAATTGTAACATCAGTTTGAATCTACGATCAAGTTTTTTCATCAAACGTGTCGGTTTCCTGAACGTGACAAACTTTCATCCTCACTTCAAAAATAAGAGTTTCTTTACATTTATAGACAGAAGACCTATCTGCATTTGAACACTTTGGACTCAGCAATAGCTGGTGTGAAGATCCCGTAAGTAAGTTATAAACTCTAGGCATCATTTGCTTTCTCGCTCGTAACAAATTTGAGTCCATGCTGCTTTGAAACAACCTGGACTCAAATAATTACCAATCTCATACATCCATCCATCCTTGGTCTTCACTGCTTCATCTAAAATCTAACATCTAATTCACCGACCACATTCCAGTTGGGTTTTGCATTAGTTCTGCTGGAACTGTAGAAGAAAGTATGAGATGGAATCCTACAGACAAACTGGGAGAGCAAACAACATCCAATCCAATCAGAGAACCTGAGCACTAACCACAACCCCGCCGAGCCGCCGCCAAATCACAACATAACTCAAAATCATCTTTATATCGCCCGCCCATCCATCTTCAATTCCAAAAGAGTCTTGAGTGGTCAGAGAGAGATAATATCTCACACACATGTTCACAACTACAATAAACTCAAGTTCACAGGCAGAGCATGATGTGAGAGTGAGGTCCACTTTACACAATGTTACAAGTGAAAACGCATGGTTTTTGCGTTTTCTTTTCAGAAATGTTTCGCTTTTACGTGGTAACGTTTTGAAAATGATATCCATTTGGATTGTACCGTCTCCTCACGCATGTATAGAAGAACTCATTAGTTTGCCCCTGATGCATATGCGGAGTAGTAGCGTTTCAGAAAAGTTTGGCTCAGAGTGGGAGCATTTTCAAAAAGTTGTGTTTCCCCCCCATTTTCACACAGACGAATTTTCATAAAGTTCCACCTCGGCAGCCGTTGCATTTTCAGTTGCTCTGAGAAATGTTGTCATGTAAACAGAAACCAAAAACACAGCAAAGCTTTCCCAGTTTTGCATGAAAACGTCATGTAAACCGAGTATTAACCACCATTAATCACTAATTCGCGCCGTGTTATAATGTTTTACTGAATATAAGCTGATGACTTTGGTCGCATTTGTTGAAATCATCACAACAGAACATATTCAAAAAAGCTCTATTCCTGCAAGCGCTGGTGTGCAATTCAGCAATCGACTTGAGTTCAACAAGTGGAAACCTAAGAGATATAAAATCTCCTCAGAAAAATGGTGGACAAGGACAAGTGAAAAAAGTGAGTGAGAGTGCAATATGCAATATCTTATACTCTAATAACAAAAGAGAAACACTATTCAAGATCCCTTGGTGCTCGTTGACACAAAATTTTCTTCCTTCTTCTTTTTCCTTGATTTTTATCCATCTCTCCTCCTGCTTTAAACTGCCTGTATGGCCTGTGAGTCCATTATGCAAATTACAGTTATCAGTGCCAAGAAGCAGCCATTTACTTATGCACACAAACACACACAGAGCCATTCATAAAAGCCAACACCTGTCACAGAGAATCCTGCTGAATCAAACATACAGATAATGGAGACTCGCAGGGGGGCTTCTTTGGATCTTTCTAGTCTACATAAGCGCTGCATCTTCAGTCCCGTCGTCTGACGATCCCTTTTTATTAACATATCCCTCTAATTTTCTTTCCTTCTACCTCCCATTCGCTTCTTTATTATTCAATTTACCACATGTCTCCGTATAAGACCCCATCTGTTGTCAGCCTACTTTACTTCTTCGAATTTCCTCCTGTAATGTTTCCTTGCTTCTTGATCTTTTTCATATGCAACACTTTCCTTTTAAAGCAGGGCAAAATAATGAATGGCATTCTCTCAGGGTGTCGTTTGAAAGTACAATATTCTCAGCTGATTGTTTAAAACATTTGCCCTTATGTTGCAATATTCTCTTCATAAGCGAAATGAACTCCAGATGCATTTATCATTTTATCTACCAAAATCTGCTTGCACTCTGCCGGCTGAACGACGAATCCCTCGTGACCGTGGAAGGCATGCAGCTGATTGGTATTAGCATAGGTAACTGTGAGCATGACTATAAAAGAGCAGGAGCGGCACCGTGTCAAATTCACCTGACGCCTTTTCCAAAAGACAGAGTGAGAAATGTCACTAAAAAAGACTGTAAGAATGAGGAAAACCTGAGCATTGGTGGGCTCACGGTAGTGCTGCCGACAAGCAAGAACATGATCGCAGCTTTTAGACAATTTGGGGTTTCAGAATAGTCCAGTGAGCCGCATGTAATAAAAGTGGATAAAGTTGAAATCATGTTGCTTGGCGCAGAGGCAGAATGAAATTATTACACGTACAACTTCTCTGAAATGCTGTGAAAATGCAAAAACTATGTATTTTATTTTGAAACTGTCATGTAAATGGGACAATAATTGGTTGAAATACCACAATGTTACTGGGTAAAGGTGATTTCTATCACGCTAATGTTGTGAACAATAAAGATGCCGATGGGGAGCAAAAGAAAAAAGGAAAAAAAAGTGCCAATGTTGTACTGATAAAATCCAGTAATTTTGGATTTGGAAATTCTGCGTTTCTTGACATTCCATGTTCTATGTTTGTATGTATGGGATTCCTCAAGGAATAAAGGGTAATCTTCCACAAGTATAAAGACGTGCTTGTTAGCTTAGCTTTGAGTTGGGGCTATAGCTTGGGTAATCGTGCGACTATGGATGGACAGTGTGATTCCCCTACTTATGCAAAAGTTAAATAAATCTTTAATACAACACTGTTTAGAACTGAAACCATCCCTGGAAAACTGCTCAGTGTTTTTCTAACAGTTTGCAATGTTTCAGTGAATCAGACACAGGAAGGTGGCGGGTTCAGCCTGACATGTATGACAGCCTTTTCTCTCAATATCCAACCTGTAGCGTTTCAAAGCGAGTACTACTTCAGGTGGAATACTCTGAACCACATTGTAGTCCCTCCCGTTCCACAAACTTGTTGTGTTTACAAGTCTATTTCCTGCTGTTTATATGTCAAACACGTAAACATGAGTACACATTTTCTTTTAATTCTAAAGTTTGCTTTGAGATTTAGTTCCAGTCACGGATCACTCATTTCGACCTAAAACATCTGCTTAAAATCCAGTGAATGTTTACAACCACAGCATCAAAACTACAGTACA
Organism: Lipophrys pholis; assembly: GCF_963383615.2. NCBI lineage: Eukaryota > Metazoa > Chordata > Actinopteri > Blenniiformes > Blenniidae > Lipophrys > Lipophrys pholis. The sequence goes on from NC_137632.1 coordinate 20,188,118, forward strand.
ACAAACTGAACAGTCAACACACACCTCTAGTTCTCCTCAGGCATGTAAACTTTGACTTGATGTGTCATATTTACACACAAGCTACTGTGCCGACGGGCTTTCAGCCAACCAGGGACGGAAGTCCGTGGTAATCCATTACTATTGTGTTTAACAGGCAAGTTATTCTACAAAGAAATTCCCAGGAAAATAAACAGAAAATAACCACAAATCTGGGTCAATAAATGACCACACTGTGTATCACACTGGGAGGAAACCTGTAATCGTCTTTGTACACTAATCCAGCACTTGTATTGCCTCTCACAGGAGACCGCTCGGATAATATTGCTGATTCTTTTCCGGATCGTGAGGTATTTCTTTGATTACTCATGCTAACTGAGGCCGTTACTGATGCTCTCAACGAACCACTGAAGAGGGGAAAACTGACAGGAAATATAACGGACTACTGATATGAGAAATAAGAGATTGGTGGGACAATGCTACCTCATATATACAACAAGAGGCCTTCCTCTGTACGGTAATGCACATCGCCACCACGCACCCACAGAGAAACAGAGATGCAGGTCTGATTAAAGCAGCACATTCCCCTGGTTTTTTTTTCTTTTCTCTCCTTTCCTGCTGACGCTGGCACCTTTAAATGTTACCAGGGGTCGAGTTCTGAACACGCTGCAGATTTCCACCCGCATCCACCCCAGCCCTGCACATTCCTGCCCCGCCAGCAGGGAGGCCAGGTGTTCGGGAGCGAGCGCACGGCTTCCTGCTGAGAGGTGAGGCTGTAGCGGCGGCGCAGCCCTTCACGGCGTGGCTGTTCACCCACTGGGATCTGAGCGGATGAAGTGAAATTCCCCCAAACACACACACACACAATTTTTGAAGCAATTCCCATTGTTTGTCCTATTTTTCAGTGGCTCTGGGCTATCACAATACATGTACTAATGATCTCACACTAATGCAACAGTTACATAATTCTGAAAACGAAAGGAAATATGGACATTTTTACAGTATTTAATTAAAACTTAGATCAAGAGTGAATCGGTCTTTTCACATGAAATGTAGATCCCCTTGGTTTGGCTATCAGGTGAATAAACTAAATATCATGGCAGGCTCTGACAAATTACTGTACTGAATTCAAGCTGTATTTTGGGGGTGATTCTACTTTTAAAAATATATTTGTACAATTCACCGAAGGATATCTACTTTGCTTACTTGTTGTCACCAAGTACCACAACAATTTAAATCATTTTGTAGTTAACAATGTCATTCTTTTAACAAGGTAAAGCCCTGTTTTACGTGCATATTTGTTTACTATTGTGTCATTATTATATACTATATAGTTTTTTGTCTGTGAAATGTATTTTGAATGTATATAATAAAGGCTAATCTAATCTAATATTTCATACAAGTACAATACATGAACAATGCATTTAAAAGCAGTTCAATAGGAAAAATAACATTGAGTAGGTTAACATGTACTTGTGATTTATGTATTCATTCAATATTGTAGTAGTGGTACGATTATCACCTCTGTTCTACAAACAGAGTTAGAAGAGATGAGTGAAGATTTGGGTAATGTGCATCCATCAAGGTGACAACTACAACTTTAAAACATGAAGGGGCAACACTTTCAATTGATTGAAACTAAAAAAACACAATAAAACAGTGAAGCAACTTTACTAAGCAACTAAATAAACTTCCAGCAGTTTGTATGAATCTTGAGTGAAAAGTACAGCTGTGGTTGCCTGTATGCAGATATATATCCATTTCTTCATACAAATCTGTATGATATTACTCCAATGCCGCAACAAGGAATTGGTGATTCTCATTCTTTAAGCACCACAAGAGTGTTTAACAGCGAGTGGGATCAATAAGGAGCCATTTAATCTGCCTCTCCTCATTAGGTTGTAAAGTCCTCCAGGTTGCTCTCTCTCTCATACAGGCCTCACAAATGTATGCTGATATGTACATTAGGATTGCGTGACATGAGGGAAATCCACAGGGAGGGTTTTTAGGTGGTAAGTAATGGGATGACATTAACTGTAAAGAAATCGTTTTTAAAATATAAATATAATGACGAGAGATTTTGTTGTTGCTTTTTGTATTTCCAAGTCGACTTTGCACTAAATCGTATTTTTCTTGTTAAGGTATCCTCTTATCTATCTTAGTTAACATGCATAATTAGCACTACGGTCAGTATTAAATCTAACTTATAAGGCCCTGTTTACAAAACGTTTTCCTGTGAAAAGGGAAAACTTTTGTTGTGTTTTGAGTGTCCGTTTACTGAAAACGCAATTTTTTTTTTTTTTTGAAGATGCTCCATCTAAGCGGTGGAAAAAGCCATTTTCTTTGAAACGCTGTTACTGCGTATGCGCACCACAGCCGAAGTAAACAATTCTTCTGCACATGCTTGAGTAGATGGACAATGTCAGAGCAGAATCTTTCACAATACTTTAAATGCTCATATCATTTTCTGAATGAGAACGTGCTTCCTCCAACCGCACCACAGTAACATTCATTCACGAGCAGCATGTGTTTGTCTACATTGCTCCATCACCAAACACATGACAGAGTCAGTAGTGAAGCAGTTTAAAGTCCAGGCAGCTGATCTTTCTTGAACCCATGCCGAGTTGTGAGTGAGGAAAATATGAATGGAATTACAGCAAATTAATCACCCTGGTCTTGTGCTCACTTAGATCAGGTGAAAGCAGCTTAAACTCATGAATGCACCAGTGTATTCACACTTTGTCTACAGTGCAAAGAGGGAATTCTTGAATATAAAACTGAGTGTACCATTTTTTCCCCCCGCCAAGTCAGAACACTACAGTCGGTCACAGATTTGCTCAATTTTCAAAGTGAAAAAATAAATTAAAGCCATGTAATCACTACTATGGGCCCATTTCTCAGAACTCACTCAAAGACATTTAGGTGCCAGTTTGAAAGTGTAGCGAGTTTATAGTAGTTACAGGATTATAATATCTTGGGATTTTCTATTTACAATTTTAATGCTGAATAACACTAAAAAACTGGTTGACTAACACAGTTTAAAGAAGCCGTGGATAAAAATCAAGCATGAGCACGTGTCATTCAGTCAGTAGCAACTTTGTCCAGAGTTGAAGATGCACAATACTTGATTGAGTCTGCCGAATGTAAAAACGAGCATTGCTAAGTGCTGAGCTTAGTTTCACATTGATGGTTTCAAAGACTGACGAAAGTAGTTTTGTATAATTAGTTTTTACTAATAACCCCATCAAGAGTTTTCTTGAAGGTATGGAACATGGGCCAAAGTGAAAGCCAAATTAATTTCATCAGACTATAGATGATAAATGAGAAAACATTTAATGAAGTCTGAATGGCTTGTTTAGAGACTTGGTATATCAACATAAAGTTCTCTGTGAACTGAGCATGTTGATAAAGTCACAGTATTAATAAAGCAGATACAGAAATGAAACCAGAATTCCTGACGCTTTTAAACTGAACAAGCCAAACCATGATCAAATAAAACGGAGAACTCACTCGTCCACACATCAAAAAGAGAACAGTTCCCAAGATAACTTCCGGACTTTATCTGCAAATAAGCACTGAGGCAACTAGCGCCACATGTGACACCTCAAAGTCAGACTTAGCTTGAAATGGATCTAATGAATCATGATCTATTCGCAACACGGAACTGAAAAGATCCGTCTCTGAGTAAAAGATGGCATGTGACAAAGTAATGGCAACTACATGATTCACTTAATCTCCTGCACACTCACTGTGACCCTGCATTCCTATTCTTAGAAGCCGAAGCTGTTGAGGTCGTGATACTCAAACACTGAACCAATCGGAACTCATCTCATCACATTTCAAACCATCTCTTCATTACCGGTCTGCCTTCGCACACATGCGCGCGCGCGCGCACACACACACACACACACACACACATCAAGCCTGGTTTCTAAGAAGCAAGGGATATTCTAGTCTCGCTCATTGCTGAGAAACAGAATTAGACTAGAGTTGGCATTTAAAATGAGAGAGAGGCTGTAGGTAGTTGATGACAGAATACGAGGAAAAGACTTTTCATGATCGGCCCTTCAGAGACAACGCAACAAGTTCTTTTCCTGGGAACTCTGCGCCTCACGCAGTCGATCAAAGTTGTACTAAAATGTGACTAAATTATCAACATTGTGCCATCTCCGAAAGGTCGGCCACTTCAAAGACATTCATGGATTTGCCTAACTAGTTTCAACAATGGGTTTTCAACGACCAATTGAAAGGGACAAAATTACAAAAAGTGGTGCACAGAAGGAACCAGAAACAGTTAAATGTCACAATCGGCAGCACAGGACATAGAAAGTAGTTCAACTCACGATTCCTCCCTCTGACTACTGAAGCACGGCAGGTTATGAGAATTCAACATGGGCAAACACATTTGCATTATTACACAACTGCCAGACAGAGATATAAATTGAAGGCTGAATGTAAACCCACAACATCAAAGGAACAAGAGAGGAAGGGGAAGCTTCTCTTGCCTCTGGTACCGTGTGACCAAAAATGCAAATAAAAAATTGATCTCTACTTGACAGATTTGGAGCGGGAAAGAATCCCCTTCAAACGATACTGATGGATACAAATTACATGCTTGAACACAACAAGAAAAAAGCACCAACAGTTTCAACAGATAAATTTCTTATGTGGAAGAATAAAAAGCATCCTGGTCCCAGAAGGTAACATTCAGCGGATTCTCTTCAGATCTTGTGCATATAGATAATAGAATATTGATGTTAGTACTCACTTGCCCATGTAAAGCTTCAGGTGCACAACGTGAGAGTTCTATGCATGCACTACCTGATTCTTAAACATTTCATTCGTCACAATATGACAGCCTTTCTGTTCGCCAAGAAAAGCTGCAGTTCTCCGATTTGACAAAATGTTGCAGTGAAACAAAGCTTGTTTCAGACCAGAGACGTCAGTCACGTTCCACGTCATCTTCGTCATCCTCGCCATCTGTGGGGAACGTTATTTTTGTTGTCTTAACCTTTAATTCCACATCACTGTCCAAAAACCTCCTCTCAAGCGGCGTCTCATTCAATTTTACAGCATACAGCTGCGTGTAAAAACATTTCATTTCTCAGAATTTGGCACGTCACAGAAATTTGCGTCTAGGGTGTCTTAAAGAATTCCTCTCAAAGTCAGCAGAGTATCGGCAGATGATCATCCAATGTGGCAACCCCTAGCGGGAAAATGCTAGAAGGGGAAGACTTGGTGTGAGCCAATTTTATTTAATTTTTTTTTTAAAGAACACGCTGATGAATGCTATTCTGCTCAGTGCGTGTTTAGAAAACTTGAGCTCCTCATAATTCCCACTCCAGCTTTTTTTTTTTAAATGTCTTTGTGGTCATTGTTACTTTAACTGTAATCTCCAAGAAACAAACAGTAAACTTAAGACTCCTTGGGCTCGAACATTTGGTTTCCAATGTGTGTGAAATAATGGCGTCATTCCAGTGCAATAGCTGTAACAATAAAAACTCTGAATTCCGACTTAAAGGAACTGGGTTTGGGGTTAGTGTACATTTACTGTCCTCATTTAACCCTTCTCATATAAACAAATCCCACAAGTCTGTGGTGGACCATGTTGCTTTTCATGCCACGTTTGAGGATGTGTAATAATACGGTAAGCACCCGGGTACTAAACCGACAGATGATGCAACTCTAAAATGGATGAACTTAGATACTGTCAATGTGGTTGAGATATTCCCAAACTCCACAGGTCAACAGCCAAAGACCCCTCTGCATTTCGGATCATTCGAGGTGAAAGGGTGACCCGAAGAGCTGATGATTAGAAAGTTTGTTTCAATGTGTAATATATCTCATGTACAACACGAGGCATGTGTGTGGGAGAGGTGTTAGGGGATGTCTCTCTACCACTGCTCGCATTCAGAGGTAAGATGAAGAGATGGAGGTGGGTGGAACACATTGTGGTCGGTAAACAGGGCCAAAACAGGAAAGCGTGGGCCCACCTGACAGTCACCTCAGAGCCTGTGCAATCTTGCCACGCTGTAGAAAATAAAAGCTCGCTGCTGGTGAAAAATACTGAGCCAGCAATTTGATGCCATCCTCTCCACCCCTTTCTTTGCATGAGCCGAAGTATTGAGGGAGAAATTTGGGTTTCGATTAATGTCTGTTTAAGCCGCAGTGTGTTTCATTCAAAACACTGCGGCGCATGCTTGTGTAAAAACAAACAGCTAAACTCAAACAGATGATAGTAATCTGCAAACAGCAGGCTGCTTTCTTTTTTATAATCAAGTTTTATTTCGAGCGCAGCTCAACCTGATGTACTGTTTATGTACGGTCAGAGTAGGGATTCAGATCCAATCAGGAAAGTGTTGTTCTGGACTGAAGACGAAGCAGCAGCCAAAAGCACATTTGCTGGACTGTGATCGGAGTGGGTGAGCATCAGCTCACCTGCAGCTTTGGTCTGAGCTAAACACACCTCCTTTCAGGCAGTTCTGCAATAATCTGATCTGACAAAAGAAGATTAGAGCAACCTCTTAGCTCAAGGTGGGCTTAAATAAACCCATGAAACATAATTCACTTCAAGGGCCGAAGGGAAATGGAACTGGACTATGTTCACGCCTTTCTCTAAACTTACACCAGTTGTTACTGATCTCGCTATCCAGCTTGTCTGAACGTTTTGTGAAAACACAAACGTTTTGTACAATTCTGTTGAAATACCAATAAGTTCATATTTACTGAGATCAATACCTCGGTATCATTTCAAAACTTGCTCAGGTGGAACTATACTTCAGTACATGACAAATGTTTCAACCCTCTAAGTCAAACTTTAGCAACTCGGGACCAAAGGGGCAAATTGCGTTCCCCATCTGTTCTCTTCGTGCCCCGAGAGATCATTTCCAAACATGCTGATCCACAACAAGAAAAAAGCAGATATGAGCTGAAATCATTCCTTGAAGTTTGTAGAACTTTAATTATTAGAAGCATACGTTTTGTTTCAACAAGCGAGCCTTTACAATTACTAATCCCATTTCTTAGACAGAATTCAATAATCCAGCACACTTTGGCCCTCTGTTCCAGTCTCAGCAACAACTTCAGGCTGGCTCGGTCTGTATCTTCTGTAAATTTACTCTTAAAAGCTCTTTCCTTCGAATGACTCTCTGACTTTTCTATCAAATTAGATAATGTCTTTTGTCAAGCTGCGTCCTCGACACATTTTCAGTCCTCTTGATACTTCTGTGGGACCGTGATGTTTAGATAAAGCGCATGGATATCATGTCTGATTTCTCATTTGCTAAAACGTTACAGTGAAGCCAAAAGATGGTGGACACACCCACTCCAACCATGCAAAGGCAGGAATTTTCATAGTGAAAGCAAAGAGCAGTTTTTCATGTCTGGCTCTCTTTGACATGTGCAAATCGAATTTTGAAAACGGAATAGCAGGCACCCCCCCTCCCCCCTTCTGGTCTCTGGTGACCCCCCATGGGGGTCCTTGACCTCAGTTTAGACACCACTGATGTAGACAGATTCGAAAGCTCTCACAATGTTTGTTTCATCACTTTGCTTCAATGAAACATCAACTCAGTGACATCCAATCCACTTTCAACGTGCATGCATGGCTCGCTTTGTCTAGATTGTTGTTGTTGATCGATGAAGGGCATGCATAACAATTATACAGCTCCCTTACAAATCAATGCGCTGGAATGGAGTGGAGACATGAGTGGTCCAACTCAGATACACAGTCTAATACCCAAGAATATCCACGACTTCAGCAGCTAAAACACGCCTTGTTCCAAGGAGAAAACCTGAGCTAACAGACTGTAAAAGTGAAATAACCCCCGCTGCTTACAGTGGAAGCTTAGCCGGTGTTAATCAGTTGTTAGGGTTCTGCTTGGGCAAGACGTGTTGAAATACACACGCAGATTTACACTCTTGTAATTAATGTCTCCTCGATTAAAGCCTCCGAGAAATGTCACGTATTGTCCTCTCGGAGTGGCTTCCATACCGGCGCGGCGGCTGATGGAGGGAGAAAGCAGGCCGTGAGTCAGCCAGAGCCAGCTCCCCTGCCTCAGTCTGAAATCAGAGAAACCACAAGAATGTAACAGCTTCTGTTATTATCCCTCCCTGCTGCCTCGCAGCCTGATGGCCTGCCCCAGAAAATAGCAGCGAGCGAGCCTGCTTCTTTCTCTCCCCCTCTCTCACACACACACACTCATGTTGTCCCTGTCCTCTTGCTCTCATCTCTGGAACAACCACACACATACACACACCGATTCCTCTCAGGGTATGGCTGTCCATTTTGCTCGCTTTCATTCTACACACACAGCTACTGTATATAAGCGCACGCGCACACACGCAGAGGACCTGATGGTGCAAAATCACTTCATGCAATATGTTTCTTCCCCCTGAGAATTGCTGCAAATGACAGACAAATACAGAAAAACGCTGAAGTGGAAACACAGTACGTGATGAGCAAATGGAGAAGGGAGTGATTGAAAAACAGACAAACTGAGAGGACATAAATAACACCAAAGTGTGCTTTAGAGCAGTAACAATGACTAACAACATTGTTGTGTATTGAATTTACAGTTAGAAAGCTGCACAGTACAGTCTATACATTACACTGACAGAGCAATTGGAGCTCACAATACGCCCATTCAATCTCTCCAGCAACAAGAGCTTCTTTGGTTGAAATGGAGCTGCAGAGAGTTGCGTGTGGAACGTTCCCTGTCGCTACACGTACGACCTTTATGTTTCACAGAAGGCTGACTCAGCAGCTCCTCAGAAAACTTTTGGTGATAACTGCCCCGTGGCCTTGTTGAGCAGCCACTGATGAAAACAGAGCTGCAACAAAAAGAGTACAAACAGCTAGCGGGATCCCGAACTATCACAGGATCTGCAAAAAGGTTTTCCTGAGCCGTCTGGACTGAAAGAAAAAAAAACACTATAGTGTGAGTTTCTTCGGTTTCACTTAGCAATGCATGAGAATCCAGTTCAACAGCCCCAGTAGACGTAGAGAGTTCTTCGTGTTTGTATCCAGACAGAAGGCACAAGGTTGAGTATAGTTCAGTGGAGAATATGGCTCAGTACTCAATCCAATGTAGTTATTCAGTGGATAAAAATACACTGGGATCCAAAACATACAGCTTGAACTGTGGTAAAAACTCTCCAGAAAATAGGAATTTGACACTAACAGCTAATCTTAGAACAGGAAACATCTGAATAACCACATTGAGTCAGAGGAGCAAGAACACTTGTTAAATTTGGGAGATTTTTCTGATGAATAGTTGAAATTGATCCAAAGCTTCTGTAACTACAAGCTCAAGCCGTTACAGGAAGTTGAGGAGGGTTTCTAGCTATGTGGTCATGAAAATTACTCACAACGGCTTAATAGGGTTAGCTCAACTTTTATCTGAGATTAAGACTGCAGGGGGTGGGGGGTCGAACAGAAGATTTCTGGAATGGCTTCATTTCAATCTGTTAAGTAAATAAAGTCAACGTACAATCTTCGTTCAACTAGATACATACTTGTTTTATAGAGCACCGTTCACAGAGGTAATTCAAGGTGCTTTACAAGAGCTTGGAAGCATAAAATAGACCTATAAAATTATGTTTGACTTCATTAAGAACTTCCAGCCAAATTTCAGACAATAAATAGTTAAAAACATCTGAATATGGGGCCTCCCTCTATACATTGATTTCACTGACAGCCCACACATACACAGCCTCTCTATAGCTCACTCACTGGTGTTCAGCTTTTACATTAAAAGGGAAAAATAAAGAAAAGTGAACACGTTTGAGTTGCAATGCCTCAATCGCTGTGAAATGCGACAGTGGTTGGTGGTGCTTTCATGTACACTGAAAAACCTGTCTTGGAGGAGAGTACTATTCCTATCCTCAGGCTGTGAGTTCAAGTTGAGTGATGTTGGGGCGGGCCCAGATGTCAGCGAGAGAGCGCGACGCTGCGTGTGCGTGTCGTCTGCCGTTTCCCTCTCACCCGACGCTCCACTTCCTCGCACGCACAGCAACAGCGTTTTCACATCTACTTTTTGACGCACCTCTGCGGGTTGAAAGCGGGAAATTTGCTCACAAAAAGCCGAATAAAATGAGTGGTCAGGAGGAGGAGGTGGGAGGGAGGGAAGGGAGCGGAAGCGGAATGAAATAAAAACAGCAGAGGTGATGTCCTGCGTTTTCAGGCTGCTCTCTGCGTCCTTGTTTGAGTTGGATGGGAAATCGCTTTGCACTTCCCTCCGCAAATCTCCAAGAAAAACAAGCAGTGGATAAAACTGGGTTTAACCATGTAAACTGTTGATGTTCTAGAAATAATCCCGTCAAGTGGCACACAAAAAGAAACGCATGGGGCATGTCTGGAAAAAGACAAGACGCTGCAACCAGGGTCAGACATCCAGCTCGCCATTTTTCTATTTAACGTGACGGGACAGACACAACTTTTAACCACAGGAAAAAAAAAAACAAAAAAAACAATGAGGCTTTCAATGCCACAGTCTAACAGATCTGCTCCTTCCATTTCTGGCCCTGGCCACTGTTCTTAAGCAACTGTGTCCTCTGACCTCCTGGAGTATTCAGGGCTCTTTAAGCAGCTGTTTCAAAGGCAGACCTGGAGATCTGAAGCCAACACACACACACACACACACACACACACACACACACACACACACACACACACACACACACACACACACACACACACACACACACACACACACACACACACACACACACACACACACACACACACACACACACACACACACACACACACACACACACACACACACACACACACACACACACACACACACACACACACACACACACACACACACACACACACACACACACACACACACACACACACACACACACAGCTCAGGTTGCACAAGCTTCAGGTTAAAAAGAACACGTGGCAAAAGGGTCTACAACTTTTTGCTGAGCAGATCGAGGCACACCTTCTCTAAACAGAGCGTGTGTACGTGTCAACACTTCGAGAACTTGATGTCATTTCAGTGGAGAATAGGAGGAATGGTAGCAAAGTTAAGGACAAGCCAAAACACGCGCCGCGGAGTACAGAAGATGCCAGCTGTACTCGCATACCTGAGGAGCGTAAAGGTGGGGGTGGGGCCGCAGAGGAATCTTCTATTTCAGTGACTACATCCCAACACCGAGCAGTGCTTCACACTTTACACCGTACTCTAATGGCATTAGTCAGGTGACCCCTCCTGTTAAACTCATTTTTCACTCCCTATTCCTCTCAAGCCAGCGATCATAAATAATGTGTTAATCCCCTGATGTCTTTGCGTAGCCTGCTCTTAATCTGACCACCCCTGCACATCGCACAGCCATAACACTTTAATCTAGCTAGCTTTATCTCCGAGCTCTGTTGGCATAATCTAGATGTGCGTTTTGCAGAAACTAGGTTAGAACACACAAGTGACTCACAATGGGGCCGATAAAGGATGATGAATTACAACAGATACCTCGAGCCACTCTTTATGTTGCCAAGGCCGACAGTGCTGTGTGCTAAACAGGAAAGGAAAAAGTCCTCTTGATGAATGAGAATGCTTTGAGTCATTCCGTCGTTGGTCCACTGAAAACACGACATTCTGACATCTGATTCCTACACATTACAAGTCAGGAGTGAATTTAACAGAAAACCTTTCAATCCAATAAACAGGCAGTTTTTCACAACTTTCTTTTTGATTCGTATGCCAGCTCCGTTCCAAATCCAAATCCTCAAATGACCTTATTCCTTTATTTTATGCTCCTCTGAGAGAGACTTTTGATGAGCCATGCTTATCTTCCTGCTCCCAGAGGGGAACAAAAAGAGCTGTCCTTTCATAGTCCTGACTGGTGTGATCTGATGATACAGTGTGATAGCCACAGAGAACCCCAGGCGGGCTTCACATAGACGGACTCTGACTTTGGCTTTGGATCAAACCGAGAGTAAGACCTTATCTGAATTCAGATGCTTCTATGTATCTGCTGCCCGGCACACAGTGAAGTCGGCTGAAAAATCACGAGTGACCATGTTATCGCTCCACATTCAACGGGAGCATCAGCGATAAGGTCGTAAGTTGTAAGAAAGCGCTTCCTGATGTGCTCATACCGAGCAGGTTTGGTTTGATCACCATCCATTATCTTTGGATTGCAAGAGAGCTGGTACTCTTGAGTACTCGGTTCAACTTGAGTATGACCCAAGCTCTCAGACGATAACAGTACCATCACAATTGCAAAGACAAGAAATGTTTTGTCCTCTACGCCACTGTGATCAAGCATCCAATTTCCTGTCTGTTTACATGCTTGGTCAAATGTTTCAAATCTAGCGTGGACAATAACTGAGTCAGCTAAAACGTCAATTTGTTGGATTTTTTATTTTTTTTGTGTGTGTGTGTGTGTGTGTGTGTTTTATTGAGGATGGTTGTGAACGCAGCCATCCAAATACAGCCATCGTTTCAGGAAATAAATAGATGGTGGAAAAGTGTTTGTGGGGTCAATAGTGATGCTCTTTCCTCCACTCTCACCGCTCAGAGCTGGCACTGCACTGGACGTTTACTCAGAAGCTGCGTTTAATAGTTACTTCAACCCAGGCAATAGAAAACGTCTGCTTTCTTGTTACTGTTACTCCACAAACGAGTTTGAACCTGAAACGATTAAATAACACATCAAACTGACTGGTTTCATTCTGCTATGTGGTAATGGCAGACTAATTAGCAAAACCAGATATTGAGTAAATCAAATCACATGAGCCAGGAGTGAACCAAGAGTTGGAGGAGTGCAGGTACAGGGTCAACTGGAGATCACCAGTACTTTTAAAGTGCTTTAGGCATGTACACAATAACTGTGTATAAAACTGGGGAACAAACATTGGGTGCCAGAATTTCTGTGGTTTAAGTTGCCTTAAAAAAAATGAAGAAATCCAGCATAAGAGCTAAATTTAGAGCGCAGTGACTACCATGAGTCAGGGGAACCAGTATTTTCATCCAACACATGATGAGTCACTCTTTCTGCTGACGAAGTGGGTTTTAATCGTAAAACTTATTCTTTACAAAACAGAAGTAAGAATTTCAGGGGAAAAAAAAACCTAATGGCTTTAATAAACTCCTGCTCATTTGGTTTGATGAAGATGTTGAGTTTATGGTGAAAACAGCATTTTCCTTCAATATTGCTCAAAGTTGACGTTATTTTTAGCTTTTGTCCTTTTATAAGAAGTTAAAAAAAAAAAAAAAAAAAAAAGAAATCGACTGAGACTGTGAAATGAATTTCAAGTGAGAGAAAGATTATTCCTGAATGTGGAGTGACAGAACAAACAAAGACTTTGGTGTCTGTTCGTAAGACTTCCCACGGTGCGTTCAAAGCACCGGCACAGCAACTAATGATCGTTTTCATTAATAATGAATACAAGGATTTTTACCCTGATTAATCATTTATTGCTTTGTTCATAACTGTGGTTTTCAAACAGTGGTGTGGGCATCTCCTGGGGGCTTTAAGCGAGCTTCAGGGGCGGTATGAAAAATCTGAGGGTCAAATTGATGACTCTTGTATCTATTTTCTTCCCTTATAATTACTGATGTGAAGAAATACATAGAAATAGATGGCCGGTAAAAAAAAAAAAAAAAAAAAAAAAAAAAAAAACAGACCTTCGGAACTGAATTTATTTTTAATATCACATAATGAGCTTTACTGGAAAACCACATGTGGAACCAATAGAGACTATCTATAAAGATTTACCAAATATTTCTAATTGCCACAAAAAAATGTCAGCTTTTTATTGCAAAGCCATTTAAAGAGACAGCAAAAAAAAAAAAAAAAAAAACAGGAATCTTCTCCTATACCCCTGGATGGTACTGTGAAAAGATGCTAAAAGCCTGTCAGACATGTCCCACATTTGACAATCAATCTTTGCAGCAAATCAGGACCAAAATATGTCACTGCCAACATGGCACCTCTCGCTTTCCATTTGGAAGTCGGGATCTGTCAGTGCACCTTCCTCTTGGCATCCTGCAGCCGTAGTATCTTGCGTCGAATAAACACAGCTGTGTTTGGAGCTTGGGAAACACTTCCCGCTCAAAAGTTGTGCCATGTCCGCCCCGGCAACAGACCACTGACTAGCCATGTTTCTGAGCGCAATCTGGCTTGATATCTGCGTGAATGGATGTTTGGCTGGGGTGGATAAGATCTGCCAGTCAAGACACACGAAGAGAGCTGCAGCTCAGGACAATGATGACTGTAATGGTAGAAAGCTACCATAATCATTTTGTTGCTTCTGGCTTCATACATCCACAACATGTTGGGAATAAACTTGCATATGTGCAGCAACTGCAACTTGGAAGGGTCGAACTCTAGCCAGCAATGGCTAAGCTTACAATGTTTCCCAACTGCAAGCAGGACTGTGAGCTTTCGAAAGGGTCAGAAAGGAACAGACAGCTGGATCTCTTGGTTAAACATGAACAGGCTGTTCTTTGACAGGCCCGTCAGCGGAGGTCACAGGAGGCCGTCTCAATCTCAGACGGAGAACCTCATCATAAACATCGTTCAAATTCCATCTTAGTTTTTCTTAATCTATTAGGCCATCATGCAACGTCCTTAATGTTGCTTTTGTTTATCACTATGCTATAAAGTTGACTTGTATCGTGTATGTTTTGGTGGCCTTAGTCATACATCTTCAAACTGCAATTAAATGAATCCATTAGTAATGTTAATGTATTTTAAACATACACCGAATTGTTCATAATCTACGACCACATTTCCAGAAAATGACTGGCGTTTTAAGTCCCATTTTCAGCAAGCCACAACTAAAAATATGTATCTGAGGGCCAAATATTTTAAAACTTTAATACATTTCTCAATGTAGAACAACCCATTAAAATATTGATCATCTAAGAAGCTGAAGTGATGACTTTTTTTGGCAAAACACATTCTTTGGAGAATTTGACCCCTTTGTAATGCCACCATCTTTAAAACTAAAGACACAAGCTTAGGGTTTTGCACCCGAGCTCCAAAGCACGTTGACACAGTTTACATTGAATACACTGCAAATCCGCAAGTGAGTGACTAATTTGGGCACGGCTTCAAGAGTAGTCCACTTAGTAGCACTAGATTGAAAGTGAGTAAGCAAGTAGTTACAGGAATGCAAACTGGAAAATGGTGGTGAATGTTTGCTCTTGGGGTCTATTTGTGGTATTTTTGGCAACAAATCCAAATCTAATGTAGGATATGCAAAGCTAGCATCGACAAAGCCTGATCATGTATCTGGCCTGCAGCACCCAGCATGCACTGTGCTCACCAACACTGTTGGTTAACACCAATACTAAGCTGTCAGCACGACTGGGCACAACGCTGAGAGGGAGGGCGTGTCCTCTCCAACACCAACACCAGCTCGTAAGGTGCCAGACAGAGATAGCGGGGACAGGGGTGAGAGAAGAGAATTGAGTAAAACGCAACGAGAATAGAAGAAAAGCCAGAGGGATATGGGGTCAAACAGGCAGAAGCTCAATATTAAGACCTTCCCGCGTGGATTCCAACAGATTCTGCATGAGCATTGGCTTGCTATATAACGAAAGATCCTCAAACACACAATGTTCAACGTGCTGCGCTCTCGGCCCATCCCACAGTGTATACACATCTCAGCGTTTTCAAAGAGGCACAAACAATGGCTGACCTTTGGCCACTCTGCTATGCGGGGCCAGTTTATGATGTTGAACCAGGAGGCCGTCATTCCTACGCATCCTCTTCACAGTTGACAGTCAGAGTCTAAGAACAATTACTAAAATGAAGTGAATTGAAGCTGAATAGAAAGACATTTTGGGACCACAAATAGATAAAATGTCAAATTAATAATCCTAAATGACCAGATGGGGAATCACACTCACAACCACTACCAACTGAGCCACAGCTGCTCTGGTAGAACGCCACACAATGAGATTCAGAGTTTGATTCAGTAAATTCAGACACACAGGAGGGGATTAAATCACAATTTGCCTCTGGATCATTTCCACAGTTAAATTTAAACCAGTTGTCTGGGGATGTGGTGAGACTCCTGGACTCTGATTCTGCTCCTCGGGGAGCCCCCCTTTCGCCCTGTGCTAGTAAGTCCCATCTCTCCCAATTACCCTTGCCACACCTGTGTCCCACCTGTCCACCCCCGCCCCCCTTTCTCTCCACCTCACATGTTGTACAGCACATGGATGGCACATCCAGGTGCGCTGGGCCAAGTAAAGCGTGTCCTGCTGCCAGGGGCGATTTAATCTTCACCAGCTGAGTCCATCCACCCTTAAAAGTCGGGACTTCTTCAGAGCTGCGTAAAGCATATTTCAAGTTCAACCTAGGATTCCTCCAAAGCACCTCATTTATGAATATATCATGTGCATAAAAATAAAGACAGCAAGAGGGCATTTTTATTTCATGGCGAGACACTTTGCTCCATCTTATTTAGTCATTTGCTCTTTGCTCTCACCATATGTTTCATGCACCAAAAGAAAAGGGATCCCTTGTATGACTGAAGGGTGGTGCTTTAAAAAAAAGAAGAAACCTCAATACTGGTCTGTACTGTCTTTCATATGGCACAGCTCAAAGTCCATTTACACAGCGTCCCCAGGCTTTTGTTGGTTTCAATGGGAAATTATTCTCAAAAAACATAATTGCACATTTACAAGGAACCAATTATGACATCTTGCAAGCTGCGCTTGGTAAGAACACAGTCAAAGTTGCATCACTGAAGAAGTTATAAAAAGACACTTCTTTAATCTATGGTAAATGTACAAAAGATAGCCAGCATAAATACAAATAATGGGCAAAAGAGCAAACTGGTCAGAACACATTGGGTGGACTGGAGAATTTCTCAAAAGTCTGAAGGTAGTTTAGTTCTGCTGTGGGAAATCATAACCTGTGGTAAAAATGCAATCAGTATTCAATAGTCAGCATATTAACACTTTTGTTTTAATACTTTGCCAAGCCATCAAAAAGAGGTATTTATTGTTTTTGTGTCTATGCAGCTATACTCACTTTATCCAAGTAAGGGCCACAGGATCTAGGCTGATTTCATGTAATGTATACTTATATCAACGTTCAAGATTGTATCATTTAGATAACCCCAATGTCTGAAAATACTTCTCTCGTATAGTATCGCGAAATAATCCTCGGTATAACTAATGGGCATGTCATAACAGCAATCAACTGCCTGGGATGATGTCCCAATTTAAAATATGCTGTATGACAGGCCTAATTCCCAAGACGACCAGCAATCATCGGCGTCAGACAAGGATTCCCACTTACATCCAGGTCAAAACGAAGTGCCAACATTAGTGAAGATCTGTTTAGGGCTTTGCAGAAAAGTTGGAATGAGAATGGTTAGTTGAGGAGTGTGTGGTGGGCCACCAATATTGGAGATCTCTCGGAGCCACACATTTTATGGAGGGGTTATGTTGTTTTGGTGAACACGGCTACAGGGATTCATTCACACTTCCCTCAGTTTGCTCCTGATGCTGAGATCCCATTCAGGAAGCGATGTGTGCCATGGCTCTAATGTCATTTTGCAGTTGAGATAAAGCAAAGAGGGGGAGGAGGAAGAGGAGGAGGAGGAGGGGAGGAGGTGGGGATGGAAGAGACAAGAGGCGAGATGAAGAGGACGGAGCATGATGCATATGATGGGAGCTGCAGGCAGCAGACTGGCGAGCAGCAGGCAGCGGAGGAACCGACTGCGACCCAAAAGATGTGGCACGGACGGTGGAGGATTACGTCATCGAGAAAGGAAAAAAAAGAGGACGCCTCATCACAGCTCTCATCCATTACTTAACGCCGCATAATTATCAGCTTTGTCTCCATGCATACTGCTTCTGTCACACAGAAAAACAATTAAATCAAGGAAGATTTTTTTTTTTTTAAAGCAGGATCCCAATAACCAGCTTCCTCTGTGACATCTCCCACAGCTGAGCAATGAATGAGCGGATCCCACATGCAGCTCTGTGCAGAATGAAATAAACAACATCACCGACCCCGGACGCGAGCCACACAATGATCAGCCATTAACAGCTATCAAATGATGGATGCATATAAATATATCCGATGTTAAAGCGACGCTGCACCGCTTCTACTGAACTCGTCATTAAAGGGCTCATTGTATACTGTCAAATGAATGAGCCCCTGACGACCCACTTTAACTGCATATCTGCACCAGTCGAGTCCACAGAGCGAAGTTTTATTGGCGTAATAAACCCTCGGATGCATATTAATTGGATTATCCCCCGTTTCGCAGCGACGTTGAAGTGAAGCTTCGAGATATTGAATGAGCTAAGAGACAGCTAGCCAACAAGCAGGCTACACAAGGGGGATAAAATGCTTGTTTTCCTAAACATATATACTTGAAGCAAAGCAATGCTCAATGGGGCGCCATTGAGGAAAAACTAGAGGTGTCATATTCGCGGTATTTGTCGGAATTGGCCGTTTAAGCTGGGCTTGGGAGCAACTTGGATAAAAGTGACAGCGCTAAGCTAGCTAGCAAGCGTCAGCTGGTGGCCTGTGCGCGAGCGAGCGTCTTTTCTTACCGTCATAAACCGCTCCAGGGGGGTCCAGTTTTTAAGAATAAGAATCTTTTGCCGTGGGAGGAAATGGTTTGTGCGCGGGGCTAAATAGCCCAAACATCCAAGATCAGTTCGCCCGCTGCCGATGAAACCTGAGCATCATCACTATCAGCGTCTTCATCAGCACTGGGACGCCCGGCGCTGCCTCACACATCCACCCGGCGGAGCGGGGCCTCCACCGGGCTCGACCCTGCGACTGGCTCGGCGACGACGGATAATCCACAGGACAGGAGCCCCCGCAGGAAGCATCGGCTAGACGCGGCGGGCAGCAGTCATTTCAGGTCGGGAGATTTGAGAAATATAATCCCACGCATGCGTGAAAATAAAAAGAAATTAAAAAAAAATACTACAATCGGCACAAAGGGTTGGACGTGAGAAAGAAAGTGGCCGTCAGAACACGATTCAAACGTTGCGTCTGTGACTTTCCCACCAGGAGCCCGTCCGCGGATCTGTCTGTCTCTCTCTGCCTCTGCAGCTGCTCTCTCTGCCCGCCTGCCTGTCTGCTGGCAGCGCAGCAGCGCGGTGCGCCGACGTAATGGCGCAAAGCGCACGCTCAGGAGGGGGCGGGGCTTCCCACCGGGAGGCGCGCTGTTTGTTATTGAGCGCACCCAGGTGGCCTCAAGACGCATTCCTGCACTTTTACAGTGCGCGCAGATAAAAGCGGAAAACTGGTGGATGTTTCACATATTTCCACCTCAAAAACATGCCAGTCAATCAATACAAGACTTTTTTTTTAACATTTTTACAGCAGAATTATTGCAATATGGTTCACATTTTAAGGGAAAACAGATGCACACAAATATATCAAATACTTTATCAAACTTTATTAGGATACAGGTAATAAAATAAGTACATTTCTTTTCTTTTTTTTTATTGGAAAGCTTAAACAAGGTTTTAAGGCCTGGTTTAAAAGCAGTGAGTGTGTTAGCAGCTCTCAGGTGTTCGGGAAGTTTGTTCCACAGGGGTGCAGGACCCCTCACCTGTGGAACAAACGTCCTGAACTTCCTGAACTAAACTT
Organism: Lipophrys pholis; assembly: GCF_963383615.2. Classification (NCBI taxonomy): domain Eukaryota; kingdom Metazoa; phylum Chordata; class Actinopteri; order Blenniiformes; family Blenniidae; genus Lipophrys; species Lipophrys pholis. The sequence goes on from NC_137632.1 coordinate 20,207,717, forward strand.
CCTGAACTTCCTAAACTTCACCTGTTTGAGTCTCACTCTGGGAACACTCAGTAAACCTTTTCCCGAGGACCTCAGGAGTCTGCAGCAAAAAGAGACACCCTGCTTTTTTCACGGTGAGGCAGGGTTGCTGAAGGTATTCTCAGTTGCATGGCTCCTGTCATGACATGAACAACTACAGAGCTTTCCCAGGACATATTTTGATGGATGGGTTAAAATGATTTAAAAACTCTGAAATCTGCTTTTTTTTTTACTGAGAAATTCACCTGCACGATGTGTAGATTCCACTTAAACCACAAAACAAGGCTTTAATAAGGTTTTTCTGTAGCTCTTACAGCTAAGTGCTAATGCTCGCAATTTCTTTTTCTCGATTGCACAAATTTATCCTACATAAGAGACATGCCAGGAGGTGGCATATATCCAAACTCCAATTTCCATTGAAATTTGACCAAAAACCTTAACCTTTTTGGAATAATGAGATGATTTTTTGAATGTAAAAAAGACGGACTCCCCCCCCACCCCCCCCCCCCCCCCCCCCACTCACTCGCCCAAGAAAAGAAAAACTTAACAAAATGATGCGAGCACGCAAATTCAAATCCATTTTCAACCTTTATTTCATTTTAAAAATTCTAATCAAGTGTCTGAATTTAAGAACTTGTGACTTTCTCATTGAGAAACAAAGTCTAAGATGTAAGATAATCTAAGATTTATCATTCCCATTAAACCTTACCTCTCACTGCTGAATGGATCTACAGTGTCCTACAAGAGCACTGTGAGTTTGCCTGGCTGAGGCGTTTAGGCTTGTAACATGGACTGTACTGACATCAAGTGGCTCAAAAAGAAACGCAACGTATCAAACAATGGACCATTGTGTCCCTTGAAGAGTCTTCTGCACAATGAAGTGAAGCCAGTGAAGCAGAGGACGAGATGAAGACAATAAGCCCAGTGTTGTTCATGAGCCTGTTCCAAAAACGATGCTTTGTTGTCTATGAAGTGATGGACTGCACTAGAAATTCAAAGCTTATTTTTGCCTACATCCTTCAAACACCCCTCAGCTGTATCTCAACCTCTTGTGAAGCACGACTTGAATTGACAGCAGGATTATTTAGAACAGCTTTTATCTTTTCTCAAACACATCTTTTCAAGCCCACACAATCTGCTGCAGTTCGTGTTCTGATGTCTGGATTTCACCACAACATGCCATGTCATTGAGCTTTAACACCATCCACCCAACAGTGACAGATTTTTGTAGCTAATTTCAGGGCTTGTCTCTCAATGAAAAAAACATGCAACAAAGTGCCTGTGCATGTCTATCTGTCGCTATTAATTATAAACCGCTATCTTTAGCTCAGTCCATAGGGTGGAAGATTGCTAATGTAATTAAAGGAGCTTATCTTGAGTCTTGTTAATACGCAGACAGATGACCTACGGTAATGTGAGGGCTATGCAATGAATTCAGAGGCGCCATGACGCATAATTAGGTTGTTAAGATTTAACAGTTTAGTTCGGGCCACGGAAATGTCAAGTCTTCGGAGAGCATGACATACTGTTTTGCTTCACATAGTGAATAACAAACATTAAAAAAAAAAAAAAAAAGGTAGTATAACAGGAATTAGCATATATGATGCCATCTGAAAGATCTTTAGGTCTTATGTTATGAAGATGATGATTGAAGTTATTGAAATAATGCGTCTTGTAATACCAGCTTGTGCCACCAGATGGTATAGTGAGTCACAATTTCATCTTGTCCCGTTCGGTCAAATATAAGAAACAAACCATTACAAAGCCAATATTATCATCACTAATAGGAAAGTTCTCTGCATGCACCAGTTTGGGATTTCTGCTCTGTACAATTAAATTAAATTTCAATAGCAGTCAAATACATCTATTTCTCTCCGATCAGGTTTTGTTTTCTATTTCTATTCTGCCTTCCACTGAGGGGAAAAGATAAATGAGGGTGTTCTTATTTCTCTGCAGGCGGTTACAAAGTATCCAGTTGAGCATGTGAACATGTAGAAATTAAGGTCAAAACTCCAATGACAATACTGTACAGCTACTAATTTAATCTCAGTGAGTCTTGAGCAATCTGCTCTAGCACAATAAAAAAAAATACTTTCTTTCATTTTGGAAAATAATACCAAATCAATTTTATATAACATGTTAAATGATGAAAACAACCCACATTATTGAGGATTTCTTCTTTGGTGGAAAGTAATTGGGATTTATTTTTGTTTGTTAAAAGAACAAATTGAAATAGCATATTTCTATAAAATGTCACCACAGATGAATAAACCAGTCAAAATGACTCAAATCCTTCCAAAATCAGTTTAATGTCAAGGTTTAATATCCTGTTGTGCTATTTGATACCCCTCACCTATAAAATTAAATGCATAAAACATACATTCATATAATCTTTGGCATCAATTTATATATTCAATTTTAGAAGTTCAAACATGACCCACTATTATTCAACCTCTCATCACAAATTAATACCCGGTTAGTGCCCATGAATATGAATGAATCATAATTTCTTATAATTTGCAAGGCTTAGGGGGCGTAATATTGACCTCCAGTACTCTCTCACTGCATCCGTGAACCTCCACACCTGCCTTACTATCGTCTCTAAACTGTAGTCTTCCCCTTCAATCTACACATGTCACATCTTATTTAAACTGTAGTTACAATCAGCTGATCTTGAAATAGTATTTACCAAAATCATTAAATACTTCCCTCCATCTGCTATGTGCTCATGCTCTGTTGCTACATATTTTCAGTGATCTATAACCTCTTTTTATGTGTGTCTCTATATTTTGGTCAATATGTGGATACTTGCCTTCTGCAGAGCTTTGTTTGGCTTTTAAAAACACACACACACAGCCATACAAACCCACTTTTTGCATTGAGCCTCCCATTTGTTGCTTATGTAAAGTTCAAAATACCATTTAGAAACTCCCATTTCCCAGCTTGAAACATCATGAAGAAAGTTAATTTACTCTGTGTGCATCCAAGCCAACAACTACATGAATTTGTGTTTAGAAGATCAATTTGATTGACTTTTCTGGGACAAGCAACCGGTGTTAGCGAGGCAAATTGTTTTCACTAAAGCTTTTCCTGTATTGTATTCAATTATCAAATACAGATAGATTCAACAGTGTATCATTAAGAAATCCTAAGAAAGCCATGTCTGTCTCCCAGCTCTCAAATCTCCCACTTTCTCAGTCGGAATTCCCAATCTCACAGTGTATTCTATCCCTACTGGTAAAGCTGGAATTTTCCCACTTCCCAGCTATTCCTGGATGCAAGGAAAGGAATGGCAAGGCACCAGTACAGTTGTTCTTTCTTTCAGACCTTTGACATAAAAGTAGAATATTTAAAGGAAAAGTACATTTTTAAGTTATTCTGATCTCATACATCTCATTACTGATCACTCATCATTTCAAATGTACACATATCACCACACGCACAGGCATCAAAATACTTTATTAGAGTCCTCAAATGCATTTCCTCCTTGCTAAAGATCTGCAAAAGGCTGATTTATTATCTCAATCTTTCCTTTTTGTTTTTAAAGACAGTCTGCAACACATGTGTGTTGAAAAGTATACGGAATCTCTCAGTGTAACTGAGATTCTTTAAAGTTTTTAACCAGTCCACTCAGAGGTAAATTACAGCCGCAGATGTCTCGCTGAGCTTTTAATCCTCACGACGAGCTTCTTGCTCACACTTTCTCCTCTTTGAGGACAGCGAGGATGCCGTCCCTCCTGGACGTGTACGGCGTGTGCTTCAGCTGGAAGATGTTAGCCGGGAACAGGTTGCCACTGGGAGCATACATCTCCTCTCCTTTCTTCCCCATCAGGGAGCGTAGCGTCTTATTCCTGGTCAGGATTTTGTTGTAAAACTCGACCCCACCTTTGGCGTAGTCATGGGACACTTTGGCCGCGTTCTGATCTGAGCTGCACTCCACCCACTGGCCGACGGCATCCGAGGCGAGGAAGTAGGAGACGGCGCCGATGCCCAGCGCGAGGAGGTTGGTGGCCCCGCGGAGCAGCACGGGCCCGCCGTGAAGCCCGAACACCTGCTTCAGCACCGCGCTGTACACCCACACCCCGGCGAGGCAGAGCGGCGCCACAGAGGCACTGATCAGGGGTCCGCCGGACTGCAGGCGGGCCACCTCCCGCGCCAGGGCAAACTTCTGCGCCTCCCGAGAAAACACCAGCGCCTCCGTCAGAGCGGCGCCTGTCTCGCTGCTCCAGTCCACCTTTTTGCCGTTGATGAAAATGGTGCGGTTGGTGATTCCGCTGGGATCGTCGGTGGAGCTGTTGAAGTTGGCCGGGATGCCGATCTGGGCCCCGGCTGGAAGCCACGGGACACCAGCGCCAACCGGGTGGAAGCCGTAGGAGGCGAAGGCAGAGAAATTCTTGGTTGTGGTAACACCATAGTCCTTCAACACCTACAACAAGTCAGACACACGTCAAACTCGACAAGTAGTGTCGGCACTGTGTGCACATTAATGTAAGTCTTTCTTCAACCTTATAAGGCTGCATGAATTCTTTACACGCCATCATCTACATTATTGTTTAGGTGCAGCTTTTTTTTTTTTTTTTTAAAGGTCACAAACTGGGTAAAAGGTGTTTTCTTCAACAAAATAGAATCCCTCCCTCACAACTGCCAGCTCCTCAGTTTTCCCTACCGAGATGAAAAGCTGGGGCGTCGTACTTGATAGCTCATCATCTAAATAATACCGATTCTACATATTTCTATCTACTACATGTAATTACTCGAGTTCCAGCGGCTGAAAGCTTCCCGACATGCTGAAACAGGCGGAGGGATGTCTGGCGGATAGAGAGAGAGAAGAGACTGCGAATGGCCTCGAGGGAGGCGGGAGATACTCCCACTTTACATCTGCAGCGTCAACTCTCCCGTTGAATTTAAGACTCATAATACACAGTTCAATATTTCATCCTGTAACTGATGTTTTAATGTTTTTATTTTGCTTTTTTTTTTTTTTTTTTATTATTATTGTTACAATTGGGTGTTTTGAAGACTGTTTTCATTAAAGAGGGAAAAAAAAAAAAGTACTATTAATATAATTTCCCTTTAATCTTTTTAGGCACGTCTTTGATGAGGGCTGTTTAAAGTGTGGGTGACGAGCCCCCCTAAGAGAGCTTGAACTACTTTGCCCACCTTCAGCAATCAGACTAAAGCCATTTATGTAAATAGCCCTTAAAGACACACAAAATAAGCAGCCTGGGCATGGTAGAGCCATCGACTGAGAAAAAGATAAGAAGTTTGATATTCAACAGCATTAAAGGATTGGCTGAAGAAGTTCAAGATTGAAAAAACCAATAGAACAGTGAAGAATATTGGGCCTGAGCCATTCATATATAAATAAACAGATTTGTCAAAGTTATCATAATGTTAGTAAACGTAAAACAATAAAATAAAATAGACACTCCCATCATGAACCTACCTGCTGAAAAACACTCTCCAGTTTTTCTGACAGGGTGTCCGGCTGTCCTTTGTGCCAGGCCTGGTACAGCTGACGGTACGACTGATCGGGAAAGACATGGTAGAAAACGTTGGCCGCAAAGACCCCGCCGCAGCTCGCAAAGAGCAGCGGGGTCCGGTACTTCTGAAAGAGAACGGAGTACTTGAGGAAACTCGACGCCATGATCCGTTCGATGGGTGAGCTCGGTGTGGACAGCTTCAGTAGGCGACGTCTGTAAGAGGTTAAACAAACAGAAACACACTTTAACAACTGATGGGAAAATACACATTTATTCTCTTTCATTCAGGCCTGAAAGAGTTTGATTCAAGGATTGTGTCTTTGTTTTATCCAAAACAGACAGAAAGATGGGCCAACAAAAACAAGTCAGTTACAATAAAGTAATATACGTAGTAAATGTGGGTGCAGTGTTTAGCACTGAAAACTCACAGCAGGAATGTCCCGGTTCAAATCCAGGTACGTTTCTGTTGGTTTTCTCTGGCTTCTTTAAACAATCTAGTCATGTACGTAACTTTGATTGGTGTTTCTCAATGGGCCGAAGGTGAGTGAATGTATTCGTCCTGTGATGGGCTTGTGAGTCGCCCAAGGTGTAGCTGAAAGCTGGCGACTCCCAACAGCTGCGAAAGTGAAGTTCAATGTATTTACTGAATACCATGAAAGCCAATCACCTTGTTAAGCTCACATGGACAATCCCATTTGAATCAGCTCCGTCTTATTTTCTGTCTTCACAAACATATTGATTGACATTTATTCATCTATAAATAAATCAGAAACGTTGCAGTTTGAAGTGATGGGGATGTAGAGCTGGAATGTATGTACGCCGTTTCTAATACTTTGGCCATCCCGTTAATATACACAAAAGTGCAGAATATCAAAAACACAGCTAATGTTGTAGCTCAACATCAGCAAACGATGACCTCATAAAGGCATATTTCTTTAAAGTAAAACTTTTCAAACAATATCAAATAAGGCTGAGTATGATTACCATCACAAAAAAAAACTGGGTTCACACAGAAATGTACCAGATCCCATCGTGCATACTGCGTGTTACTGTAGTTCACTACAAATGAAGTAAAAGTGCCTGTGTTTGGCTTTTCTAATTGAAATATATGAGATTCTTTCAGTCTTATGATGTTATATTTTCCCTTCATGTATACTTTTGCTTGTCGTTTGAGACATTTGGACACAGAAAAATGCACTCGTACCGGTACTGCATCGTACCTGGTCACACTGAACTAAATAACTACATCAATATGAATGACAGGAGATGGTTGGTGGCGCTCTCACATCACATCAAGGAGGTCATGGGTTCAAATGCTGGCTGGAGCCATTCCATGTTCTCCCCGTGTGTGAGTGGGTTTCCACCTGGTGCACTGGTTTCCCCCTACAGTCCAAAACCCCCCCAAGCTGTATGCATGTACACCCTGACACACCGACTTGGATATATAGATGGAGGGCATGAAGCCATAATAAATGAGTGCATCACAGCCAATTCTATTTGGTGGATTTGAATGGTAAAGTTTATTCCATTTCTTTCTGTTCACACTGTAAGACTCGAAATGAATCTGTTTCGGCCATGACTTTACTCTAGAAATTTGATATACACGTAATAAGTAACATAAGAACATGGGTTTCATTGAAGTAAACCATGTGGTAAATCTATTGAGAAGAATGGTTTTATTAAAAAAAAAAAAAAAAAACACGTTTTAGCTATTAGGTAGCCAGGCTCGTTATTTTTTTCCCTTTGTAAACTTTTGAGCCTCTAATAATAGAGATATTAAGCTGCAGACCGTCATTTGGCTCATAGTTTGCAGCTGATGTGTGCAGATTAGCACATTTAGCTTCACTACAGTCTGACAGAACTGTGATCTCAGCTCACTGATCCACAAATCAAACACGCGTTCGTGAATCCGCCTCTTCACTACTCGGCTTTGTATTTGGCGGAGGACGCCGATTTTGATAGAAAGAAAAACTCACATGCTCTGCACATCTTCACAAGGACAGTCGTTCAGTTACATGAAGACAGATCGACGCCGTAAAGCAGTGCGTTCAGCCGTTTCACGACAGTTTTACGACACTCGGTTGCCAGGCCCGTTTGTATTATTCAGCACGAGACGCCAGGAGAAACTCCAGCTTGTTGAAATTGAGATCTATTTTCCTTTCAACTATTGTATTTATTGGATATAGACACCGTCATAATACTGCTTTTGTACTTGTTTGTTATCAGTTATTTTGATGTCACAACATTTTTTAATTAGAAAGCCTTTATTGTCATTATGAGTATGCAATGTACAAAAAAAAATGGAACAATAGAAATTATACAATATAATAATAAAAAAATTATAAAATAGCAATACATTAAAGATTAGTGTAACACGGCAATGTGTTCACAGATGTTTGACTCTGATGTGCAGGCTGTGAATCAATGAACATATGGGTTTAAGCAAATAAATGCAAATAAATTGTTTCTGAGTCTGTTTGTGTTTGGTTTGATACCCCTGTAGCGCCTGCCCACGGGCAACTAGTCAAACAGGTAAAAACCAGTGTGTGAGCTGTCATTGATGATGTTCTGTGCCCTGCTGCTGAGGTATCACTTGTTTATTTTCAAAGTGAAAATAATGAACAAACTGAAAATTCATTCAACATTTCTAACATTACCACCAATATAGCCACTCTCCTTTATAATAACTGTGACGAGCGTTCCCTCCATGGACTCAGTTTCTTTATCTGTTCATGATTTTCCTGTCAGGCCATGCAGTGGAGGACTCTGATAGATGTGATGGAGCCCTGCCCTGCCCTGCATAAAAATCATAGTCTTTGTAAAAAATGCAGCCTTTTTTTTCTCTACCATTGCTTGAAGAAAATGCCATCTGAAAACTGGCAGTCATTCTAGGAGTTGATTTCAAGTACATCTTCAACTATAGCTCATCATAATGACACCTGCCCATACTAGAACCCCACCTCGACCTCGCTGGAGATTTGTGTCCAATGACTGATCCAGCCCAGGGTGCCTCCACCTGGCCCATCAAGAGTCACTCTCATTTTATCAGTCCAGATAATCTTTGTAAAATATGTCAAGTATTTCTTGGCCCTTTCTTGATATTTCAGCTAATGTGTCTTGTTGAATGGTGGTGGGATCTCAGCCTTCCGTACCGTTTCTGAGCACTGAACACTGTGTACTTCAGCGTGCGTACTCCGGGTAGGTTCTGGAATATGCCAGCACTGGAGAACAAAGTTTCCTCGTAGCTTCACACTGGATTTTTTTTGTAAATCTTTGGCAGTTAATACATTTTTTTCTCTACCCACTTCTTTTGATCCTGTTGACTTTTTGTGACAAAAATGTTTTACAGTTCTATGATCATGACCCAATATCTTTGCTTCAAGCATACTGCACCCCCCCACCCCCCTTTTTTTTTTTTTTTTTTAAATAATGTTTGACCCTTCAGACTCAGTCCGATCTCTTCTTCGGCCCATTTTGCCTGAGAAAAAGAATGTGACTAGTAATTCTGCACATCTTGATAAAAGGTATTGATCTCCTGAAGACACACTGTCCCGCATTACACAAATACAGTGGTTCTCACCCGGTTTGACTTCGGGACCCACCATCCCCCAATTAATGACAAACTGACCCAATTCTATGAACAATTTCAACTTCTCAAATTTATTGAAAGATAAAACAGTACAGTTTGATCCTGAGATAGAAAAATAAACAATCACAATATGTCAACCCAAAAAAAAATAACAACCTCGTTCCATTATAAACCAAAACAAAGAGGGAAATATTACCTGCACTGCCCTTTACTTCAGTAACTTCAGCATTTTATTTTTTAACAGACTCAACAGTGCTATACAACAATAATCTTTCTCAATGACATTTGATGTCACACTGACATCTTAGACCTGAGTTTGGAGGAATTAATGGGAGAAATGGGTGGGATTTTTTGGCTCCTGACAAACGTCTGTGTTCATAGTAAACAAAGCAACTCTGAGTCACGGTCAATCTCAAGTCTGCTTCTGTGGTTCACCTTCAGCTGTAGCAGAGCTGAGAGGACACACTCATAGAGACAGGTATCTTATATAGTCCACGTGGTACCTGCGTGCCGCCATGCTCAATCACCATCAGAGATACACATATTGTCAGTATGCATATCTATGAGTGTGTCTGTGGGTCTTCTTCTGCAGTGTCTGTCAATCTGCAGCATCGCCAACATTAGGGAGTGTGAAAAGACGACACTCCATCTATCCACACAGCTGACAGTCTGCGACCTGCCAGTTAAAAACACTGCGCAAATACACATCACCTGATATGCTAAGTTCCAATAAGGACTCATGTTAATAAAGCCTTCAGTTGGAAAATATGCAGAAACATTATGAGTTGGTCAAAATATTCACTTGCCTAACAGTTGTGCAATCAGTGTATATGCATACTGCTTAACAATGTAAATAATGCCATATTACGGAATAACATAAAGATAGTATAACAGGGATATGTTATATACTATTATAGTCACAGAACATCATTTTTCCCCTTCAGTCATGTAAACTAATTGCTGTTATTACTACTTAACATTCTAAGTTGTATGCATGATTGCACAACTTCTGTCATCTCCAATGTTGAGACACAATTTCTCACACGGTATAAATAAAGTATATCCATCTATTTTACTAGTCCAGCCCACTCAAGATCAAATTAAACAGGATGTGGCCACTCAACTAAAACAATTTTGACACCCCTGAACTATGTTCTTCAATGGCAAGCTTATTGATATTTTCATTTCAGACATGTGTCAATTCAAGTGTACACACATACATCCATATATTATTCCTTATTAGTGTGTATATATAATATAAATAAAACGGTATGTCTTGTGCTCAAAAGTATCTGCACTTTATAATTGACAACACTGAGAAATCACACGTTGTTGTGATAAGAATAATAACACTAACGTAATTTACTCCCAAAACAATTTCATTCATAACAGTTGTAATTCCAACATAGTACATGTCTATAGAATTATAGAAATGACAGCCTTTCTATTTCTTTTTTTTAAATAAGGCCACCATTTGGCATGTGCAAAAGTACAGCAGACGTCTATTTTTAACAAACCCGGAAAATCTGTATAATGTATACCCACCACCATTGTTGGGAAAACTCTCTGAGCCAAGCACACCAACATGGAAAGTAACTGAAACGGTTTAACATCAAACATGCTTCAAAAAGGTGCAAAGATATAGTTATGATTATCATGACAAACTGAAAGCAGGTTTTACTCTCGACCTTTGATTCAGATGCGTTGAGTCACAGTCACTGAGTGATTCAGTGGGAGAATCTTTAGTGGGAGGCCGCCCCAGGTGTTGATGTATGGGAACAGCTCCTCGGTGAATGTGTGCGTGAAGACGTGTATGACTGTGTTACTGTCTGGATCCAAGAAGCACAACCTCCCATTGTTGTAGTCCAGCAGCACCCTGACCCTCCGCGGCAGAGGGTCCCTCAGTGGGAGCACGGAGACCACCTCCGGAGGGGAGTATGCTGTGAACTTGGTCTTGCAGAACCTCACCATCCATAACCCAGACTGTACGTTCCTTCTCACCTGGGCATCCTGGGTACTCACACCCAGCGCCCACACCGGATTGTTCCCCACCTCTACATCCCAGATGTGGATTCCTGAGGTGTAGCCCTCCCGGCCCAGGACGGAGTGGTGAATCCTCTCCGGGGTCGTGGAGAGGGCGTTGCGGGGCAGTTTGGGACCACACCGGACACTGGTCAGACCCTCAGACAGCTCCAGCTCCTGGTGGGCGGTGCTGGGGTTGAGGAGCACAGGACTGTAGGTCACGACCTCTTTCATTTTGTACCACACAATGAAGCCCACGTTGCCCAGGTGTTTGGCTACGTCGACACCTGTGTGCGTGACCTCCCTCAGCTCCGGTAGGGGGCGCTGCGCCTTCTTTGTAATGTCGTCAGCTTTAAATAAAAATGATGTGTTGTCTTTACTCAAGCCCTCCTCTATGGACTTGATGGTACTTTCCAGGGCGACTATTTCCCGGTTCAACACGTTGATTGCGTCATTCACCTCTTTGGTCTTGAGCCCCTCCTCCTCTCTCAGAGCCTCTATCCGGGTCTTCTCCTCTATGTCCAGAAACTCCCGCAGCACCCGGAACTCATCCCGTATCTTCTCCTCGGTGTACCGGGCTTGACTCTTGACGTCCAGCCTCTGCCAGCCGCTTCTGGCCTTGCAGAAATTGACCAGCTTCTGGCGTAAAGCGGGCAGGAGCTGCGCCAGGTCGGACCGGTGTCTGTTCGCCGCTTCGTCCGTGGGGATGCACGCGTGGTCCCGGTGCTCCTTGGCGCGGCTGCAGACCACGCACAACGGGATGCGGTCGTCCAGACAGTACAGCTTGAGCTTCTCGTAGTGCTGGTTGCAGATCAGGCCGGACTCCAACTCCAGCTGGAAGGCGTCGCAGAAGTTCCTAAGCACCAGGTTTCGGACGGGAGCCCCGCGAGCAGACACGGCTTTGCAGAAGGGGCACTGCCGCTGGCCTTTGGTCTTCCACCACTGGGACACGCAGGCGTTACAGAAGCTGTGGCTGCACCGGAGAACCACCGGGTCCTTGAAGATGTCCTGGCATACCGGGCACACCAGGTCCTCATGAGGGAACGACCACATAGACGACATGGTCCCAGTTAACTTTTGGTTTCCCTTTCAATTTGATTTATTTATACAGTAGCTCCGCCTTGTACGGAGTCCCTAATTGGACAAAACTGTTCGGCACGCCCCTTGTTTTGTGATGCACGCCCTTTTACGCGACACCCACCGACAATATAGGGTATTACACAGAGTACAACTTCATATCCTACCGAAGAATTTTTTTTTTCACCCAAATAGCGCTTATACAACATTAGAACTTGGTTATCAAGTCTGCCATTTGAATAAATTGTGTTATTATCAGGTAAAATATTGATGGAGTCTTATGTATTGGCCTTTGTGGTGTCTAGATTTCAAACAAGACTTTCTGAAAGATTGGGAAGAACAAGGATAACTGCCGAGGGAAATGTCTGTTTGTATTTATTTTATACAATAATGTTAAATGAAATTAAAAGTTGAGCACGCACGCACACACCGACTCAGCCTTTAAAAGTGCAGGAGAATATATAATTATATGGTGAAGTCAGTTGTTCTGAGTCTGTTTTTGTGTGAACAGCATAGAAAATATCAAAACATTTTTGTTGAACTAATGTTTGAATGAAACTATAAATAGACTCCATTTACATTGCAGTCTAAAGACACGTGCTCATTGACAAGCCGAGGAGATTGGAGAACAAACCTCAGCCACAGTCAAAAAACAACCTGGGGTGATTTTTGGTATATGGATGAGTTTTTCATTGAAGATATTTATGTGTAATATATCACCTCTGAGCTGGACAACAACGCCAAATAGGACAATGACAAGAAGCAGACACTCGCTGACATAAGCAGTTCCTGGCTGCACATGCAAGGCTGTCGCGCACAGAGGAAATGAAAGCTGTGCACATACTGCTAAGAGGACTTGTCAGTGTCTTGTGATGACACAATGACCTCAAACAACATTTCAAATCACCAAATTCAGCAGCTGCAAGTGTTGAAAAGTGTCATTCGTCCTTTTGATCAGAGTGTAGAAGTAATGGGTGGGGATGACCAACACTTTTACAAGAATGGGTGTGGTTGTGACTGAGCGCAGGCAGCATGGAAATCCCTGGGGTGGAGGTGAAAGTCCCTCCTTCCTGGGGAAAATAAAGCACACTCCACCTCAGTCAGTGCAAACATTATTAAATACAAGATATAGAAAATATTTTATTGATGTGTCTTGAAAGCATTTGTGCTAATCACGAATGCCAAACAATGCTTTTTTAAAAAAATTTTTTTTAACATATTCACTTTCGTATGGAGTATCATAGTTGGATTTTAGTTTTCCCACACACAGCATGGATATCCTCAGTTTGATTTTGGGCTTGAAGGCCTTTCTGTGAGGAGTTTGCATGTTCTTCATGTGCATATGTAGATTCTCTGGCAATACTCCAGTTTCCTGTCCCACTTAAAAAAGAAGCATGCGTTTGAGGTTAGTTGGTGACGTTAAACTACATGCCGGTGTGAATGTGTGTGTGTGTGTGTGTGTGTGTGTGTGTGGTTGTCTGTGCTTCCTCTTTGGTGGACAGGCAACTCCCTGAGACCCTCAGATAAAGAGGTAGAGGACTGAGGGATGTTTTGCTCTCTTCCTAAGCCACACTGTATCTTGGGTCTTAGTCATTCACAAACCAGAACACATCAGTCATCTATAAACTGTGAGCTCAACCTCCTGATAGAGGCCACATTGTCAACTCCAATTTAATTCAAGGGATGTGTCCGACATTTTTTTCTTGACCTCTGTTACCCTAGAGAGAATAAATCACACTTACTGTTGCCTTGAAATGTTCACCCACTTACCACATGGCGTCATGGTTGAACCCCACGGGTGGAGTCTGTACATGCAGGTGGTCTTTACACAATTGAGAGCACTGTAGGTTTTTGATTTTCAAGCAGTTGAACTCGGCTCATGTGAACTCCCAACATAGACTGCTGGGCTCTGACAACACAACACCTCATCATTCAATTCTACATCTGTAAATTAATCATTTTGAAATGGGGGATATGTAACATAAATCAACAGTTCTGACAGAAACATTTGGGATTTGGGGAGGACTGATATCAATCATGTGGTAATAGAGCTTGAAATTGTTCAGTAGTGAGTATTCACACAAGACCAGAAAATGGCCACTAAGTGAGGCCCAGAACATGGAAACCTGTAGATAAATAACGAACAGTGTAACATCAACGACATAAGCCAATGCTGGGATGAAGTTATATTTACCTATCTAGACATGCATACTCATATACATACACACATATAATACATATAATACATACAGTATATCTTGTTCAACATTTCTGAAAAGGGAAAGGAACTGGTTTAATCCTACCTCTTCTCCAATATTCAACTTTTAGCATTATCCTGCTTGTTGTATTGAGTGACATCACAGTAGCTTTGTGGAGTTTCTTCGAGCTCAGAAGTCTAAACTATCACATTTCCCAGTTGATAAATGGGCTCAACAGCACTGATAAGTGTTGCATGAAAGCAATATCACACTTGAAGTTGGGTTATTGTAGTAAGTATTAGCACAGCTGTGGGCACAAGGCCAGAGGCTCAAACAACTCTCCCTCTCATGTGATAAGATGTCTACCAGTACTACCAATAATTATGCAACGTAAAAAAGGTTTTCCATACATTTTGCACTTTCCTCTAGAGGGTTTTTAAATGCATCCTTGGTGTTCTCTGTGGCTCACCTCAGCTGGAAAGATCTATACACTTGCACAGAGAACAATACATGATCACAGCTATCTGTACAACCACTTTTGAGATGCAGAAATAAGCTTGCACACACACGCACACACGCACACACACACACACACACACACACACACACACACACACACACACACACACACACACACACACACACACACACACACACACACACACCCACACCCACACCCACACCCACAAACAAACACACAAAAGTAGGACAGCATTACGTAGCCACTGTAGTAAAGGACAGTGTGTAAAATGGAATTACTTTACTCTGTGTGTGTGTGTGTGTGTGTGTGTGTGTGTGTGTGTGTGTGTGTGTGTGTGTGTGTGTGTGTGTGTGTGTGGGTGTGTGTGTGTGTGTGTGTGTGTGTGTGTTTTGAGCATATTGTGTTGAAGTCAGATGGTCTGTTCCTCGTAGAAAGAACAAGCTCACTACCGTCTCCATGGAAACAGGACAGAGGCAAAGGAAGCACTCGTTTTGTGTCTGTTTGATGGGAAAGAAAGAGAATCCCCTTTTCTATTCTATTCTATTCTATTCTATTCTATTCTATTCTATTCTATTCCACTTCATTTACAGATGGTATTATAGAGCTTTATAGAGCAAAATCATTGTAAACACTATGTAGAGGGCTCCAAAACCAAATTAGATTAACTAGAAAAAAGTTGTAAAAGCCACGTATCAATACATGTGTATGTGTGTATACATCCATGTGATAAGTCAAGTGTCGGAGGCGTCTGACACTGGTGAAGGCATGGGTGCCGAAGAAGCTGAGCTGTACATTGGACTCAGTGTTTCTCTCCACATTGATGTGTGTGAACATACAGTATAAGCATGGAGACTGACGCACACACAGACGTCACCCGTGCTTAATGATCCGTGACACTCGAAAGATCTACATGGTCAACACTGTGGACGTTTTAAGAGAAGATCAACACAACAGTGTGTCACAAAATGCTTGACTGTAAATGCACGCTGTCCAAACTACACACTGTCTGACCCGGCCCTTCACATACCTGCAGAATGTGAAGAAAATCGGAGGAATATATTGAAGACTAGAAGCAATCAATTCTTAAATTAAGATCCCATCAGCCTGCAGCCCAATCTAGTAGAGTGACCTCTTGATGGATGAATAAATCAATAACCCAGTCACTCACTTCACCGCCTCTTGATTGCCTCCTACAAGTTAAACAGCCTGTGACTCTCTGATCAACATACAGGGACTACAAGTGCGTCAATGCAGATTAGATACCAACATGATCTGGATCTTGTTTTCTTTGATTGAAAACCTACAGAGATGATTGAGATTAACTGTCACATGTGTTAATCTCTGGAAACTCACAACCGTCTTTGATGGTGCTGTATGTGCTTTTTCCAGTTTTCGGTCTTCATGTATGATTTTCACCAGGTATTCCTCATGGTTCCTTGTGTTTCAGGCACTTTTCATGTTTAGTTTTAAGATCCAAGGCTGAGTTTTGAGGCATCATCTTTCCCCTAATTTCTGGTCGTTCGTTGGTACCGATGGATTGTTGTCAGCTGTGCCTCATAGTCTTTCCACTCCCTGTGTGTGTATATTGTCATCCCCAATCAACTTGTCCGATGTTGAAGCTCATTTGTGTGTCCTTGAGTGTTATCCGGTCTGTCTCTTGCTCTTCCACTGGATTTCGGTTGCTCGTGGGAATTTTAACTTTTCTTTTTGTTTACACCATCTTGCGAATTCTTGCTTTTTTTTTTATTTACACAAGGATGACCAAACCTCCTTTGCTCAAACATGTCAGTTTTTCTGAAGCATCTAGGATTTCTTTTAGTAAATTGTACTTCAACTGACACAGAGTACAACAGTGATTTGTTATAATTTGTTATACATAATCCACTAGAGGCTTCCTTGATCAGTGTACAAATAGTTGAAGAATAATATACCTGACAAAAGGACATTCAACCAGCATTGCATTAAATTTGCCCACAAATGCTGAGTATTGTTTTTCAGAAGCACAAAAACAGTAACACAAATTATCATCCACCCATTTTCTATAGAGATTTATCCAACTTAGGAGCTGTTACAAGATGAACTTGGGTGAAGGGAGAACATGCAAACTTTCCACAAAATGGCACCGACACATGAAACTAAAGTAGGGATAGTTTTCTTGTGAGGCAAGACTGCTAACCACTACCACACTGTCCTCAATTAGAAACATTGCTTCTAAAGTGTTTGCGATAAAGATTGAAGACATATTTGCTATTACATAGAACAATATAATATGTACGTATGTGAGTCTTTCCTGGGAACCCCGTGCTAAGAGATAGTATGATATAAATAGAGAGCGCTTCATTTCCCATAGTCAATCCAGTGAGTTATAAAAACGCCAGTCCAGTATATTTACAGAGCTGAAACGCACACCAGACTCTTTCTCTTTGTCCCAATTGAATTATTCATATAGTTCTCACGCACACACACATGCATGCACGCACACACGCACATCTGTGTATGTTTTGGTCATTGTTGATCACGTCACATTATTTGTAGGTGCACAATAAGTGTGACATTATGCTAATACCCTTTTTAAAGAATGGATATAGCAGTAGTTTCTCTAGCATATCTCATGGGATGTCCTTGACCCTGAGTGTTCACTCCTTGCACACTTACCTGCTCACAAACAACAACGTAATCATGAAGGCCTCCGGGAAGCACTTCTTTTAAGTGGCTCCTGTGCAGTCTGACTATACATCAGTTAGAAGGCAAGGCCCTGTTTGAAATAGATACCCTACATACATGTCTACATCTGGGATTCTGGTTTTCACTAATGCAAATTTTCAACCATATATCTCATATTTTGTCTCTTCGGGTTGCAAATTTCATGTTATATTATGGAATAGTCATTATTGTGTAGGTAACATTTTGAAGAAATTCAATTAGAAATCCACCCCGATGATAGGAATTTTTCAAGGTAGGAATTAGGAAACATGTAGGATTTGAAATTGAAATTAGCCAGTATGTCAATGACTGAGATATACATGTTTAATGAAATGTTCAATTGATTTTTGAAACCTGACGTAGTAATATCAAATAGAACTGAAGGAATAACATTTTGTGTTTTGAACACCCCTCCAAATAAAATGAAAATAATTACAATAAAAATAATAAAGGAAAGAAACGTATTTGCTGTTCTTTAATTGAGCCATCTAGCTCCCCTGAAGCAGGACAAGCTAATTTGACAGGACTACCCCTTTAAAGAAGTCATCTATATTCGGGAACAGTCCATTTCACAAATAAAAAAGGGGATCTCTATCTCCCACTTTTTCAAATTTAGTTATTTCACTTTGAAGAAAAGACATATAAAGAGAGCCAACGCGTAAATTTTCTCTGTCTTGGACACATCGAAGTGTCATTCTTCCGAAAAATTATCTTACGTCTTTTCAGTATTCAATAAAAAACGCCGTTTCACCCCTTTGGGGCTTTTCTATTTTTAGCATCAGCTGTTGCAACACAGAGATTAGCTGCTGTCCGTATTGTTTCGCCGATGTGGGCAGAGCACTCCCGTCCGTGGAGAAAGGGCGGCGGTGGTTTGAAGCAGAGAAAGGGGGAGATGTGGAGGGCTATGCCGGTGTGAGGACGTGTCTTCGCCGGTCACTGTCGAGGAGCTCGTCTCGGTGAGTTCCCCTGCGTTCGCTGCGGATACAGAGGCGGAGGTGTGTGAATGCGGACGGTGCGTTGTTTCTGTAACCGTGTGTAAAAACCCAGAAACTCCCCTCTGGACGTTCAGCTTAGGGGCAACAGATTGCTGTAAAATCGGATTTATCAAGACAGATTTTAATTTAACGATTGTATGGAATTTGCTGAATTTCTTGCTTCTCTTTTTATATATCGCTGCAAACTTGAAGAGAAATATGGAGCTATTAAAAAAAAAAAAAATCCCGTTATTCGGGGGCGGCTGCTGTCGGTTTTCCATAAAGACACACGGAGAGAGAAACAGACAGACAGAGGGGGCCTCGGCTCGGTTTGTCCAAAATTAACCCTCTGGGAACAATTTTCTGCTTTTTTGTCAGAAATTAACCCCCAAAACGTACGTTTGGTGGTTTGGTGGTGGTGGTTTTCCGGCTGATCGCGCTCCACACAGAGCAGAGATGGTGTGTGTGTGTGTGTGTGTGTGTGTGTGTGTGTGTGTGTGTGTGTGTGTGTGTGTGTGTGTGTGTGTGTGTGTGTGTGTGTGTGTGTGTGTGTGTGTGTGTGTGTCTGTGTCTGTGTGCAAGCGCACAGTGAACCGCTGGGCAGGGAGAACAGAGGGATTTTTCATGTCTCAAATCATAGGATGAGATCATTCAGAAGCACACACACACACACGCACACACACACACACACACACACACACACACACACACACACACACACACACACACACACACACACACACACACACACACACACACACTAATCACTATTAATAGCAAAGTGAAATCGTCAGATCATTTGACTGTCTGATGCCTCTTTATGTCTTCGTCATAACTGTACATGATGCACAAGCCAAACCCTGCTGATTGTGATGATGATGCTCAGACGGCTCAGTGCTCTTTGACAGTTCTCTCTTTCACCCAGGGAAATCAACATTTGGTGCATTCTGCACGTGTCTCCTCTCCTCTGTGCCATTGCTGGTTATTAAACAATGATTCCCGACAGCTTTCAGACTGACACTTGGATGCATGAAGTCTCACCAAGGTGACGCTCCTGGCATCTCGCAGTGTGACGAGAGCTTGGCCCGGAGTGTGGAAAAGCAAGCTCAGGCAGGTTTAGTTATTTGGCGAGAAAATGAGCAAAATAAATGAGGCGTGATGAGCAAATATCCACCTGGCATGTGGACATGTTTGTAATTCCTTATGAGAAACAGACTGCTGTCCAATCACATCATCCAGACTTTGAGGACATTTGCAGCACACTAGAAGTGCTCCCAGTGTAATTGCATATTTTCCTGCGATGGTGTGACTGATTCATATGCTATTACATGTAATTAAGGGCGATCTTACTTTGCTCTCATATTTCATTGAGTGCATTTGTGAAATAACAACTTGATTACTTTCTATCACAGTCATGATTATAAACCCAGTGGAATTTACTCAATCACATATTAAAATCTTATTAATAATAAATGAAGTCATCATTATTTTGATCATATTTTATTCTAGTATTCGGAAAGCTCACATGGCTTGAGCTAAGTTCAAGACGTTTACCACTTTGTGTGACAAATGAATTATTGCTTATCCTTTTCTAATTGCTCTGTCACATGTGTGTACAACAGCTTTCTTAGTATGTTTAGAAATATGTTGCTCTGTCACTATTTCAATAAGATTATAATTACAAATCAGAAAATGCTTTTTTGTGAAAATTAGTCATGTGATCACTTGCTTTAAAAACAATCATACTGAATATTACAAAGATATTTACATGTTTTAGTTTACTTCAAAAGCTCTCCACCTTGTCCGTTCCTTGTTTTTAATACTTGCCTTATTAACGTGAGATTAACAAGAGCTTGCAGCTTATTCCCACTGAAGATTGGATGAAAATGTTTGTTAGCAGCATATGCAGACTTGCAGAGAGAGACTGAGGTGGAACTGATGCAGGGAGAACATGCAAATCACACTGAAAAGCCGGGACCATGAATTGAACCTGCGCGTATTCACCACTGGATTACTATGTTAACAGCAAAAAACGTTTGAAAACAACCCCCAGACATCTGTGGATGAAATTGTAACTTTCAGGTGAGCCAAAGATTAGAGAAGAACACGTAAACCACGTCTTCTGTCAACATAACACTACACAGATTCAAGAGAGGACGAATGTTACTCAGTTTAAGACCTGTCCTGCCTCGAGCTGTAGTCAAGCAGTTTAGAGATCAAGATCGAGAGGCCTGGTTCAGATAGTTTAGACGTAGAAAGATGGTGGATATATTAGACAAAGGATGTTTGAGATGGAGCTGCCAGGCAGCGGGAGGAGAGGAAGACCTCAGAGATTGATGGAAGTGGTGAAGGAGGACATGAAGGTGGTTGATGTAATAGAGAATAGAGCAGCTCAAACACAGAAGGGAAATTTATGGTGAACTTCACTGCCATCATGTCACTGAATCTTGGCTTTGTGATTCCATTAGTGTATTTTCTAGAAGAAGAAAGAAATCAAACATATTCACATATAAATAGCTAAAGAAGTAGAATATCTTTGGAACGTTGGTTTTGTTATTTCTACACTCATAACCTGACCTTTATATACAGTATTCCATGAGAACACAGATTGTATAGGGGTAAATTAAAATGTATGTCTCACTGCATGCTCTTACATTATTTATCTTTTCATTAAACAATCAAGATCAGCATTTAGCTTTATTCAATAAATATATGAGATGGCTGGCTATCTGAACTTTGAATTTGTTATATTTGGAAATTTAAAAAATGTATTTCGATTTTACTCATTCTCACATCAGCTCTTTCCAACTTCGAAAATTGGTTAGCAGCAGATGATAATTCTTTCAATTTGTCTCGTTCCTATAAGGGCCGCAGTCATCTCACAGTCTGCTTTACGCCCTCAAACACTCGGTACAAAAGTCCAGAGTGACTGACTGCAGAGGTTAGAGGAGGACATGCCCGGTGCCAATCACAGCACGCTGCTGAAATGTGTGCGAGTTGCATGTGGTCAGCTTTGAGCCCGGAGAAACACAATGCAGTTTTTTGTGCAGTTATGGTTAAATGGGCTCTCTAATAATGCGTTGAGATCAGGGACTGCCAAGTTAGTCACTAGTGATGACCCATAATCATGTGATTAAACATCCAATAGGATTTTTGTCCTTTCAGGCAACGTAGCACGGGATGTTTAAAACGTCTGATTCTGAAGTCAGCTGTCGTTGGTGGAAAAATGATGGGGCAGCCAGCTGACTTCACTTCATTAAAAAAAAACAAAAAAAAAAACAACTCTTATTAACATTGTAGAGACGTAAAAATATCTCAATCAGGATCTTTGTACTGTGAAATTGGCACAACTCGCACCACTTTGAAAGAAACGCTATAGAGATATGTAATATTGTCCTGAAAAGCCCAAAATCTTTTGCATCAGAAAAGGCTGTGGGTTGCCAGAGGTGGGTGAAGGGAGAAGAAGACATCCTGGACATTCTATCAGTCCACCACAGGACAAACAGAGAGACAGACAACCATACGTGTAATTTCACACCGAGACAGCACGCAAACTCTACACAGAAACACCACCGATCTTCGACTCAAATGAGATATTTTCTCACTGTGAGAAGTGTGCGCTAACCATTATGTCACCTTGCAACGTGTAACAAAATATTTCCTTCTGGGATTAATAAAGTGCTTCTATTCTATTCTAATATCTCGGAGGAAAATTTGTCATGTGGGTTATGTTGTTGCTGCTTGAAAAAAGGCATCTATATCAGGAGTGTCAAACACATTTTAGTTGAGGGGCCACAAACGGACTAAATAGTGCCATTATAACCTATAAATTTAAAGTATCTCTTTGTTGTGGCACACACGATGAAAATGTCTATATTTTTAGAAAACCAAACAGTTACAATGGAAAATTACTACAAAAACTTAAAGCTGATTTTAATGTAACGTTCTGGTTCAAATGACAGTGAAATCTACAACTGAAATAGCTGTTTTATTATGCATGTTTTCACAAACTCAACCTAAGCTTTAAAGGAAATGTTAGTTTGCTACCTTTCTTAGCAGCATCACTGATACCTCAGCTCAGGACTCAGTGTTTTGTCATGTATGCGACGCTATGCATAAGAGATTTAGTAAAAAATAAATCAATGTTTTCTTGAATGTAATTCTTACAATTTGCTTGGTGGTTTATCAGGCTGGATTAGAGCCTCTTGCAGGCCGGTTTTGGCCCACTGGCCATATGTTTGACACACCAGGCCTATACATGGTTTTATCACATTCAGAGTATGTCTCAACAAATATAGCTTTATAATATTTGAGAAAATTACATTTATAGCATAAAAAAAGCAACTGAAAATAATAAATTAAGCTGGAGTTTGGCCAAATGTAGTAGTGCCTTAAGCAAAAAAGTATTTTTAAACTCGGTGAACCACGTTTTTTTTTAATCACCTGCTGTGAATGATAGATGAGTGCTGATATAAATCGTACGGGGTGTGCACCTCTGCGCTCGTCCCTGTTCCCACTCTGTGAGTTGTGTTGCCATTTTGTTCCCACATGAAGAGGGAAATCCTTTCATCCTTTCCCAAGACAGCGACTAACTATTTCTCAAGAAGCCCAGAGAGACTGTTTGGAGCCACTGTGAGGACAAAATGCAAGGTCCGAAACACAGCGGCGTCCTCTGTTCTGTGCAGACAGCAGTGTGTCAGTAAATTCACAGGAAGACAGGAATTGTTGATGCTCACTATAGTTTAGTATTTGTAAGAGAAAAAAGAGGAAAAGGCTTAGTCCTGTTGGGATCATTTTAAACACAGCTAATAAACTTGAAACATGGCTCTGCCCTTATTAGCGTTTTAAGAGTATTTCCCAGAAGCATGTAAACCCCAAACAACAGGACAAAGGATTTTTTTTCTCCTCTGTTTTTGCGAGGCTCAAAACAAATGGTAAAATTGATCCATTGTGCATGAGGGTGAGAAGAGGAAAATGTGTTGCTGCTCAGTGTAATGCTTTCTACTCGCATCTTGGTCTGGACAGACACATGGATTATGTTGTGGTGTTGGCAGTGAGAGGTGTTTGAAAGAGCCACCACACAGATTCGCAGGGGGGAAATCCTGACACACCCCAAGAGGTTGTGACCTGGCTTGGCTTTAGCTACACTAGGTCACTCCTCACACCCACGGCGAGGGTGAAAACCACACCTCGTGGCAGGTACCGCCATTTCATATTGCCTTCCCAGCTTGTAGCAATTCCTTCACACTGTGTGTATTTTTTTGATTTTAAATTTTTTTTCTCAAATTTGTGACAACCAATATAACTAAAGTGTGTTTATTTTAATGTGTGGAATTTGGCTCAGAAATTCTTTGCTGAACCTGGCTGGTGTTGGAAAGGAAGGAAACCTCTTCCTTCCCTCCATTGTGCCGGGCAGGAATGGATGGACTTGAGCCAGCTGACAGCTGTTTCCTGGTGGGTGAAGGAGGAATGGGCGGGGTGGCGGGGGCGTTGTGCTGCTCGTAGAGCTGGTTGGTGTCTTTCTTTCATTTCTCATTTGTATTTGGTGTGACTCGTAACTTAGAATTCATGCATGGCAAACCACATATATTTAGCCCTTCTCACTGCTGGAAGTACTTCTATAGCAAGACCTCTGCTCTATCCAGTTCAGACCATCAAGGATCTGGAATTGTGTTTTTTGGTTAGTCTATTTTGATCGACTGATGTTATTCAGTGGATGACAATATAGAGGTATGGGGTTTCTGTTGGGAGGTGCCAGATATTATGGGGTGAGCACAAAGCTTCGTCCGCTGTGAGGTTGTTGAAATTAGATTGGCACTTGTCAAAGAAAACCAGAAGACACTTCCTAGGACAGACCTTGGACACTGCCCATTGATTTTTACCTTAAAGGCTCCTGCTTTTGTTTGTTAGTGAGAATAGGTGTGTGTGTCAGCATCTGGCTTCCCTGTCCGGCAGCATTTGTGGCAATCTGCGGGTTCTAGAGGGGAAAAGATTTATGTCCTACCCTGTTCAAATCAACTTCAAAGCAGGTCTTGAAAGGAATCATGCATAATATGACGTGTCAGTCCTAAAATACCACTTAATATAAATATAAAAATTGTGTCATTTTTAATGAATCCTGTATGTTTAGCAAATGTCCACCTTAAGTTCGTCTTATGCTACCAACTGATGACATTAGCCTTTCCTGTTGAAATCAAGATGTTCTTTAGAAGACTTGGAAAATAGTAAGGCGCAAAAATATGTCTTCAGCACAATGTAAGGAACAGATAAAAGTGTCTTTGTAGAGGTCTTGACCGTGTGCATAAAAGTGTGAGGAACTCACTGCCAGACCGGCCAGAGATCAGCGCAGACAGTGTGTGCAACCTAAAATGTAAAGCAGCACTAAATGTACAGCTTCAGTTGCTAATCCTGGCGAATAAATCACTCAGCTACTCAAATCACACAGGTTTTGCTTCTAAACTACTTAGTCTGGAGGTTAAAGGAGATCGCCTCAGACGTAGTATTGCATTCAGACCTGGAGACAAGGAAAAGCCAAAAGTACCTGGAACTTTTAGACCAAGTATTTCCAATTAGATATTTTCAGCACTACAGACCCCAGTCTCTAAGATCCAATGATTTTTAACCTTTGCAAATTACTACGGCACGACTGGTGAGATTTTCTGGGGGCAAAATAATTACCCCTGAACTAAATGTAGGCCCTGGGTCCTGGTGAAATATCAGAAATCTCCTGTGATGGTTCAGAGTACTTGTGTAAAGTTCTTGTAGATGAATCTCCGCTATAATGTCCTCCCCTCGCTGGTTGAAATGTTTGAAGAATGTGGTGAGGATACTGCCACAGGCCCATTGGAGGCTGTGTTCGTCCACAAGCACTTTCCCACAGAGGGCGATTTGGATTTTTCCCTCCAAGGCCAAAACCAAAGCTAGCTTTAGGGCTAACTGTTTACCTTACTCAGCAGTCTGGTATTTAAACATAGGACTTGGTTTTTGACTTGTGGTGTTCTCAGTGTCCATCTGCTGGTAGTTGAAACTGTACATTTACTGCAACACTAACACCTCTTGCAGTACACTTTAGGGTAGAGAGTATGGGAATCGGCAAGGCTGTCAGTTATTGCCTGTTTATATAAGACTTAAGTAGGTGGACAATTTGTACAATGATAATTGTCGAGGTTTTCCAAAACAAAGATGCATGATTTACATTAGTTTTTATAGTACAGTGCTTATTGGTTTGCCAGTGAAGTTGCTGTTCGCTCTTAAATTCATTATTCCAAACCTTGAGTCTTATACTGTATGTAGAGTCTGAGATGTGAATATTATGTAGCAAGACTAGAAAGAATCCAAAAAACAGGAAGCGGCTCATAAAATTGCTGTGGCTGTTTTAGTGAGTCAATACCATGTTGGAGATTTCTATAAACTTTGTCCTCACATGCTCCCAGTTCCTCCTCCAGCCTCCTCTGTTTCCGATTTCTCTCACCCTTCTCTTCCGCTCTCCTCTCCCATGCCATACACCTTTTATGTATCTGTGTGGTCAGCGGTGGTGTGAGCATTTTGCCACAACAGCACAGGATTGCATGACAGACATTGAAGATCCCATATAATACAGTTTGTTTCAACTATTTCACAAAGGCCTCTTAGGTCCAAAAAGGTTGTATTCAAAGTTTTTTGCCCCAAATACAAAATTCCTATGATTTTCAGCCATTTGAATAGTCGGTCCTTTGAGAATATGCTGTCATATCTTGGGGAGAGGAGGACGTGCCTTACTCTCATGGTACCGTGACCTACACGGTAAAGCAAGACAAAAGCAAATAACTTACAGCTTCCACAATTGTAGTTGAGTCATGGACGACACAGAGCCAGGCTTTATCCAGTTTTTTAGCGAAGCCTGCTTTTTAGGAAGAGCCTACTATGATTGTGATTGGTTAATGCCTTCAGTGATGTAGCACGGGGACGATTTCTGATTTGCTTGTTGGAGCACAAGCTCACTAAAAATTGGGAAGAGCGAGTGAGAGAGATGACGGACTTTCTTCACTTCTGGAGGCTAATTCGCAGGTCTTGGGACACATATTTTTGTTGGAAAACCAGTAGAAATTAAATTTAGCATAATATGGCTCCTTTAAAGCTCCTTAAGTCGTGTCCCATATTGACTCACTTGATTATATTAGAGGGGAAGTACTGTACAAGCTGTTCCCCTGTGGTGCTAGTGTAAAAGCCAGCTGAATTATGTGCAATTTTTTCGTAGTTTTTTTTTTAAATACACTGAGCTAGTATGTCGAAACGCCCTTCTGTTAAAGCTCTTATATTTTTTGTTTTGAAAAGTCTATAATTACTAAGTACGGCTCTCCTTCTTCTGCCCTGTGGTTTACGGGGTCAGGGAGCGAAGATGTCATTAGTCTGGTTTCAGCATCGATACCAAATGCAGAATCTTTTTCTAAGTCTTTGCTACTATTTTAGTTCTTACATTGAAAATATGGCGGCTCTCAAAAGTTGCTTTGTCTCACTTTTGTTGGCCAACACTTGCCAGGCAGTGAGACGCTGACCTCCTTGACAACTGCTGTGGCATTTCCTGTCGCTTTCACAATAGAATCCTTTTGTAGTTATCCAGAGGAACACTCCTAACTTGAGGCAAGAGTGACTTTGCATCACGGGTTGACATTTATACCGCACACAAACGTAAATGCAGGAGAGTGACTCAGAAAGTAAAGCAACTCCAGTACAGCAATGAATGAACACATGACTACTTTAAAACTGTGTATTGAAAGCATGCAGTTATACAGTTGCAGACTTACGAGAGGAATATAGGTTGTAAATGGAACAGACGCGGTCAGCTAGGTAGGCTGTGAGGTTTTAACCCGGTATCAAAAAGGTATCTTTACCCAGAGAGCTCACTGGATTTTTCCTTTTATGTAAACCTTCCAAGAGGGTTGATTGTGAAAATCCCAGAAAGCAGATCAATTATTCGTGAAAAGCTAAGACCAGTAAATCTGGCAACAACAGCAATGCTACATCTAAAATCCTTTACTTTTCATTCTGATAATCCATTTGAACTTTGACAGGTACTTCGATTATTTCTACACACCTAAATGTGTTGGGTCGCTGCCATGTGATTGGCTGATTCGAGATTCAGTTTAACAAGCAGGTCTACAGATGACAGCTGATGAATTTGTGTTGAAATTGTATGAAACCAGCATTTATACAAACAATAGAAGGTAACAAATGTCACGCATGCTTAGAAAATATCAGGGTTTTTTTTGTTGGTTGTGAGGGTCAGTGACATAAGGTTGGGTAACAAAGCTCCAGAGAAACCTTGAGTGAAGCCAGAAAGTGCTGAAAGTTGCACGAAGCAGGCTTTTACAAGTTAAGCTTCCTCTCGAAATGAATGCATTCCTTGCACTGTTTATTGCATCAGTGGTGCCAAGAATACAGTTTGACCTCACGGTGCACATTATCCCATTTTTCCAATATCTTCTTTTTTTTTTTTTTAACAATTCCAGCACTTTTTGTCAACTAAGAATAGGAAAGTCGAGAACATTTTACAGTAGATTTGACTATAGATGGCTACGGCTTTGAGCTCTATGGGAGTAAATCCATTATTCGTCATCTCATAGTAGGAGTTTGTGTGTTCCATCCATCAGGTATATCTCTGTTATAGCCCTGCGATGGAATGGGGTCTTTTCTGGATAAATCCTGAGATAGGCTCCAGGTCTCATGACCATCACCTTAACACAGCTGGAATAGATGGATATGGATTCCTGTCAAGCAAATGAAAACAAATGAAAATGGTAAAATATGGATTTGACCCATCTCCCCTGATTAATTGGAACATATACAAAATGGAAGAAGCTCCTGCTATCTCCAACTTTAAGTTTGGGAAAAAAGTAGGTAAAGAATATAAATTGTTCGAAGGTGTCTTTATTAGCTATTGGTTTGGAACCATTCAGTTTTGAAGCTGTACACGAATGAGCCTTTATTTTCTGGATACTATCACACATATTTCAGTTACAGCCAACTGCAAAGTGCTACCTATCTGTCTAGTTTGCACAGGGGAAGCCATCACTGAGTTCCTGTTTTGTAATGAGTGCTCGATGTTTTCTCCAAGGCACAGTAATAAATAGAATGTGAAAGCAGCGACTTCTCAGTAGACGTAGAAAGAAGTTAATTGTTTGGCTTTCATAAGCTTTTCCACATCCAGTCACGTACAGCTGACAATCTGCCTGTTGCCTAATCCAGCTGACGCTGCTATTCCTCAGCTATATAATGCAGTCGTCCACTCTGTGGTTTCCACCATCTTTTTTCTTTTTTTTTGCTCTATCTTTTTTCTTTGATCTACTCCTGGATGTGGCCTGCTGTCTCCTTGGTGATGGGAAAAAAACAGCTTTACCACCTCGCTTCCTTTTTCTGTATATCCCCCCCCCCCGCCCTTTGTTGTCGACCCCCGTTTGTTTCTCACTCTCGGCACTCTATCTCCACCAGGTGCGTCTCATCAGCCGCCTACTAGCCTACTTCCCACCTTTGCCGCCGCTGCCCGTGGTAGCCATGGCAACCAGCGCTGTGCCAAGTGACAACCTGCCAACATACAAGCTGGTGGTGGTGGGGGATGGGGGTGTTGGGAAGAGCGCCCTTACCATCCAGTTTTTCCAGAAGATCTTTGTCCCAGACTATGATCCCACTATTGAGGATTCATATCTCAAACACACTGAAATCGATGGACAGTGGGCCATACTGGATGGTGAGTTTGAAAATGACCCAGAATACGGCCAGAAATGATCCAATTTTCATCAGAACCACCCCACCGTGTCTCACCCCAATTTCATTCTATACATAAAAATGAAATTTCACTGCCGTATGTTCTGATGTATCCGTGTCTCTTATATGGACTCCAGTGCTGGACACAGCCGGCCAAGAGGAGTTCAGTGCCATGAGGGAGCAGTACATGAGGACAGGAGACGGCTTCCTCATCGTCTTCTCGGTAACGGACAAGGCCAGCTTTGAACACGTCGACCGGTTCCATCAGCTGATATTACGGGTCAAAGACAGGTAAAGCTGCAGCCGCTCGCCACAGAATCACTTCCAGCACGGCAACACGTACATGCTCATAACAAAGCTCATGTTAGTGTGCAACATGTAGGATTATCTGAAAGAAGATGACAGTACTGCTGCTTTAGTTTACACGTGCGTCCCAAAAAAACCAAAAGTATCATTGAAAAGGGTATTATACACTAAATTGTGGCCTCTCATCCATCTGAGAACATGAAATAATATAGCTCTTTAAGATGCAGGGTTTTGTTTTGTCAACTTAATTTAAAGGTTATCGCCATGTGCACATCTTGTAAAATATATATGGAAAAAAAAAATATTTTCAATCTTTGAATTCTAACATTTTGATATGTAAATGTACATTTGATTGGATTACCCCTGCCTACTGTGTATGTGTGTGTGTGTGTGTGTGTGTGTGATATAGGTAATGCTACAGTTATTGGGGTCTGAATATACGCATTATGTGGATATATTGTATATGTCACTTTGGGACTGAAAGGACATCAGAAAACGTCCAGAATTTGAAAATAAAATCCATGAAAAAAATATAAATGTCAACCATTTTAGGCTGAAAGACCCTGATTTCAATATATTTATGTATTTCCAGGATTAACGTTCCAATATATTCTATTTCTATATGAAAAGCCTGCATTAAAGCAAAGCTGCATGTGCATTACTGTTAAATGTAGAACTGGAAGAAAAAAACCCTTGCCTGCAGAATGAATCATCAGAAATCTGACACGGTTTTACAGGAAGTGAGTTTCATGTCGAAAAGACTCCAATAATAATGGTTTTGACAATTGTCTGGCACCTATCAAGAGATAAGTGAACACTTAGCTCTTGGATACAATGTGAGGAAGATTTATTTGTCAATACATGGGGCACTAATACACGTAAGCCGGCACTTCAAACAGCCTTGGTGTGTGCATAAACCCATGTTATTAAACCTGCAAAAACACACGTTTCCCACTTGTTGGTATGAGATTTCAAAGTGAAGCTTTTTGAATCTACTGCTGCTTAGTTTCAGGTTAGAATCGGAGCTAAGAGGTTGTGGCTGGGGTTAGTGTAAGTCCAGGAAATAGAAACAAAATCACGAGGAGCTCAGAGTGATGGTTGCCTGCACTGTAAACTTTTGTTGGCGAAATACTCATTTTGTGAGGAAATGTAATTAATTTCTTCTGTGTTTAGTTGAAGAATGGTACTTTAAGAGTTGCAAACTTTGATAGGCAAAGTTGTTTTTCCAACAGTTAGTTGTTTTTTATTTCTTTTATTTTTAATGACTTAAATCCCTTTACTTTGTTGCAGATGGCAGATATGCTACCGCATCTGTCGAGATTTGCCTTTTTGGTTTAAGGAACAGATGTCATCTTTCAACACGTGTCCCGGGGTTTTCCCCAAGAGAAGTTGTTAGGCCCGGTGGCCAATGGTTTCTTTTGCATGCAAGCACGATTTTCTAATTTGTTCAACTTCAACAACAACGCACACAGAGAAATTTCTCATCGCTGAAGTCATCCGTCGTACTGTCCCCACAGCGTCCTCGTCCTCTCCGTAGATTAAACCCTACCCCGGTGCTGACTCATCAGGTACATTTCAGGCAGCTCTCAGAGGTGCTGCTGTCACATCATTTGGGATATGAGTGGGTGAAAATAAGCTTCTCTTCTTCACTTCACTCTCAGTTGGCAGAATATCAGGTTGTTTTTTCTTTCTTTCTTTTTTTTCTTTTCCTAAAAGTGACAGTCTGTGGTAGTCTGAGTGCGAGTGGAGAGAGGAGCATCTGTTCGCTTGTGGTGACTGACAGCACACGATAAAATAAGAGTCTGAGGTGAAACAGAAATAGAAAGTCGAGCTGAGCTGACAACTCTCTGTCCATATTTGGTGGTACCTGACTGTACCCACCAGTTTGACAATACTTGAGTGCTGCAGGATTCTGGCTCCCCGCGTACATTTATTATAGTGACGCCTGGTATCTTGTGTCATCGTATTTGAAGACTTAAATGCTCCTCTTCAGAGGAGGTCTTAAGACGATCACGTGTCATTTCATACAGAAATGCATTGTATTGCATGTGTGTGTGTGTGTGTGTGTTTCAGAGAGGCCTTCCCCATGGTGCTGGTTGCCAACAAAGTGGACTTGGTCCATCTGAGGAAAGTCACAACAGACCAGGGCCAGGAAATGGCTGCAAAACATAATGTGAGTAGCGGACGCTCCGAATCCTTTTAAAAGTGACTCCACCTTTTAAGATTTCTCGATTCAGGTGGTTTGAAGCAAATGAAGCCGTGTTATTTGTCTTTTTGCATCACGTTGATGAACAGAGCTCCTCTCAAACGGCTGCATGTTAACAGAAGGGAAACTTATGCAATCTTGTCATTCAGGCAGAACTGCTGAGTCTGTTTCTTTCACTGTGGCGTTGAGTGACTCCAGCGGATTTACATCCTGCACTGGGGGACAACAGCATTGTACAATGAAGCACTTTTTACATTTGGCCATTCTATTGCAACATAGAAGCTCAATCTTGTTGTGTAATGGCTTAAAGAAACAATGAGAGAAAGGATTAGTGCAGGTTTGGTCAACATAAACTGTAGGATGGGGGGGGGGTGTGGCGCCTTCATCAAATACTGTTCAGACGTGTTTTACTGATAAACTGACATTTTCCTGTAGTTGTGATAATGAAATTTTGCTTTCTAAACATAGAATAGCATCAGGCTTCTTTCGAATGATCAAAGGGTGGTGCAGGCCGAACCTGGGGGACGCCTGAAAGCTTTGGGAAGAACCTATGAACATCAGGAAACCTTTTCCCTGCACCCTGGCGTACAATCAGATTTGATTTAGAGTTATAGACCAATTAAAGTGATAAAATTAGCTTTATTGCAAAACCTTGTATAATAGGTAACAGTTTGCACGGCTGCAGATATGCACCAGCTATTTCCTGGTATAGAACATTTAAAACATGGCTCACCAAGACTTAGAAAAACGATAAACGCAGGTGATTGACCGGCCCGTTTCTTTGCTTCTTTGTTATGACTTGATAAGAAATGGCAAGCAATCACACACTAACATTGTCATCTGTGTTGTTGTGCTGCAAGTGATTATCATGTTTAATTTGTTCTGTAAAATTCTCCTCCCTTCAGATAACTTATATTGAAACCAGTGCCAAGGATCCGCCTATGAACGTGGACAAAGCCTTTCACGAGCTGGTCCGTGTTATAAGGTAACTTCTGGTTCTGATTCTCTGATTCTGTCAAAGTGTTGGTGTGAAATAGGCGCTTAACCTTTTAGGACAGCAGTGACCATAAGCTAATTGTACAGAGAGTAAAATACATTATGTAACTTAATTTCTCTTTCCTCCGAGGCATCCAGACAGTGTAATACTGGTATGTGAAGGCAGGCCAAGAGTTTTTGGGGGAGTGAAAGAGGACAGAAAAATCCCAAAGCTATTTCCTGTCTTTACACACGTGTAATTTTTAGAAGAATTTGGTTGATGTGAGTGTTTTCAGTGTGGTCATGTCGTATTCTTAAGTCCCGCCGCATGGATTCAACTCACAGAAAGAAGTCACGAGTAGGACTGATTCATTCTACTGTATGTTGGTGAAAAACACTATCAGAGTTTGGGAAAGTTCTCATTGAGCAGATGCCAAATCTGTAAGTGACTCATGAGGAAACTTTTTGTTTTGAAAGTACCGAAACGGAGGGAAGCACATTAATGAGTCAACACTGCCATCTTGTGGCCAGGCTGTAGAAATATATGAGCATCTGCAGTTGAACCTTTAACAGTTAATGTATTATCTAATCATTGGCAACTCGTTTCAATTTATTATAAGTCTTTGTCACAAATCTACATTTTATTGGGTTGTTATCTATTTCAAGGAAAAACAAATAGGCAAATGCAGGTAAACCGGTTGGATCATGGCCCAGGTGTTGACTACAACCAGACACCGATGAAGCAGTAACTCGGGCTATGCTAAGCTGTTGGCTTATTGTTTTCAGACCAGTCTAACACCAGATTTTCCACCAAATAAAATTTGTCTGGAGATGCAAAACATGCTAAATATGTGAAATAAGGAAATTACATAAAAAAAAAATAAAAGCAATACATACCAAAAAAAAGGACAATTTGGATATACTACATTGCCTTTTTATCTTCTGTGGCCCTATTTGAATATATTTTGTTATGGATTTTCCTTTAGCCACATCTAGGCTATTTTATCCTCTTTATGTATTTATAGCCACTGTGCATTTCCTCATAGTTAAAGCAGTTTTAGCTATACTGGAATTTTATTTTCCCATTATTAAAATAAAATTTCTGCCCTTTCTTCTTTTCTTTTCTTCTTCTCCTCTTATTTTTCTTTTCCTGTTAAAAATTCCCATTAACTATTGTGAAAGCTTCAGGATTGCCACTACAGAGGAGCTGAGGAGCCACGTGTGGCTCTAGAGCTGCAGGTTAAGGGTCGGACAAGTGGATGCTGACTGGACAACGTTCTGTTTCTACCCACAGACAACAGGTTCCAGAACGCAACCAGAAGAAGAAAAAGAAGATGAAGTGGAGAGCAGAGCGATCGACGGGCTCCCACAGGTTCCACTGCGCTATATTGTGACCTCCCTTGTCATCTTGGCCATTCAGCACGTGCACACACACACACCTACATGCACATCAACACACCTTTGGATGTCAGGGAACTCCCCAGCAGTGGTTACCTACTGGAGCACAAAAGGGACGAGGGTGGGTTCGGTCCAATGAATCCAGAGGGACGAAGGAAGGCTGAAACATATTAATCAGACTATTGCCCCTCAGACCTTTTGAATTGCCTTGGAATCCCTCTTTCAAAGGTCATTTGAGCCCCCCCCCACCCCCCCACCCCCCCTTTTTATTCAACTCCTGAACTAAGTGTTTCTCAATCAAGTGTAATTTTTGATGTTGGTATCAAATGTGGCACAAGAAGACAAGCTAAAAGGGCAGAGGAGAGAATTACCTCCATAAGTCAACCTGCCCTCCGGAGAATTGAAAAGGAAAGGGAGCGCATCACGCTTCATGGACTCCATCACACTCCCATACTTGGAGGAAGGAAGACAAGTGGCAGGTTGTGTCTCTGTAAAAAGGCGAGCGGTGACGGACGACGTTGTGAAGGAGTGGGCCGAGAGCTCTGCGTGCACCTCGCGGTCACGTGAGGGGAAGAGGGCATGTCGTAGCGAGCAAAAGTAACGTGACAAAAAAAAGTTGTATCGTTGCTGTGGCCATATCAGCTTGTTGAATGACTGAAACAGTGTCAGTGTATGAAGAAGAAGAAGAAGAAGAAGAAGAAGAAGAAGAAGAAGAAGAAGAAGAAGAAGAAGAAGAAGAAGAAGAAGAAGAAGAAGAAGAAGAAGAAGAAGAAGAAGAGGAATTCCACTTCAATGTAAATGTAACGGTTTACACCAACACCCATCTGTTTACAGAATCTCTTACAAATTATTTTCTCACATATACACAGAGCCACTGCTTCTCTTTTAAAGAAATACTTATTGTCGGTCGGGTCGCCTCTTCAGTCATCGTCTGTGATGTAATGGGTGCGACCATTTACCAGTACTGTATGAACAGTCGTCCTGATATATATTTTCCCCTTCCCATTGAACTAATAATACTCTTAAAAGTTACTTTTAGTGGGGTTTGTTTTTGTACCTGGAAATATAGAATACAAGTTATATTTGTGATTTTAAAAAAAACAAAACAACATTCTAATTATAATCAGCAATGTAAACACACGCAATGCTGTTTTGAAGATATGTAGTAACTTCTGAGTGAAACTGAATAGGTTAAAGGGATCACGAGAGCTCTGCGTTTCGGAGCCCAAACAGGCTGGAGGAGCTGATTTGCACTGGCCACTAACCAAAATAATGTGATGTCACTTTATGTCATTGGAGGGGCTTTTCTAGCACTGAATTCAGGACAGTGTGGGAAGACGATTGAGCGGAGGACGGAGGAGAAATACTGTAGCCCCGGGATGAGCTCCTGGGACTTAAAGCCATGCTAACCCAGCTACGGAGTAGGCTGAGCCTCACACACTCGAAGCAGCCGTGCACTCGTATGTCGTCATGAGGCTGGTGGTAGGAATGTACAATTTAATAACCTACGAAATGGCTCGTACTGTTAACGCACTAAAGTTTCGGTGGACAACTTTCTTTGTCTGGGTGAATGCCGACTCTTGAAGGAATACATTTTTTGCACTTTTAATACGACTTTCCTATTGGCATGTTGTTTTCTCGTCAAACCTTAAAGGCACGGTTGAAAAATAAAGGACAAAAAAAAAAAAGGAAGAAGATAAAAGATTTGAATGTAAAATGACAAAGTGAGCAAACGGCTAATTGGTGTTGCAGCCCTGCGTGCCTCCGTATGCTTTGGCACCGATTGTAACCGAGAATAAATAAAGTTGGGTTTCATTTTTGAATTAAGAAGGTAACAAAAAATATTCGCCTCAGCATGGAAGCAGAAAATCAACCTCAGCAAAAGATGGAAGGCAGTATTAATCTCCTTTAATCTACTGTTAAAGAGACTGGATCAAGAGTTTCCACCGGAGCACCCGAGACATGGGATTACTCATCATGGAGCGACAGACTCTCTGTCATGAGCTGGAAAAAGAAAAAGAAAAAAAAAATAAACCTGAATGTTTGACGAAAATGTTGCATCATGTATGTTTGATACCATTTTGTATTATTGATATGAATTGATATGATTCTTGCAAAGTGTTTTTTAAGCAACTGAATAATTTATTACTGTCTATGTTACCTCAGTGTGTCCCAGACCTGGACAAAAAAAAAAAACGAGACTCCCCACCTTTTTTTTCTTTCTCTTTTTATTTTGGGGGGAATTTCACAGGGCCAGAGGCCTTTTTTTTTTTTTTTAAATTTTATTTAATTTTTTTTCTTTGCCTCAGAGTCCTGAAACTTTATGGACCAAGACGAGGACAACTTATGAGGCCCTGAACTTAAAGGAAGGACCTCTGCTTTACTGGATCTCACTTGTACGGCCTCACAATGTAATCACACAGGGGCCAAAGCAAGAAAAAAAGCGTCTTTTATCTGAGGCAGCCAAGATAGTTTCTAGTCTTTTGGTTCCATTGTTACTGTATATAGATTGAAGGGGGGGAATATCTTCTATCTTTCATTTAAAAAATAAAATAAATAAAAATGTCTTGAAATGTCAGTATATTCATGTACTAGCCAGGTGTAGTCCGTTTGACTTCCCGGCTTCAGATTCCTATCTCCTGTCGATCTGATCCCGGAGCAGTGAGCTGAATGGAGCACGTTGATTTGGAGAGGTAGCATTTCTTCCCCCCTTCCTTCCTTTTTGTGTCTTTGGAGTTCTGTAAATGATTTGTGAACATTCTGAGACTCGGTCAGTTTGTGAAGGGCTGTGTCAACTTTTTAAGTTTGGATTATAAAAACAAAACAAAACAAAACAAAAAAAACCAACAACAAAACAACAATTGTGTGATGTGTTTTTTGGCAGGTCTGTTGCGTCCTAACTGGCTGAGTCAGACTGAGGAGCTAGACGAGGCACAAACGAACTGTGGCCTTTTTCTCTAGCCTCAGGGGTCGATTATATTTCAATAAAAAAAGTACAAGTATTGTGACTTTACATGTTCGTTTGCTTCTATTCTTTTTCCGGATGCACGTTCTAAGTTGTGTATGTGATTGGCACTGGACAGAAGATGTTTTGAGGTGGAGCTTCCAGGCGGGGGGGGGGAAGACCTCAGAAGATAGGTGGATGCAGTGAAGGAGGACATGGAGATGTTTGTATCACAGTAGAGGAGACGGAGGATCCGCTGAGGCGTGAAGACGAAGAATTACTTTCTGTGGGTGATGGACTCACAGCCTGTCACTTCTCGTCATATGGAAGTTATAGAAGATGTGTGGACGTTGTCCAGATTGTGTGCCAAACTCAGACGTCCTAAAGTTTTCACAAGTAACACAGTACACAAACACCTGTACTGTATTGACTGTGAGAAAGTCACACATACCTACAGGTCATTTACAATAATCAAATACCCTCAAATGTATATTTTTGGGCTGTGCATCCTAACTCCACACAGAAAGTTCCCCAAGCTGACCAAACTGAGGCTATTCTAGTTGTGATGCAGGAATATTTCTGTGTCAAAAACGGTTTGAAAACATTCAAAACTCTTCAAATGCCGGGAAGCCCTCCACCTTCTCAGGACCCCGGCTGAGCTGTGATATGTGCGATCACACCCTGACGCAGGGAGCCCCGCCCGCTCAGCAAAGCTTCTCCTCATTAATCT
This sequence comes from Lipophrys pholis, assembly GCF_963383615.2. Taxonomy (NCBI): domain Eukaryota; kingdom Metazoa; phylum Chordata; class Actinopteri; order Blenniiformes; family Blenniidae; genus Lipophrys; species Lipophrys pholis. Next base: position 20,245,561 of record NC_137632.1, read on the forward strand.
TGCGAGCGGCATCGAGTCCAGCGCGGTGAGAATGCTGAAGGCTCCACTTTGCCTCATCGATTCTCAGTCCCCGGGAGGTGAAGAGGCGGACAGGCCGGGGCCACGCAGAGCAGATACAACATCTCAGTAACTGATGTACATTCATGTTCCTTTCAGGGTGGAATTGGTTCGGAGGCGTGTCGGGGGATCAGGGGAGTTAAAGGAGTGTGGGCTTCTGGTTTATTAAGAAGAAATGGGAGGATTTTTCATTTCTCAGTGGCGAATTGAATCAAAGCCTCATTGTCTTTCACATTAAATACTTCAAACTGGCACCGGCCGCTCGGCATGTGCTGTAAAACGTGAATATACTGAAGTAGACTTTCCAGCTTTGTACTTTTTACTATATATTTTTCTAAAAACGTTTATCTTTGGACATTTGTACACAAATATTTGTTCTTTCTTCTTCTCGCTGACTTCAAACTGCCAGAGTGACAGTGAAGAGATGAACCGTCACACTGAAGCCACAGGAGGTGATACATTTAAATGTGATCAAGTTATAAAGGACGCTTGAATAACAAAACTATTTTGCCAAACAGCATTACGAGTAGTACAGTAGTTTCTGACCCAAACCGTTAATTCAAGTTGAATGAAAAATGAACTTCCCTAATGATATGGCTGACAAGTAAAGCATTACAATAACAATGGTGGGCTGTATGGTGGTTAGCACCCCTGCCTCATATGAAGGGTCCTGGTTTGAATCCGGACTATACCTTGCTGAGAGTTTTCATGTTCTCCCTGGGCCTGGGTTTCCTCCCACAGTCCAGAAACATACGTGTATCTTCACTTTTGTCAGTAAATAAATGCGTTTAATCTGCACTCAGATTATTTCCCCTCAGTATCTCTACTTCTGTTGAATGAAGAATATGTGTCGTTTTCAACTTTCTTCACGTTCTAAATTTCTGGATGCTATTTGTATTCCTCACCGCTAGAGGTCAGCACACCACTAACTTTTGCCCCTGTGTTAATACTTGGACATTTAAAGTTTGGACAATTGCGTGCATGTCGAGTGGACTTGACAGACGTAATCTATTTTCTCAAGTGTAGCTTGAACGCCTCAGAGAACATTGTGGATGTTAAATGAAAGATGTCAAAGCACAAATGATTCTTTAAACTTACACATTGGTCATTTATATGGAAATGAGCATCGTGAGAAAAAAACAATTTAAGCATAACAAGTGTAGCACGGTGAATACATTTTAAGAAACACATGTGGCTGCTGTTGAAGACAAATTGTGTGCTTCGTTATTGTGGTAAAGGAGCGGCATGCGTCACACTTCACCGCCACCTGAGATGTCATCCCTGCGAATGTTGTTTAAAACAAATTTCAGAAAGCAAACGGCTTCTTTCAGGCCTTCCTTTCAGCTACAAGTCAATTTTAGAGACATAGAGTACAACGACTGTGCATGTGATACAGTGAATTTTACACAGACACTATTGAGGGACAAAAAAGCCTCTCATTGAGAAATCATGAATAAGACCATGCATTTACCTGCTTAAAGCACAAAAACTGTTTGGTCAGCTTTAGCAGTTATTTATTGATATCCCCTAAAAGGGGGGTTGGAACTCTGACAAGGTTGAAGAAAAATATCAGGATGACCAAAATCACTCAAATCATAGCCGTTTCAAATACTGACTTTTAGAGATGGCCTGAGTGTGGTGATTTGGTGGTGGAGCAGCGCCATAGAGGCAGGAAGTGAAGAAAAAAACTGAGAGGCTGTTGATGGTATTTATCATCTTTTGACTGTGCAAAGCCAACTGAAGCAGTTAATATGACTCCATCTAACCCGTCTCCTGCAGACTTAATCTGAATGAAACTGTAACTTATTTGATGTCTTTTCATGTTATTTGCAGCCCAGGGTACATCTTGGAGACGACACCAGCTCATCACGGAGGTACACAATCACACCTAAATGCAATTTGGAGCCAGAGATCAGCTGAACATTCCTGTCTTTGGGAGGTTCACCTTAAGAAAACCACAGATGAATCCATAGAACATGCAAACTACTACACCAGCTACCCTTGAGCCCTTGTGTAAAACTACTTATTATACATGGCAACTGTTTGAACTGAGGACTTCAATCAAATGATCTAAAAAGTCTAGTGTTAACACTTTCTTTCCTTTCTCCTGAAACAAGAAGACTCGTCTTCTGAATAGGATCGCTTAAACTTTAATGGATCCTGAAGCAAGTGGGGGAAAAAAAAAAACCCCTCCAGTGCAGATGCATATAATAACAAACAGCAATTGTAGATTGAGTCATTTGATGCCATAAAAGTCTGCCCATAAATGAAAGACATGAATAATATATTTTCTTCACTGGAAAAGTGGTGGAGGCAGCTTTGGGTTTCTGGTAGTACACACAACAATGTTGGAAGACTGTTTCAAACCACAATGTAAATTCTGCCCAACAGGTACAACGAAATACGGGTTTTTAGATATCCAATTGTGTAGGAAATAATTGGCAATGTTTTTGGACTGTGGGAGAAAACCGGAATACCTGGAAGAAAAACCCAGAGGGAGAACATGCAAACTCCACACAGAAAGGCCAGGCCTGTGGTTGTACCCACTGTGATTAGAGCTATGAAATTAAGATTTGGCATTTCCATTGCGATGGTAAAAAAGAAAAAATTGAATTTTTTTCACATAATATTGAAGGTAATTTCAGTTTCAACTGATCTTTCCATCATATATTTGATTCAAAAATTGTCATCCCTGCCACAATGCGTCATCATAGTATAAATTACCTGATCAATGTGAGTTGCCAGGCACGATAAATCTTTCAGTGAACAAATTCTAATTTGATTTAACCTTCTTCATCTCCACGTTAATCGCAGCACCTTTCAACAATAGCTCCAGCAAAAGGTTTGCTCCCAAATTCCCTGATCAGCACCTTAAACATTTCTAACCAGTCACTCTCTTTCACACAATTATCCTTTTGTTTTCATCGGGAGCCAGTTGCTTCACTCAAAAAAAAAGCAACATTTCAAACTGTGTTACTGATTCATTATGACCAGCAGGAGCAAAGTCAAGTCCGCCACAGCCTGCGAACTGTGTGGAGAGACGGGTCTATCATTTACGTACATTACAATCATCTGCAGTCTGTGTTTCTGTATGTCTTGCTGTATCTCGAGGCTGCAGATGGCACAGCGACATGAGAACATTCAGTGTCTGTAATTAAACGATGAGACTGCAACTGAACTACAGCCATTCCCTCCTCCATTCTGTTTATAGGCACGATTTGCTAAAAACCACACGTACTTCCTTCACTGTTCCTTTAACCTGCAGGTCTGTCGCTTTGTTTTTTGAACCACAGTTCTGTAAACTTAGAAAATAAGAGAGATTTTTCTGTATTTCAAATGTGGGTTCAAAAAGCTGATTGGTCTTGCTAAACCAAAACCTTTCAAATACACTTTTTCACCCCCCCCCCACCGAGTTGAAACTGACACGCTAAACACAATATTAATAGTTCCCGTAATTGTGTGTTTTAACCTTTATTCATGACACTGAAGCAGCTGGCACAATTCTACAGTAAAACCTCACTGCAGTATAATTGACCTTTCTCTTCACGTTACATGTGTTAAAATGTTTTTTTGCGTGAGAATTAATTTGTGATTTGTGCCCACTCTTGTTCAGGTTCAACACTTTAGTCGAACCCTGACAGCTCCTAAGATTAAATACACATCTGCACTGTCGCGATAAGCAGTGTTTTATGTGTCGGTATTGTCTGGGATGAAGATGTACGTACGTCTGCTCCAATCGTGGGAAAACCGGAAAGGTTAATTGGAATGATCTGAAGTCGGGTTATAAGATTCTCCTATCATTGTGAGAGTACAAGTGGCTGCAGCAGATGGAGGCTGGCATGACCTCAGTGAGGAGAAGCGGGAAGCTTTGAAGACTAGAACCAGTGTTTTAGTGCTGTTGGTAACTAATTAGAAACTCTTCTCATTTATGTTCTATGTGTGCAGAAAAAAGGAAAGAGTCTGATTCAAATGTTAATTTCTAAGGCCTCGTTTACGCAACACCTTTCTCAACCAAAAACTTTTGCTGACTTCAATTTCATACGAATGTCTGTGTACTCTCCATTGTTAATGTTTATAGCGTATTGTTCTCTGTGCACATTGGGGTGTTTTTCCAATTACAAAAAGAAATAACAGCACCCACTAGTGGCCCAACATGATAACTACATCATTTTCCTGCCGTTTCGGAACATCATTTTCAAAACGTTCCCTTGTAAATGCAAAACTTTTTAAAAACAAAACCCAGCATGGGTGAGCGTGTACATGTGTGATGTTTGTCTCCGGGATAGGGATCGATTTGGATATTTGATTATTTTTTTCCCCCACTCTTTCTTCTCACTTCTTTTTTGAACTAATTTATTTCTTCTACTGGCAAGTGTAAACACAATTCGGACATATCGATTGTAAAATGATGACACCGGAGAATGTTTTTTGTTATTTAGTTCAGAAGGAACTTGGGGCATTTGATGACCAGATTAACTGTGCTTCAGATCAGGCGTGCAAATCACATGGGACGCTTGTGAGTGAACCTGAATATCTCGCTGAGCCTCCTGGCTACAGGAGCAACACGGCAACCTTCAACTATTAGTTCCAGGTCTGGCTTTACAACTGCATTATCAGGGAGGTGTGCCATGCGATATGGATCGCCCTCAGAGATGAGTTGGTTTCTTTCCAAATGTCTCAGTTGTACTCAGTGGCCACACTGCCCGTGCAAAAACACGGCTGTAAAGCGTAGTATGTGTCCATGCGCATTTCTAACATTGAGTATAAAAGACCATTCGGTGGAAAATATTTCATATGTGCTTTCTTGTCACATTTTCTTTTCTTGACATCAATGTGCGAAAGAAAACGATGAAAGGACTGCTACACTTTGTATTCATGTCATCATCTGACCATTTCACACTTTCTCTTTCTCGTGTGACTCTCACTCCCCTGCCTGGTAAAATGACAGATTTTGTCAATAGTCGGTGTTGAAACTGCTCTTGTTCTTTAATGAAGAGGTGGAATTTGTGTTAGGAGCCTCTTGATCGATGGTTTACCAGGTGTACAGCAGTGTAGTGTTCAAAGTAGACCCCAGGTACAAATCTGTGTTAAGTCTACATGTTCCTCCCTTTTGATTTACGATACTCTGATTTCCAAACCACTGTTCAAAATCATGCATTAAATATAATTAGAAAACTTTTGCTTTTGCTTTTGTGACTACAAATAAATGTCTTTTATATGTAATAAAATGTAGAAGAAAGTATGAAACTGACTGTGATATATTGTCAATATTCAACTTTTGTATGTGTGATTTTCCAACTAAATGCAGCGACCAGTTGCACTGACAGTGTGACGCTTTAACGAGGGACATGGCGGAAGTCACATTGTAAAACGTGTACTTTGTTGTTCAATGTCATACTTTTAAATCAATGCATGTTCAGTCTTTAATCTGGTTATTTTTACTCTTTTGTTGCACAACTGTGTCTACGTTTGTTTGAACATATCATCCTTGACTTGGATTAGTTTCAGAAGCAAACAAAGGAGACCTTAAGTAAACTATTGAGCAGAAAGTTTGGTCATCCTTCAACAAATTGACGCCTTTTTGCTCCTTCTGCAGAACCCTGTGTGCACTCTGCCTCCTCCTCGAGGCCTATCGCACAATTACATTTCGCCAGAAGCGCCAGCTGCAGGATGTGGTGATTAGATTAAGCAAAATTCCCTCGTGGAAATATGCAACGCTATCAACGAATGAGGCAGCAGCTGCCCCTGGGCTCTTGGAAATCTATCACCGTTAATGTGCCTGCCAACATTTCAACAGTCACATCATGACTGTGAAGGAAGTTTGAATCCTGTTTGTTTTTATAATGTATCTCAAATAAAATGTTTTTCTTCTATCGACTGTTTATTGCTCACGATGAAATAAAATCTAGTCGAACTTATGTATGAAACCCCAAAACTGAGTGTAGCGGTTTGCCCCCGACTTTGTCAGCCGGGATCAAGCTAAGTCAGTTGGTATTGAAGACGGATGGATGGATGAGCAGTTGGAGGTGCAGCTACACCACAATTATTTTTTATTCTTTGGGTGTGAGTCCATTCGGCATGTCCTGCACTGGCGTTCTTTCCATCTTCACAGGAACAGATGTAATCGCTTGCGTACAGATTGAACATTGATCTCTGCAGTAGAAAGTGTAGAGCATCTGATAGAAGATTTCTTGACCTGTATCTCACGCTATCAGGGGAAGATGACTCTGTGACCATATTGACGCTGAGAAGCTAAAAAGTGGTCTCAAAAAGAAAAAAGAAAAAAAAACCAAACATATGGTTTGGGCGCTTTTTGTAGTCATGGAAACGGCGGGGTTCACCGGCCTGCATTTATTTCCATAATTTGAACGGTGTCAATGGATGAAGCTGTGTGAAGTGTTCAATGAGTCACACTCATGTGAAAATGACTCCATTCACCTTTCTTGGTAATTCCAGATCGACACAACAAACATTTTTGTTTTTTTCTGGTTAAAGTGTTCTGCTAAAGGCGAAGCTGAGGAGAGGCTAATTTGAGATGCTTTTTGTGGCACACTGGCAAATGGTTGAAACTATGAAGATGGATCATATTTTCTAAGATGGTCCAGACAGTGAGTGATAGTGTTTTCACATTTTGTTTGTTTTGAAGAGCCAAACAATTTCAATTTCTGTGTTTTGATCATAAAGCAAAACTAAGGGCGTGAGACACAAAAGGTTTGTCAACATTTAAAAACATTTCTGTCAATGCTTCATATATCTACAGGAGTGGTGCACTTGCAAGAAGAGTGACATATACTGAAGCTCATGTAGGGAATAAATCTAGATCAGTCTCAGCCTATAGCAGCAAAAGGAGGAAATAGACCCAGTGTGTTTCAACTAATCTGAACGAGTACACGACGACTACTTTTGGAAACAAAAGTTGTAGTGGTGCCTCCAATAAAGCAACACTATGGTGGCGTAATCTGATTGGATACGATTGTGGTATCAGCTCATCAGGAGCTCTTTATGTGCCCTTCTGTTTTACTTTTCACTTCCAAAGTCGATTCAAGCTTTCATTTTTCTGGTGAACATAAGAAATAATCTTGCTTGAGGAATATCAAGCAATACTCTTTGATTCACAAATACGATGATTTTGTCGACCTGTGAGGTCTGTACAGAGGAAGCATGATTGCATAAGCCAATTTGGCGTCTATCATTCTGTGGTAAACTCGTCCTAAATGTCCACCAACAGTTCCAAGCCTCTGACATGTAAGAAAACAACAAAGTGCAGTTCTGATTTTTAGACCTTTATAGTTTCTAAAAGTGCAATTGTTGGAAAAGCCTTTTACTATCAGGCTTGGTTTGTATGGGACCAGCTTATAATTTCAACTGAGGAAGCTCATATTGTTTCTGCTTTTTGAATTAAATCTTTCCTGTTTCAAAATGCTTCAATTTTAAGACAGCTCAAGCCAGCCTTAAGTGTTTTCTTAGGTATGCAGCTTCAGGATGAGAGAGCTTATTCAATACACTGAGAATCTGTCCTATATTCACTCTCCATGTAGGTCTATAATATGTTCAGTGTACAGAAAGTGATTTTATGTATGTCTATCTCTCTCTGCTCTTTCCTTTCTCTCCAATTTCTGTACTTGTCCAGCTTAAGGTTCTGAGACGAGGGTTTTGTAGTCTCATAAGGGTTTTGCTGCAATTGGTATTTGTTGACTGAGGGTTTCTGTTTCATTACCTTCCCCCTGCTCACACTGGTCAAGAAGTTTTTCCGCCACATCTGAGCTTGAATTTGCTGGAGATTTCTTCCTGTTTAATGTTTATATTGTCCTCTTCATGCTTGATTATGTGGGATTGTTATTTTTTTCTATGTTATTATCGGAAAGCTCATGGCTCACGGATGCTTGTACTTTGATTGGGGTTATGGAAATGCACGCTGAATCACATCATCAAGAGTCCACTGATGAGAAGAAACACATAAGACGGTCTGTTATTTCTGCAACTCCAGGCTGAACTTAATTGTGATGAGTCATGATGCTTGAAACTACAACAAAATCTTTTAATGAACATGAAAACGACAAATAGAAGACCAATGTGAGTTAAAGGGGACATATCATGCTAAATCCACTTTTTTAGCCCTTAAATGCATTTTGTTGTATATTTAGAGTGTTTAGAAGTACAGAAAAGTTCAAAGTAGTCTCTTCAGGTGCTCCGTTGATATCTTTATATTCTGTTTTGGTCATATTTTGCGATCGGTTTCGATTTTTCTATTCTCTATTACGTTTTTTGAACAATGACGTCACAGTATTCGCAGCAGAACTGCCAAATTAGGACATCGACACTTCGAGCAATCCGCCATTTTTGTTTCTCGCTGCGATTTTGTAGTCCAACCTAAGGGTGCCGAAGTTACGAGAGGATAAGTCGAAATGTTCGGTTGTTGGATGTAGTAACCCACAAGCTTCGTTACACCGTCTCCCAGCATCAGAACCTTTTCAAAGTGCCTGGTTGAGTTTTATTTTTCACAGAAATGTACCCACATCTGTGGGTAAGGTCATTTTTGTGTGCGCGAAGCACTTTAAGGACGACTGCTTCAGCAACCTCCGCCAGTATAAAGAAGGATTTGCCGAAAGACTTGGTCTGATTGAGCGGTCAGTTCCTTCTATCTATGGAGACGACGAACAGAGCACTTCGGTAAGCTGTATATAACGCTAAAAAGTGTGATGATAAGACGTCCCTGTCATTGTTTTGTTAGCATTAGCAGTTGCACCGTCTTCATATGTTAGCGCTGTGTGCTCGTTTTAGATTATAATGTAACGTCTGTGTTAAATAGTCGTTGTAATACAGGCAGTATTGTAGTAGTGGGCATGGATGGAGAAGTTAGTGTAAATATAGTAACACACCATTGCGTTACATCCATATGAAGACGTTGTTCTGCAGGTGCATCATCGTCATTTTCATCTCGCTCCGCCGGGTCCGACTCTGGCTCCAACATGTATGGCTGGATGGACAAATCTTCAGTTGTTGACATTTTGTAAATAATGTGTGAATATAAAGTTTCTGCGCAGCTAGATAATTGTATCTGTTCTATCAAACTACAAAGATGGCCGAACAGGGTGGCGTTGAACCGAGTATCACCTCTGCAACCTGGAGAGGAGGCGGGGTATGAAGTGTCTCATTTGCATTTGAAGAGACCGCCCCAAAACGAGTTGCTCTCAGAAGCACATCAGAAAAGGGGTAGAAAAGGGGCCTGTGGAGCTCTAATAATGAGGAATTCAGACCCAAGCATTGCAGTTCCGCTTTATATAGACCACAACTGTATGATTTATATGTAAAAAGGAAGGATTTAAAAGCATGATATGTCTCCTTTAAGTAAAAAAGCTCTTTCTATAAACTAATGAGGGCCACCCTTCATCTCAAATGAAGACCTGTCTTGATTAAAGATGAATAACAAGGTTAAAGTCATTGCCTCAACAAGAGAACATGTTCTATATTTTCCTGAATGAGAACCATTGTTAGCTCATATTACACACGCAAAGCCATGGCAACGTTCGCACAAAAAAAGCTCCAGGAGTAATTTCAAATGAACCTGCACTTTGAGACTGTATTAAATCTCATAAAGGAGAAATTCTCAAGTACATCTATTTGCAAAGGTGTAAATACAACTGGAAAAGTACCTTTATGATCAGAGCGAAGGCGTTGGAAAACGAGAATGTTTTTGTATGCAAAGTGCATTCCCTTTGTTAGGCAAGGTGTTCATGTGTAACATCCAACAATGAATGCAAATTAACTTTGTTTAGTTGGCATTCACTGAAGCCGTCGCATCCTGAAGACGTCCACAGTGGCACGAACTGCAACAGGTGTCCTAACGTTGCAGGTACAGTCCACAGCTGACTTTCCACACAAATGTAGATTTTTAAGTCGCAGGCTGAGTTTGCAGTCTGGGTGTGATCTTAAACCAGCATGCAGAAATGTGTCCTCATCATCTCTCTTGTGATTAAACATTAATATTCATGCAAGTCTTGATCTGATAACACCGGCACGGCTGCTTTTGCTATACTGAGATCCCAAGGTGACACCGGAGTGCTGCTCCGATTCATGCTCAACGTACAAAATAACTGAGACATTTAGTTCATTATTGTTAAAAAGACTAAATACCATCTGACATAACTGGATTGGTTTTGCTGAATGTACACAAAAATCCATAGACTGCTAATTCAGAAAGAAAAATCTGATCTGATCAAAGCCGACAACGTAATACCTTATTGATCAGCCTCCTGTAACTGTGAATCTTATACTAAGGGCGTCCTTGTAAGCCGGGATCCACTCCAGCACCCTGGGATCCTGAGCTGGATAAAGGGGCGTAGGGGATGGATGGAGAAATCTGAAGGAACAAAGAATAAAATCATAAAATGCATTAAAGCAGATTGAAGCTTATGTTCTTGTTTACGCTACTCACTGACTAAAACCACTAAAAACACATGAATTGAACAAACTATTCACCTTAAGACTGCAAACCTTGACACATTTTTTTGTGAGCATCAGACACAACTCCCACCAAAGCCAGACCTGTCTGCGGCTTCAGATTCAAAATGCCTTTAGATTTTGCTCTCCTCACCTGGACGAGTGTCTGACCAATCATTGATCTGAAGCTGCCCGTCAGTCATTATCGCAGGGGAAATCATCCAGTTTTTCAGAGCTTGGGCCTGTGTATCGCCCTGCCTGCTAAATTATTATAGGGGGATAAAATCTCCCTGGCACTGCTCAGTGCTGCTTCACCAGCACACAAAACTATAACACTTCAGCATTTTGCAAGGTAAAACAATCAAAGCTGACAACCTTCCACATCCAGAGTGAAACAAGACAAACAACTCACACTTGAGTTTCACATTAAAATATATTGTTAACTACTGGGGACGTCCACATAAAACATCCATGGAAGTGTTAATGGTTTGAATGCAGAATGAGTAAGTATATCCTGCATCTCTCACTGTTGTACGTATAGTTTTGCTTTCAGCTTAAGATGCCGTTTCAATTTGTCATCAATAATCATACACTGTACTCTCTGTTACGACCCTGACTCGAGGTGGGAAAATGAACTGCAACATAAAAACCAGATGGAAATTAGTTTAACAGTTATTTTCCTCACTTCTGAACAAATGAGCAATAAAAAAATAACTGCTGCGAAAAGAACCCAATACTCTACTCTACTGGTAGATCCACACAAAACCACCCATTTAAGATTTTTCTCTTAACTGACGTGGAATTTCTCTCATATCAAGAGAGAAACTCATAAACCTCTGACCTCATACTCTGACCCATATCAAGATTTGCTTCAGGGAGTGTGGCGGCCTGTTACAGGTTGTTTTACAGTTTGGATTGATCCTTGTTATGGTATTTTTAAAGAAAAAATACATTTCTAAATCTTTCAGTTTTTGCTGGAAATAGATTGGATTACTCTTGACTTTTTAATTCTGATTTCTTCCTGCTCTGGTTTCTTTACAAACTGTATGCTGCCTGCAATTAACCCCCTAAAATCTGCTCCTGTCCCAGACAACCACTGATGACAGGAACCACAAAACGGCAACAGTCATATTTGTGTCGTAGCGGTGGAAAAACTTTTTGGCAATTGCGATCCCTTTCGCCTGCGTTATTCTCATTCGCTGACAGGTAAAGTGAACAAGATTGATTATTTCCTGTTACAGTGGCACCTGTCAAGTGGTGGGATGCGTGGGCAGCAGAGAAAATCTCACTGTTCAGTTCTCAGAGCTGGTGGAGAAAAGTTGGAAAAACACCAGAATCTGTGAAACTTTGCAACAAACTTCATGAGAACGGTACCTATGTCCGTCCGTCCGTCCGTCCATCCATCCATCCGTCCGTCCGTCCGTCCGTCCGTCCATCCATCCATCCATCCATCCATCCATCCATCCCATCTAACTATGGGTGCAGGAAAGCTTCATCCTGCACAGGTCACCAATCCATTGCATGGTAAACACAAAGAGACATACACACTCACATACACACCTACAGGCAATTTCGAGCCACCACTTAACTTCAAAATCCTGTTTTTGAACTGTGGGAGGACTTTGAATATCTGGAAAAACCCCTGAATGCAAAGGAAGAGCAGTTCCTCGTAGAAAGCAGTTCTCTTGCCGTGACACTTCAGCGGCACCTCCTACACTTCTCCAATACGAACTTTATGAGCACATAGATCCACGAGGAAAAATAGAGGAGGGGAGCACGAGTTGTGACTGTTCGGAATTGTAATGTCAGTGATCGAATGGTGTGACTGTTGTAGCTGTGCTTTGGCTTATAAAACAGCAGGTTGGTCAGGGTGTCCATGCTGAGCCCTATCGCCAATGGACGTATGATTGGCAGAAGTGATCCACAGAGTAATTAAAATGAAAGACCAGAGCCCGCTCTCATGAAACACATTTTCCTTCTCATTGTGGCTGGATGACTGTGTGTTGTACACCCTAAAAAGAGGGCAGGCTGATGGGAGCAGCATGATGCCCTTAGCAATTCTCTGCAGAGAGACCATGGGGTCTGACAAGCATGTGATGTTACTCGAGCGCATGCTCCCGAGAATATAAAAGTGGTTACGGACCAAGCACATGCCTCTATGGTGTTTGCGAGTGTTGCTGCGCATTTGTTGGCGTCAGATACCCAAGGACCTCCACAGGAGTTGAGGAAACCAGCTTGATCTTGTAGTACAAAGGCAAGGCTTGGGGGAGCAGGAGGGGCAGAGGGTGCTGCAACACTCCCCGGGAGACAGGAGAGGATCTGCATATATACAATTAAAACGTCCATTAACAATTTAGTGGAGAAGTAATATTATTTGTAATGATATTAATATGTGTTGTGTAAATATGGCCATTAGTCGTTATGGATAACTGCCACCTGTGTGTAAATAACAGTTTTGTTTTTGTTTTTTTGTCGTTCTTTTATGAAGTTGGCGCCTCTGAAGTCAGTGGTCTTCCTTTATAACTGAATAATTGTTGGTGGCTGTTCTCTGACATTCCATTTTTATGTTTTCAAGTGAAAATGGAAAACTTCAATTACATTTTGGGTGTTCGGGAGCCACTGGAAATGATACTAAAAAAAACAAACAAAAAAAAAAAAACGCTCCCAAGGTGGAAGTTTTTGAAAACACTCCAACACTGTGTGTAAACGGGAAAAAATGCAACTTTTCTGAAATGCTGCAACTGCACATGAAAACTCAAAAACGATCAGTTTGTACTTGAAACATTGAAATATTGTCTTCAAGGATTTAAATGTAAAGTCACAGCATTGCATGACAGCATTTCCCCCCCTTTTTTACTACAACCCATGAAAAACACGAAAGCTTTTAAATTGTCCCAACTGAAGTGGGGATTTTTTTTTCATTCCTAAAAGAAAAAAAGTGTCATTCCTTTTTTGTGAGATTAGAAACATAAGCCTTGATTTTCAGTAAAGCTGAGATTTATGTTCTAAATCTTTGCTGTTCAGACCCGCCGAGCAAAGTGCAGCCCACTGCGAAGTTATAATGGTTCATGCAGCAGCGGGAGTCGAGACACTGATACAGAGAGAAAGAATTGGCGGCTGTGACCAGGAACAGCAGAGAAAAAGAAAAAGTTCTGAGCTCTTTTGTTGAAGCAAACACCACGGTGGCTCGAGGAAAAACAATGGTGTGCTGGCAAAGCGAACAACAAGCAACTATTTCAGGCTGGTGTTGGGCAAGGTGCAAGGGTGGAGTAAGATGAGCCACTTTTTACTTATGTTGTCCTGAAGGTGATTAAAACTGACACAGAAATAGAATTAAAACATACACCTTTATTTCAGGATGTCTGCTATCAAATGAAATTACCAGGATGCATCTCTGACAAAGCTGCCCAAAACAATGGCTTGTCAAAAAAAAAAACCGTGCTCCTGTGGCTCAACTTACCCCAGGTGAAAGGGTAAGTTGACCCACGTCAATGGGTTTGTTGAGCCATCTGGGTGTAAACTGACCACCTGAGTATAAAAGTGTAAACCTGAGCAGATTGTCCTAACAAACAGTGTTAACAGTTTTAAACTTGTGAGAACCACCAGTTAGTTTACGAACAATTTATTCAAAACAACTATTCAATATTCCAACTGTCAAGGCTGCAGGGGAATACAAACTGTGGCTCCCTCCTTCAGTTCCTCCAGCCTCTCGAGGTGGAGGTAGATTCTTCAGCACATCACTCCATGAGAAAGATGTCTCATCCTTTTTTTTTTTAATGCAAATGGAGGTTGAAACCATCCCATGGTCTGCTTGCTCCTTCTTAACTCCTCTGATTGTTTTAACTTCCTCTGCCTCCCTCTTTTTCATGTACATAATCAATGTTCTGTGCCTACTAAGAAACTGAATCCTGGCGGTGCCACTGGTTGTTATTGTCCATCTACTCACACACGTACAGGAGAACTATTTACTACCAGCGTGGTGTGTTTGCACAGTAGCAGCGTTTCCGAAAAGGTCAGTTTCCCCTGTTTCCACAAAGACGTAGTGGGAGCGTTGTCAAAAAGGTGCATTTTCAGTGGCTCCCACAACACAACAAAGGTTTTCCCTTTTCAATTGAAAACGTTGTCATGTAAACAGGGCCTTAATCATATATATTTTTTTTTAGGTTGGAGTGAAATCATGCTCTGTGCAGTGGTGTAGTGGTTAGACCCTCGCCTCACAGCGAGAATATCTTTGGTTAAAGCATCGAGGTTCTTTCACTGCACACTTTGGAGTTTCTCTGGACACACTTGCTTTTTTCCATGTTTAAAAAAAAAAATTGGTGACACTGAAAGTATATAAATACACACCTGTACTGTACCTGTACTGTACTGTACTATTTTTCTCCTGATGTCGGGTCTTTTGCTCCCTGGCTGTTCAGTGTTCTCTTGCTCCACTCTTGTGTGCTCCTCTGTGCTTCCTCTTCCCCGATGATCCTTGATCAATATGTTGTGTCTCATCAGTCTCTCCCTGTCACCTGTATTCTTCTTGTAGATTCTGCTTGATCTTACCCAGTACCCTGCTTATTACCTCTGAATTTTGAATCCTTGAGTTTTCCCGTGTTTCCCTTTTGATCAAGAATAAACTTTGCAATGGCAAGATAATGGTCTGTCTCTGTGTGTTTTCCCTGTGATGAGGACCGCCCTGTCGAGACTTTACAATCCCTGTTAAAACTGTTAAGTGACTTAAAGATGGTTGGAAAGAGAGAAGATGGAAAACTCCTGAATGTACTGCAATTTATACATACATCCTTCCAAGGTGGCTACACAACAAAACCAAACGTTCAATCCAGGAACATTACAGAAATGTGATTTGATTAATTTTGTATCTCTCTTTTTGTCCTCTCATATTGTGACACTACTAATATGAAATTGTAGTGTTTTTTTATTTTTTATTATTTGTTTTAACAGACTGTATTTGAAGTTAATGCCACAAAATGTCCCAGTGACAGATGCACACCGTCAACACTTACCATCACAACAGGATGCTGTTCACAGCAGGATGTCTCGGTGTATGTGCTGAATGATGAAGTCTCATTATTGACTCACTTAGTGAGCTCTACCCACGTATGGATTGAGCGCTCCGGTAAGAAAACCGTGAAAAGCCAGCTTTCTCACTCTAAATCTCAGCTGGCAATATGTGACAAATCCTACAAATTACTGAGGAGCCATCCACGTTTCTCCAACCACCACCTGATTGCAGCACCAACAAGGCCTGACAGTCAGATCTGAAGCCCAAACATTTCATTTCAGAAAAGTTTCATGTTCACAATGTCTGTTTACACGGAAATGGCAAAAATACTGAAAATGATCTTGCGCTGCCAATGTAAAATACTTTTAGAATCTATTTACAGGGCGTCTCGAGTGATAATGCGTCTTTTTAAAATTTTGGTTTTAAAAAAGTTTCGCCTTTACACAATGTCGGGAATTAAAGAAACGCTGGAGATTTCATGTTGGACCACTAGAGTGGATGTTGTTTTAAAAATTAAACCATACACATGCACAGAGAACAATATGTTATAAACATTAATGACAGCAAGAACATGGACATTCGTATGGACAGACGCCAAAGTTCGATTGCTATTACAGGCGACCCTCAGCTACAAAACTACCAAGTCCCAGGAGAATATTTACAGGAAGTCAAGACACTCTGGAGGCAAACATTGTTGTTGTTGTCCATTTACTCGTACCAAGAACCAATCAGGACAGCTGTGGTACAGCAATTCCAAAAAGTTGCGATTTCCTCCTTTTACACAGAGACAGAGTCGGAGCGTTTTCAAAAAGTTCCACCTTAAGCGCTGTTTTCAAAAAGCTGCATTTTCATTGTCTCCGAGCTCGGATAGCGTGTAAACAGGCAACCACCACACAACGGAAGTTCTTTGTCGGGTGAACACATGAAAAGCATATAGACACACTATATTAAGCAAAAAATCCGTATTATTTCCATATATTAGCAAATTGAAAAATAAGCAGAGGTCGCTATTAATCTAGATATATTTTGCTCATATTTGCACAGTGACCAAGAACAACCTCATGAGTCCTCCTTTAAAACGTGATAAAAAGTGACGTGAGCTGAAGGTTAAGAGGCTTTATCTTTACAGAGCAAAGTCAGAGCAATAGCACTTTTTAGCACTTCATCAATATTGGTCTACAACCACCAAAGAATGTGAAAATAACTCAGGTCAAAATGATGGGAATCACCAAAACAATAACCTGAATGGAAGTTTTTGTTGTGTTCTAGGCGTTGACAGGATCACTGCACATGCAGGCAATTAATCTATTTCATGCCGCTGAGAGGTGAAGATAGGAAACAGTGGTTAGCAGTGTGCAGGCATCTTTTTTCGGTCTAAAAATGTTAATTTGAGCATTAAATTTGACTGCAAGCCACAAGTCCATCTCTCAGAAAGTTGGGATGATGCGTAAATTGTAAATAGAAATAATGCAAACAAATCCAACATATCAGATTTGGCAGGTTCATGTTTATCATTGTGCAGCATCTCTTCTTTATGTGTCTGTTAGTGTGAAGTCACGAGTTGTTGTCCAGTTCTGTAGGGCAGTCTTTCTGCTCAGGGAAGCAACGGATGTTTTCTCTTGGTGGAAAATCTCCAGGCAGGCCGGATCACCTGGAGTCTTCTACTGTGAAGCCATGCTGCTATGATGGATGGAGTCTCACTCACTTTGCTGCAATATTTAGGGCCTTCCCTGAACAAGATGTCTGGATGGAAGCAGACTCTGTTCTGAAACCTCTCCTTTAGTCTTCAGCGCTGATAAAGCCTCTCCAGAGGTGGAAGCCGCAAGCATCACAGGGCAATAATGCAACCTCTTCCATTAGAGATGCTGGCTTTTGAACTCTATGCTCATATTAAAAAAACTGAGATGCTCCCTCTAGTCTTTAAATTTTGTATCTGATCGCAGAAGACTTTTTTTTTTCCCACTTTGATCTAATCCATTTTAAAGGAGCATTGGCCAAGAGAAGATGATTCACATGTGGACTTTTCTTTGCATTATGCAGTTTGGGGGTGGAGGTGGGGGTTGGTGGGGTGGGGGTGGGTGGGTGCTGGAGCACCTGCCCCTTTTGGCGTCTTCTTTTTTTTTTTTTTTTTTAACTTTATTTATAATGCAGCCTTTTCATAACAGGAATTACGTGTACACTTATAGAAAAAAAAAAGAAGAAGAACAACAACAACAACAAAAACAAGTACAAAACAACAAATAAACAAAAAACAAAGCAAAACAAAACACAAAATAAAGGGACAATAGAGTCTGATGGTATTATTTCCATTTTCTAGGGAGAAGGAGTGGATGTGCACGTATCATTCATTCATATATATATATATATCACACACACTTTAGTTGGAGCACCTGCCCCTTCAAAGGTCTCTGCACTTCCAAGGATCATACCCACAAATTATAGGTATATTAAAGTACATTATCATTATTATTGTACAATTGTATTTATCATTACTCTAGTTTTTATGTAGGAGTCACTGGCACAATTAATGTCACGGAATCACCTTTAAGACCAATTCATAGCACGTTCAGATCTTGTTTATTTATAGGGTTTTACGCATGTGTACGAAAGCAACCCCCCCCCCCCCCCCCCCCCCCCCCCCCCCCCCCCCCCCCCCCCCCCACACACACACACACACACAGCTGCTGACCCTCATGAATTCATTCCAATCTTCCTCACAGATGGATCACACGGTGGCACTTAAAAGAAAAGGGCAAATATTAACCAATACATTTTCTTAAACAATTGCCGCTGGATGAGATGTGAAACCCCCATGCCCCTTTCTTTCTCCCCCGCTCCCTCCCTCCCTCCCTTTCTCATATGGAGTGTTTTCCCTGCGCTGCCACATCGCGCACTTTAACGGAGCCCGACGCGCCGCATCAAGGTGCCTCTCCTGTTCCACACACGGCGCTCAGCTCTCACAGGTCATCTGTGCGGCGACCACCCTCTGGAATCTCGGCAGAGGAATCTGGATGGGGATTTGGATTGTATTGAAGTCCAGTGCAGCGATCTTTTCAGCTGTGCAGCCGTGGACGGCTCAGTTTCGTACCACAACTTGCGTTGAAACTTTCCAATGATGCGACCGCAACGCAGGAGATTCAAAGGAAACATTTGACTCGGCATCAACAAGGATTAAGAACTATGAGCTTTCCCTCCGGAATATTAATACTCAACTTTTTCCTGTGTTGGACTTCGGTTTTCTCACAGGTAAGAGATTTACGCACTGCTCGGAGCCTGGAGCAGTGCGTAATCTGGATCTTTGGTTATATCTGTGCGCAATCATGATTTTTTTTTAAGTTTTCTTTTTAAAGAAAGGTGTGACTTTACCTACTCAAAGCCGTAACATATGAACTCTTAAGCCACGTCACTTCTTTTTTCGGCAGGTTTAGTGCGTATTCAATATGCATGTGATTACACTGGATCCCCACAGGTCCAAAAAGAGCAAAGCCAGGGGCAAAAACAAACACTATGCTATTTATTATGTAGGTAAATCTTGTCCCTTGAGACAGCACACCCTCAGCCACATGCACATTGTGTCTCTATCTTTCCAGGAACTAATTTGTTGGTGCCAGCATTTCATCATTGATCTCAGGTTTGATGACAGTGCCAAGACTGCAGAAACGCCTCTGCAGACCAGATTGATCCTAATTTGTTTGTAGTTGTGTCAATATCTATCAGCGTCTAAGCCTTTTCCTCTATTGGCACCTTAGTAAAGGTTTTCGCCTCTATTGGGTCTGCTTAGCATCTTCATTTGCATTTTAGTGGAGTCATATTGTTGCACCTCACTTAAAGAAACAAGCTCATCTGAAGACTTTTTTTTTTTTAACAGAAATTGTGAAGAAAAAGTGAAAGACTCCAGAAAAAAGCTTCAGCTGAACACATTTCTTCCTTCATGGAGTCACCAGACATGCTGTAATATTCGTCATTGAACTGCAAACACTTGTTGGGAACACAGTTTTGATCAGATTGAAAGGAGAGGATGATTATTCCAGCAGCTCCATCAGCACCATGGACAGCGTCTCCAGCTCAGGAGCCAGAAATATTACAAAATAAATAGAATCAACATGCTGGTGAAACAAACCCTAAGAATAAAGCTGCTGCCTTACATAACACACATGAGCAAAGGAAATTGAAATGTTTGCAACAACTTGCGTGTTGTTATTCTGGGTTTCTTTAATAAGGAGAAAAACATTAAAAACAAAACTGATTAAAAGAAAAACCTTGTCATCTGGAGTTCAGTGGATTTCCTCAGAAAAGGACCACTTCCCATTTGTTTAGTTTTTTGTTTGGCTTTAACAGGTCAATAGCAATTGAATTAAAATCCTTTTCAACAACCAGACTAATTTTAACCGCAGTTGCCACAAGCTCGTTTTTTTAATGGATTTCTTTACAGTGACTTAAAGTGGAGGCAGAGATCCTTGGTGACTCTATGAAATGGAGTGGAGTGCATGTATGTCAGTATCTTGTAGTGCTAAAGGCAAAAAAATGTGTTTCAAGTGACTACCAAAAAGCTTTTCCTAATTCTCATTCTCCTCAGTGTTGTATTGTTCTGAACTGATTCTAAGTCCTCTGCCCTGTTGTTCCTGACCATGACTGCGATATCTGCCCTCTCTAAGTCTTATGCATGATTGTAGCTTTGAAGCTGCATGCGGACATGTGCTGCTGACATTAGACATGCTATAGGTTAATTTTTGAACATAGATGAACTGAGATGAAACGCACATGATCGCAATCGCACCTCTGCCAATTTCTCGTAAACCATTTAAAGGGCTGCCTGCAGACGTCTCGAATCTACATATGAATGCTGGTGTGCGTGTGTGTGTGTGTGTGAGCAGGAACAAAAAAGATGTGATATATATATGTATATAAAAAAATATATAAATAATATATATATTTTTTGGGTTTGTTTTTTCTTTTTCCCCCAACGATGTTCTGCTGAAATTTTGAAAACTACCACAAAGCATATGTTTCTGCACAATGACGTTATATAAACATGCTTATCTCACATGCAAACCCTGCCTTTGCTGGTTGAAATGTTTAAATCCTGCCAGTACTTTGTTCTTGCTTCAAATGGCACAAAGGAAGCGGGAGGGAAGTGAGCATATCAATGGAAGTCATACAGAGCAGTGTTTCCCTTTGATTTTTGAAGATGGGGCATGTGTAATGTGACATGCAGCCGGGAGGAAAAAAATATATAACAAGCCTGCTAGAAAGACTCCCCTCTGTGCACATATTTATCTGGCTCAAATGCATTCATGTATTTAAAATCTTGTTTATAGCATCTCAATTAGCTAAAACCAAACCCCAATTTCGATTTATAAAGCAAGATTTACACATATACACACTATGATTAAATATTGGATTAAATTGGATTTGGCCTATGGATAAAATGACTCTAAAACGTACAATGGGGGAATGCTCAATTCAAAGGCCAAGGCAGCAGCAAAAAGATTAATAGAGGCTCTGGAGCTTGTTTGTATTCATCTGACAGTGTTTGAATAAAGATATCCTGGAAAAATGTCAAGAGAACAGAAGTCAGAAGGCAAAGCCAACTTTGCTCTGTGAAGAAAGGACGATTGATCCAAAGTTGATATGCATACAGTACAGGTTTGATCTGCAGCGGCCAGAAAATGAAAGCTGCAAAAGGAGGCTCATTCATCCATCCAACTATCTGGAGGACTGGATGTGGTCCTGGAGGAGGCTGGGGCAAAGAGCACATCCTGGACAGGCTGTCCGTCCATCCCAGGGCTCACACAAAGAGACAGCAATCACATTTAGGCATTTGCCATTTATCGACCCAAATCAGGCAATTTAAGCCAGACAAACATTTTGAAGTGAAAAAGGAAAACTTTAGTTGCATTTTAGGGGTCCGTTTACATGGCGATGATGCTCGGAGCCACTGAAAACTCCACTTTTGGAAAGCGACTCCCATTTCTGTGTAAACAGACATTGTTTTTATAAAGTGGACCTTGAATACATCGGTTTGTCTGGGGACTGTCGGAGGGAAAACATGCAAACTCCAGACCACAAAGCCCAAAAATGAATCTCACATTCTAACCATTACATAACTACTTCCAGCGTGTCTGTGGTTCTGAGGTGCTCATTATAAATTTGTAAATATAGTAACTGAATGCTTTGACGTGTCGAGAAAGCATGCTGCTCTTCGAACCAAAAGTGTCAGTGCATATTTAAAGGACTTCAAAACAACCCTCACCAGGTGGTGTTGGAAATAAAAGGAAGCAATGGATCTTGCTGTTTACAGGCATTGGAAATCAAATATAAGTCTTGCTGTAGGAGATGATTAAAAGTTGCAGTGTTTTAAAGTAGTATCAGCTCCAAAAAGTGACGTCAAGTCAAAGTTTATTCATAACAAGGATGGCAACAGGAAAAAATGATTTCAGCCGAACATTCTAGGGGTCTTGGGGGCCGTAGGCCTTTCATTGATTACTACACATTTTAAAGCCATATAGGCTATATTTTGTACGAGAACCACATTACAAGACCTGGAGTAAATTTTACATATTTAATGAAAATTAAAATCAATGTACACGGTCTTTCTGATATCCATCTTATGTAGGGATCTCACCCTAATTTGAATTTCAAGTCATACAGTACAATAAAAATCATTAAATGAACCATACATGTATGAAACACTGTGTCGCATCATATAACAACACAGGAATAAAATACAGGATATGATTTGCTCAGTTAGAAAATGAGAGAAACCAATAATTCGAATTCAGTTGATAGACTTATAAAAGTTTTTATCATTGATCTGAATTCCCCTATGGTCTGAGTGGTTCTTATATGATATTGTAGGCTATGCCAAAGATTTTGGGCAGCAACATAAAACGCTCATTAAAAAGTTTAAAAATGTGAATTGTGATATGAGTAAGAACCGGCTCACCTTAGTGCTGTGGATGGTGTGGAAACTATAGGGAAGAAGTGCAATTTCCTTCAAGCTTCGAAAAAAAAGTAAAAAAAAATTGACTTAATTTCAGAAAATGACTAGAATCCAGTGCAAAGTGGCCAATACTGCTTTGCTTTAGCCATGAAAGTACAGATTAGAACTGGTGATGTCTGTTGGGCAGCAATTCCACCAAAAAGTGATTTAAATAGATCTCATTTACACGACAATGGTCAACTGACAGCCGTATGTTTTGCATTTTAATTTCAGAAAAGTTTACTAGTGGTTGCGTGCGTGCGTGCGTGCGTGCGTGCGTGCGAGCGTGCGTGCGTGCGTGCGAGCGTGCATTGCTTTTTTTTTTAAGTACAACCACCCACACATCCAAACAGAGAACATGAAGCATTCAAACACCTTTCAACGGTTGTTCTTCATCATATCGTTCAACTCAGTATCTGTGGTATGTAAAAAAAATGTGTTTAAAATAATGGTCTATAATAATTGTTCTTTGTTGAAGAAGCACACATGGCTGTATTTAGATGGGAAATTGAAAATGTGTGTTCTTTTACCCGGCATCGATGAAAACAGAACTTTTTGAAAATGTTCCATCTCAGTGTAAACAGGGAAAAGTGCCACACAATTGTAATTAATAGTTCAGGGCATGTGCAAGAAGTTTGACAGTAACGATGAAGGAATGAAGGTGCTGCTTGTGTTGCTCAGTGTTTCGGATTTCACAGCACACATGTACATTCACTCCACCGTCATCTAGATCACATGTGGAGACACGTTTCTTCCATACAGCAGATGCTGAGAAGAAAGACAGTTTAAAAGGAGCTGGAATGTTTTTTCTTCTCTGTATGGCACGGTTGTTTTATATAAACACAGCACCTACTAGTGGCCCCCTTTTTAAAACTACATCATTTTGTTTTCAGTGTTTGTTACGTTTCTGAAACGAAAATGAATAAAACTTTTCGTTTCTGTCGATCGGCGTGTAAACTGGACCTTAGACTGCGTGAAGATATTTCCTAATTCACATGCAAAACCTTACAGACTCAGACTTTCCCATGTAAAGTGGATGACTTTATGTATTAAATAAATTAAAGACAAGTCAACGACGCGACTGCTGCACCAATAAGTTTGCTTTGTTGCCCTCTAATCATTTAAATATGTGAATATACAGAAACATTTTTTTTTTTTCCATCTCCCGCATCATGTCGGGAAAGAAGTCACAAACAACTACCTCCAGTCAGAAGGGAAGAACATTTTTTATTGGTGTCGCCACAATAAGTTTTAGAAAGATGCTGTGGAACAGAATGTATTCAGGATGCGATCCGTGCTTTTATACCAAAGTTCAGTGTTTCTTTTTCCTGTGATATTTCAATTGATCCAGACTAAAGTATCCAGAGTGTGCACCTGGAGGACAAACTTCATGTGCGCAACCTTGCGAACTCATGAGCTTGGTCTCACTCCGCTCCTCCTGATCTGCTTCATATTCTCTACTTGAGGACTGCCGTGCAGTTTCAGGGTCACTGTTCAAGTCCTGCCTGTTCTCACAGGTAATGAGCCTTCATGTGAGTGCTGGATCAGTTTACTGAGAGCCTTTCACATCTTAATGCAAGGCTGTGTAATAAATGTGTGTGAATCTGCAAATTCACCTGCTGTCACACAAGGACTTTACACACACAGGTATACAGACTGTAAAAATAGCATCATGTCCTAATTTTCATCAGCTGCTGCACGTTGGGTTTCACGCTGTGCCTCTATCACCAAGAAAACAGGCACTCTGTTTTCCTCCGCTGGTGAAATGTCACAAAGATCTTATTGACACATCATTTCATCAGACACTGCGCCAGATCTCCATGTGAGAAATCATTACAGCATCAGCCAAATACAATGCAGAAGTTTAAAGTAGCACCAATGAGCCACTTGGAAAAAAAAGTGACCGTGATAAAAAAAAAAAAAAAAAGGACTTTTCTTTGCCTTCTTTGGGCAATCCCTCTGTGTTACTGATGCATACACACAATCCTAACAAACAAATGTAACTACAGTGATGTTTCACAACATTAAGGAACACGGATTGAGAAAAACACAAAAGTAGAATCTTATCAATCATAATTTTTATAGTTTTTATAGTTCATTTAATTATTCCTGTTTGTTTCTGTGAAAGACACGTTTGTTTACTTTACTCTCTTGTGTCAAACACCAGCTGGATGAGATCCAAATGTAATTTGATGTAAAACTAGAAGTAGATCCACTACTCTGAGTCAGGATAACCCCCAGTGACTGGATGTTCTCAGTATCACCATCTGGGTTGTGTGGTGGTTTGTGTGTACGTTACTATCAGCAGGAAAAAAAAGTAGTTTCATAGAAACACTAAATAATGGTGGGCACACAGGGAGGTAATGGTCCTCACTCCCGTCTCAGTGAGAAGTTTTCCTGTTTTGATGTTGGGCTTGGAGGTTAGTATTGCAACCATATCATCAGTAGGGTAAAACTAACCTGATTCACCATCTGAATCCAGCTCATGACCTGGGTGAACAATCCAGTTCTGCCTCGTAGTGTTTGGAAGAGCCGACAGCGAAAAGTAGAAAAATTGATGTCGCCATGAAACCTCACTATGGGTGTGGTCACTTTTCTGACACCTCACGCTTAAAACCCCAAAAAGTCAGAAGGATCAAGGTCAAGCCAAGTTCACCCTTCTGCTCGGTTGAGCTGTTGCTCACTTGGTAGATGCAGGGTGTCTGTCAATAGTTGCAGATTTGACCCCCTGTCCCGCCCCCCCGTCGATACGGGGAAGTGTCCTTGAGCAAGACACTGAACAGAAGAATGTATGGGTTGAGCACCTGCACCTGCACCTGATCTGTCACCAGTGTGAGAATGAGTGAATATGACTTCCAAGCTCTTGGTTAGTGTGCATTATCCAAAATGTATATTCGAGGGTGATTGGTGTGTGTGTGTGTGTGTGTGTGTGTGTGTGTGTGTGTGTGTGTGTGTGTGTGTGTGTGTGTGTGTGTGTGTGTGTGTGTGTGTGTGTGTGTGTGTGTGTGTGTGTGTGTGTGTGTGTGTGTGTGTTCATATCTTGGTTAAGATGGTCTCTGGTACCTGTGATTTTTAACTTTATAAACCAATGTCGAAGGTGAACGGATTAAATGAGCTGGTGATGTTACACTCATGGATTCTAACTGTATCGGTGGTAATGGAGCCATTCCTAAATGTACCAGTAGAACATGTACTATGCACAAAAATAGAATTCAACATACAGATTTTTCTCCAGCACAAACTTTCAAAATTAGAATTTCCTAACTGCCTTTTTCTTTTAGTCATGGGTTCACTCGTTCACAGCCGGTCTGGCTGGCTCCGAGCAGATGGGAAAGCAGGGAAATGTGCCAAATGTGACTGAGACTTTCAGACCCTGGGTGATTCATCAGACACGGGGGTCACAGATCTGATTTTGTTTGTTGTGCTCCACAGATGGAGTTTGATGATCCCCTCTCTGCACAGGAGCAGATGTACATCCTGTATGAAATCAAAATGGAGTGCCACCGGAACCTTTCCAACACTGACCCAGGGACCACAGGTACAAAAGACATGCACGGAGAGTAATCCGCCTCTTTAAAGTGCACTTAGTGCTGCACGCTGGGACCAATGTTCAGATCAGTGAGACTTCAAATGTTGCAGTCCAGAGGGAATTTATATTAATTTTCTCACCACAAAGTGCTGCAGAATGGTGTCCAGACTGGCGTTGGAAACCTGTTTGTATAACCAAAATGCTCAAGGTCGTTTAAGAGCCAGCTGAGGTCTCACTCATTTTTGAAAACTAAAATTGATCAACAGGTTAAAATTGCAGGATATTTTGCTCCATGAAAGGATGTTCACAGCACTCCTTTCTTAACTGATTGATAGATTTTTTGTGTTGTGTGAGTTTGCAGTTAGAGCCCAGTGACTGAGAATCGTAAACATTAAAACAATGTCACACACAATCCATTCCAACTGAATCAGCTTGGTAAAAAATGTATTTCTGCCAAACAGGTCAGCCTGAGAAATGTTTGTGACTTCTTCACTTTTGAGGATTTGTGCTCCAACGTGTAAAGTATTTTCAGTATTTCTAATCAACGTTTTATTTATTTTTTTTATACATCTCCGCAGATGTCCAAGCATCGTCTGAAAAAGTCAGTCTTCTGAAATTAAGCTGTCAGAAGTCACGTTTTGTTTTGTTTTGTTACTTTTTCATAAGGAGCTCGCATTTCTTGGTCATTGTGACCCTTATGTAAAGTGTATTTACAAACCCTGGCCAAGCTGAGGCATGCAGACTTTTTAAAGCTATGATTCCTGAGCACCAACACTTAAGGACAAACATGAAAATGTGTTCACCATAATAACATGAGTACAAGTTGATTTGTTACCCTCCTCTTTCAAACCTGGATGGTGAACATTCACCCCAATCAGTAATGTAATACTGATGAGCAATGTGATAACTGCCCATAGCGTAACAATTTGACATTTCATAATAATATAATTTATGTAATAAAGTCAATAACGTAACCATTTTTCAATAATGTAATTGAATAATAAAACACATTTACCACCAGAATTGAGGGAGAGTTGCATAGTATTTATTCTCAATGAATGAATATGACAACAATCTCATGCTGCACAAAAGCTGCAATGTAATATTTCACTTTCAGTGGATTTATGTATTATTACATTATTCATTGTATTACATTTTCAAAGCTTTTTTGTTAAAGCTACTACATTGATAATGTAATAAACTATTAAATTAATGTTGAAATGTTACAATGGTCTTTATATAAATATATACATATATATATCTAATATTGCTATTGCTTGCTGTATTGACGTGCTATTTCTACTTTATTCTCAATTTCTGTTGCACAACAGGGGATCTTTGAAGCAGACTCTTAGTTTGTGGTTCAAGCTGACCAATGTGACACTTGAATGAAAGAATGTTCTCGTTATTCATCAACTGAAAAACAAACCACAGACGTGTTTGTCATACTGGAGCGGCGTGGTGCTTTTCAACACTGGAGATTAATGTTGCCTTTCGGACCCCAGACTCCAATAAGCTAACTATTGATTGAACCAAGGGAAACGGAGTGTAGTTCAATATAGACCACCTCCTTTGCTCCTTTTTTTTGTTTTCTGGCATGTTTTGCTGGATAAAATGTGGCTTTCATGCCTACTCACAGTGCATGTGGACAAAGTGGCTCCTTGACCTTACCTCGCTTTTATGCGAAAGCAGTGAGAGCAACAACTTGTTGTGGACGTGAAAAGCAGGGCCTGTATCTGGCTGTTTACTAGCAGTTGACTTGGAAGTGGATCTATTGTGTTATTAAAGAGTATAAACGGTTGGTCCTGTGTTAATCCCATTTACTTTATGAAGATTTGTGCCGATACGTGGACATATGTAAGGTTAAGTTAACAGATAGCGAATTGAATCACAATCCACATGAAGCGATATAGTAAACTGACTAATGCACACACATGATTCTTTTTGCTATCACTGAGTGTAATCTAAGATTGTGCAGAAGCATGATGGGACCCACCGATGGCCTGTTAACAGCTGAGAGCTGCCTTCGTCCCGCAGCATAAAGTCGAAGCGCCTCTTGGATGCTGAGATAAATGTGTGCAATCACGTGCACATCACAGCAGCCAGCAGCAGAGGCGACATCCAAGATCAGATAGGATGCGGCAGTGAACGGAAACCAGGTTCATCAGAGGTCTCGAGAATCAAACTTCAGTGCCAGTGTCAACTTTGGCTTTTTCCTACGTCAACAAACTGAGCGCACACACGCCATCCAGAATGAGAATATTGTCATTCCTGTTCAACTGAAAAGCACTAACCAGGTATCAGTAAGAAACGTGCTGAATCCCTCTCCTTCTCGCTGCAGGTGAGGCGTGCCCCCCAGACTGGGATGGACTTATCTGTTGGCCTCAGGGCTTCCCCGGCCGGGTGACCAAGGTTCCCTGTCCAGCTTACATCTACGACTTCAATCACAGAGGTTACCCGTTTTCTATACCAGCTTTCACAAATGCTCTGAAGAATGTGGCGAGAAACCTAAAATGGGACCGTCTTCACTGTTGACACGAAGTAATACAGATGTTTTTTAGTGTGTCTTACCGGCTATTGAAAGAGCTCTGTGTATGTCAACATATTTTCAGTGAAAAGGAACTTTAAATGCGGGATGAGGAGCGTGTTACATGTCTTGCATAACAGGTGGAGCTAAAAGAGTGAACGAGAAATCAATCAAGCTCTGCTTGTTTAAACCAGTTTAGTCCTGACAAGAAGCATAATTACACAAAGGGGATCACAATCACTTGCATATGCTTTCAACAAGTGCACAGGAAGGTTTTGTCCTTGATAAGAAAGAATATTTACAGAAAAGAAATACGTACATTGTGTGAATAGAATTTTATACACAAGGTCCTGATTCCTTCAAGCTCTCACAAAGTAAACTTCACAGGCCAACTTCCGATTGCTGCTCCCAGACATACATTTCAAACCCCTTTTATAATGATAGTAATAATAATAATAATAATAATAATAATAATAACGATTGGCTTGGATTTATATAGCGCTTTTATCAAGCTGACTCAAAGCGCCTACAGAGACCATTACTCATTCACACCAGTCCCACCAGTGATGGTAAGCTCCGTTGTAGCCACAGCTGCCCTGGGGCATGCTGACAGAGGCGTTGCTGCCATTTTGCGCCAACGGTCCCTCCCGACCACCGCCAACATTCATGCACCATTCATACAAGGCAATGTGGGTAAAGTGCCTTGCCCAAGGACACAATGACAATGACTTGGATAGAGTAGGATTCGAACCGCCAACGGTTATTGGACAACGGACTCTACCACTAAGCCATGATCGGCCCTTTTATAATGTCGATTAAAAAAAAATTATTCACTATGTGTTCTCCTTTCATAACTGTTATACATGAAACCACGGTCAATACAAGTTGACCTTTTTTTTTTGCAGAAAAACATTTTGCCATGTTAAAATGAATATCAGTGAATGAGTTTATAATATGCAGGGTGAAATGAGTGTTTTCACCCCTTTTAAATTGACTGACTGAATTCAACTTAAGAACAAATAATTTATGCAAACACTGTCAAGATTAATGAAATGGAGGGCACCACAGTGCAGTTGATGTCCTTGGTGCTGTAATTGCTGTCAAAGGTGCATTAAATGACCTTAAAGTGGGGGATATCTATGCAATCTTTCTTTCTTCTCATATATATTTTAAATTCTTGTGATAGAGCCCAAATTGTATTGATGAGGAATAGTTTGTGTAGGCATCACTTGTTATAAGTTTTTATTTTAAACATGCTGCATATGTTGGAAATCACCTGAAAGAATAATTTTTTTTTTTAATTCATTCACTTCAGGTATGTGATGTTCAAACATTTTGTACAAATACATAACCAATATCCCTATATACATACACACATACTCGATAATGTATACACCATTTGATGATAATAGATAATAAAATTGTAGCTTATAAAAATAGTTATAAAAAAGATATAATTCTGTTTAAGTATACCCACACATACTTACACACATACATACACACACACACCTCACATATCTGATTAACGTGCCTGAAAAGGGGTAGGAAGAAGTAAACTTATCAAATCCTACCCCTTCTCCAATATTTAATAATTATCTTTCTGTATTAAGAATAGTTAGTATCATATAGGTAATATAACAGTGAGAATATTATTTAATGTAGAAGACATATACACATGCATACAATATACACATATACATACTTACTACCTATATATACGCCTATATATATTCACAGGACATGCTTACAGGAAGTGTGACGTGAACAGTTCCTGGGTGTTTGTGGAGCACTGGAACAAAACGTGGGCCAACTACTCGGAGTGTGTGAGCTTCCTGCAGCCCTTAGGCAACGAGGAAGGAAGAGTGAGTACTTACTTCACAACTAATCTGCCTCAAATGTCATTCTGACTCAGATTCAAATGGAGATCGACAGCATCACTTCATACTTCTGGTGGTTGCAGGCTGTAAAACATCAGGAAGATCATATGAAAAGTGCAAGGCGGAATCTGGTTAATAGCCTGTGTAGAATCTGAGAAGAACATGCTATCTTACACGTGTCATACTTGTTTTTTTCAATATTAAGCACAAAGTAAGCAAATTTGTGCCACATTTGTAAGGACTGTGCATTTGTTGGGTGAGCAGCAGAAAAGTACAGAACAGATACTCATCCAAATAATACAGATATTCAGATTTGTTACTGTCATGTGCCTGCATCTTTCCAATCATTAATTTTCAAAATCATCAAAATAGCCTACATTCAAGCCTCACCTCAGATTGCTCAATAACACACAGCATGAAATGAGCTCCTGAAATGAACTAATTTCTTAAAATTAATCAGCAATGCAATGTTTGTAGACATTTTTAATATAAGGACTCCCTTTACAGAGAAAAAGTAATGCATATCGTATGTGCTCATACAAAATTGATCTTGCCGCTTTGTGCAGCGGTCATTCTTTCTGGCTTTCTGTAGGGGGCAGTGCTGAGCAACACAGATCTACACTTCTTTTGCCTTTCAACATTGAGAACAAATTTAAAATTTTTTCATCTGTTTTGAGATTACTAAATCTGTTGTTTACTTCGTTAAAAGATATTGAAATTCGTAAACATTCAATATTGAACCCCGTACTTTTCAATAACCTTGTCTTTAATTATTGAACAATGATTTGAAATTAAAAAAAAGACAGGCATAGGTCTACATTTTTTGGACTTCAAAGGTTTTCTTCATAATGTACGTATTAATGAACATGGGACATCATGATCGTTTACTACAGAATTGAGAGGGCAACTTAAGAAAACACGAAGCAGCAACACAGAGCAGATTCTCTGAAAACAGAGTTAATATTTCTCTTTTGCCAAATACACTCCTCACTTGTGTGTTTGTAGAGAATTGTAAGATTGATTATTAAAAACACAGTGAGAAATCAGCTCAAGCAGGCAAATTTCAATTATTCAAATATTTATAAATGTGACTGAAGGACTCATGAACCTCATCCCACATCACTGCCAAGCTACTTTTCTTGAATGATTGACGTTTGTTAAATTGCCAATATGTCTTGTTTTCCTTCAATTTATTCGAATAATAAACCCGAGTCCCCACTGCTTTCACACTGATTTCTCCCATCACATTTATTTCAAGCCTGCCAACATGTTTGTGACGATCACTCTGACACGATATGCCGATCCCTCAAGTGTCCTCTGGGATTGATGTTAGACTGCTGCGGGCTCTCCCATCCTCTCCACTCTGGAGAAGGTCTCAAATAAACCTGCTTTGTGAGGGCCATCTTAGTGGGTAGAGTTTGGTCCCGGATTGTGGAGATATGGGATTGGCACAGAATTTCATCTCGACAGCTCTCTTTAGTCTGATTGACTCCAATCTTATCACACACTCTTCACGACATCCTTCCACACTTGGACCCTGGTGATTCAAAACGGCCAAATCCTGACTCATCAGTGAACAAAACATTTCTCCACATGGTCATATTCCAGCGAACATGGTGGAGGGCAGTCACAGCAGGACTCCGTCAGCTTGGATTTGCAGTATTGCTTGGACCTTGTCCTGATTCTTGGATTCTTAGAGCAGCTCAAAAACAAGAATCAATATTAACAAACAGCAAAGAAATGCTTTTTTTTTTTCTACATTTACCGCTGCTCATTAAATAACTGCATGAGGCAGAATTGGAAAAGGAAGTAGTTATGCTTTCCATTGTTGTGCGATTTCTAACCACGCAGCATTGATAAAAGTCAGATTTGTTACCTGTGTGAATAGATTAGAACAGAATTCTTTTGGATAAAAGACAGAAATGTAATCCAAACTTCAAGCTTCACCTCGTTCATTTTAGAAGCTCATGTAATTATCAGCTGTAAAATTAAAATATCTTTGAGAGCGCCCAAGCCGTCTTTTTAACCAGTGACCTCAGATTCCAGACAAACAGGTGAGCTGGAAAAGCACTTCCTTTCTGTTTGACACTTTGTGTGTGAGAGATAAATGATTTATATCTCTCTTGTGTTTCTTTTGGTTTTTCAGTTAAACCTTTTAAAAAAAATCGCCGGTCAGAGTTTTTTTTTAGTTTTCTCTACCATTTCCTGTTTTACTCTGAGTCATGCTTGAGTGCGTTTCCTGAGAGTTCCTGAGTGGCACTGAATCACACCACATTTGTCTCCTTGTGTTCACAGCAGGACTTCTTTGAGCGGCTCTCAGTCATGTACACTGTCGGCTATGCAGTTTCCTTCAGCTCGCTGCTTGTGGCCATCCTCATCATCGGATACTTTAGGTGAGAGCAGACTTTGTTCTTACTTAAATGATTGTTGTTTTTGTGTATGTGCGTGTGTGTGTGTGTGTGTGTACGTGTTGGGAAACTGCAGTGTAAATCATAACATCTGATCAGCCAATGAAGACAAAAACACCCAGAAGTGGAGAAGCAGCACGAGGTCGTTTCCTCCCCCGAGTGCATTTTCACTTCGTCTGCTGAAGAATATCAACTCCAGGTACTTCAGCGTTCAATGATGTGCGCTCCACTGGCAGCTTTAGAAACAGTCACTGGCAATCACACACAGTATTTGTCCTCAGAATGTTTGATTGTGTCCTGACTGTGCTTCTATCCATAGCAAGAGGAGGGTTGTGTTTACAACTTGCCAATGGATTTGTTTTGCGAAATAAGCTCTCAGAAGATAATGCCTCAGTTTCAGAGGGCGACGTGACGGCGAACATCATTGTGGCACACAGCTGGGGGCATAAGAAAAAAAGAATAATCTGAATTTAGAAAGAAGCCATACAAAACACAAAGGGTATTTGTGAACATCTATCATTAAACCTTTAAAAATGAATTACAACAAAACAAAGAGGAACAAAAATATCGAGACTCGTCATTTTGATTTTGCACATTTTTTTTCCTGTTTGGATTCAACAATGTTTGTGGCACTTCTCAAGGACAAACTGCTTTCAACAGTGTTCAGAGCCACTGAAAATGGGACTTTTTGAAAACGGCTCTCACGGCGGATCCTTTCGAAAATGTTCAGTTGCCGTGGAAACGAAGGAAACCGTTTAAATAGTTCTTCTACACACGCACATGTTGTTATGTTGGACCATAACAACAATGGCCGCCTCCAGAGTATCATGACTCCCAGTCCATATGCTCCTGGGACTTGGTAGTTTTACAGTTGAGCGTCACCTGGAATAGCAATCCAACTTTGTTTTCTGTCTCTATGAATGTCTGTGTACTCCCATTGTTAATGTTTATAGCGTACTGTTCTCTGTGCACACGTGTGTGTCTGGTTTCATTACAAAAACAATCCACAGCAGCCACGAGTGGCCCCACATGAAAACGACATAAATTTTGAGCATTTTTGCCATTTCTGTGTAAATAGACATTGTTTTCAAAACAGTGGAATGTAAACGTGAACCTTTTATGAAACGAAAATGCAAAACTGATGTGTTTTCACTTGAAACAACGTCAAGTACATGTACTGAGTGTTTGCGGTGAAATCAAGCATGATTGTTTCCTCACACTTCCTTTAATCCTCACCAACCTACCCAGCTGTTAGTTAACTAGAATCCCTTCTTGTACTTCTTGTGTCTTGTAATGATGAATCAAATGGTCATCGTTCAGCTCAGTCAATATGTATACACCCATGCCATACAGGCCTATACCATTCCATGCACGTCCAATTTGATTCATCATACAGAACTGACCGGTCAGGGTCAGACTGAGAGCCGCTGTGCTCAGGTGAATCTGCAAGCTTTGCTAATCATGAAGCAAGACTATCACATAATTAACCCCAGAAGGAGTAGATGAGGTGGTGCATTGCAGCCTTCGAGCACGATTAGGCAGGTTAATGTTTCCAGGGAGCTGATACTATGGTAGTGATTTGAGATTTTAAGTGGATAAAGAAAGTTTTAGCATCCTTCATGGTGACTGACGTATGTGTGATGTCTACATACGTAACAACGGCCGAAAGTGTGTCACAATTTCCTGAACTGAAGTGAAATATTACTTATTTACTACAGAAGTAAATACTGTAGTTTTTGGACTGTAAGTCTCATATAATTAGAAATGGCAACTGTTGGAAATGCACCACTTATATCACACTATAAGTCACTTTTGGAATGTCCAGCCAAACAACTTGAAAAAGTGGGACTTATATTCCCCAAAATATGTTATATTATATATTAAAATATGCAGAAACATCAAACCAAACCCCCAAAAATGTGAATATCTAAGTGGGAGTGGGTCTACAACTTAGCTGTAACTCTCCATTAATGAAATCCAAATTGTTTCCTTGCTGTCAGTAATTATCTGTATCTACTTTATAAACAAATCGTATAAAAAAATGTTCCATAAAACACCTTGTCAATTCCTTCACTTCCTTCATCCATGTAATTGCTTAATAGATTGTCCTAATGCTGTACATCTTTTGGAATTGCATCTTTGTTGCATGCTGCTTCAGCTCCACATAATATGTGTGACACAATCTTACTATACAAACTGAAATAGAAAACCTTTTCTGGGTTGTCCGAATCCTGATCCATGATGATTTAGGACTCTTTTAGTGAGAGAGTTGCTGGTAAAATAAACCCAACAAATTATTCACGAGTGTCATATAATTTGAGCACAGTGATGAATTTAAATCCAGTGGTCTTATTGTTACATTAATATCAGATAATTTAAAAAAAAATGCCTTCAGTAAAACGAAGAATGCTTTATTTCCGAGAAGCCACAGAAAGATTCAGTCATTGTTTTGTTTTTTGACAAACTGTGACTCAGGTGGTTTTCTTTGTATAAAAGGGTGACATCAATGAAAGCGCACTTTACAGGTAAACAATCAAGCCCTATTTGTTTCTCAAATGTGTCTGATTAAATAAAAGCTTTGATGTGGATAGAAGTGTCACCACTTTTCATGTACATCCCCAAGGAAACCATCATTTTAAGCCATCTGTGGCACTAGAAAACCACCAGTGAGGCTCTGATCCCCAGGATAATCATGGTGCATTAAAGCAGCTGTAATGAGTCTATCCAGATTGTAAACAATCGAGAGTCCTTGGCCACCTTGAACTCTTGTAATACAATAGCCAACTTGACCATGATCACTCTGCTTTCAATGTAGAGCCAGAAACTGAATGGCAGGAGCCAGACGAGAAAGGAATAATGAGAAATTAAAAAAACAAAAAAAACAAAAAAAAACAACAGAAAACAGAAAACATCAGTTACAAATGAAATCCAAGGTGTGATTTGATGAGGTATAGAGGGGTCGATGCGGAAATAAGTGAAGATTAGTTAAAATCCTCAACTATTGCATTTTTTTCATAAGATTTCTCCATCCATCCATCCATCCGTCCATCCATCCATCCATCCATCTATCCGGATATTGGAGTTGGGAGCCAATCAAAGCAGGGGAGGTATGCTGATTACACCCTCGACCACCAGCAGAACAAGATGATTGGGCTTTCTTTATCATGCAGCTCACCATAGATAAACATCTGCATTTGTTCTTATTTTTTGAAAACAGTTCGAAACTAATCCCAATAACACATCATACTGCACTATGTTGGAGTCCAGAAGCAAACCGTGACTTTTCTTGCAGTGAGTTGACACGGTCATTTCTTTAGAATCTTCTAGTTTCCACAATAGAGAAGTTCATCACCGTCAACATTATGTCACCGATGCCATGAAGGTCATTGGGTGCAGAGGCTGAAAAGAAAACTGTCTCCAGATTTGATTTGAGTGTGAACACATTGTCAATGGGCTGCAGATGTGAGTGACAGAAATAGAAGGTTGAGTCAACAACATGCTACACAACGACCGTGGAAGTGTCAGTCATCTGATAGAAGAAGCAACTTATTTAAACGTCCGAGTGCACAGGGTTGAACATTTTAAAGCGCCATCCAGATACGATTTTAAATACTGAAGTCTTATATTTGCCATCTGTTTGACATCACAAATCTCTGATCAAGATTTAGATTTAACCTCCCGCAGTTCTCATGTGGGTTTCTGTTGTTGTTGCATGAGGCTTAATTTACACTGCAGCAGTGCATTAACCTTTGCAAACCACAACCAACAATTTTGACATGACAGTGCTGAGCTATGTGATATCCATGTGAGGTAAAGCAATATAGTGAGATCAGTAAAAACAGGGTAATATGGGAAAATACTCCCACTCTGCTTTTATATTCAGGTAAGCATAAATACAGCTGCCAATAAAAGCATGGAAGCCAATAAATAAATAATAGAAATTAATTTTCAATTAGCTTTGCAAACAGACCTTTCAGGAAATTACTTTCATCCCCTTAAACCCTGAAACAGAGGCACAATCATACATAATCCTCTATGCTTGTGAGAATAGAATAATATGGTTGCATATGCATTTGCGCATCACTACTGACAAAACATTTCACAACTTTCATGAAGACCTGAGACCTGAGAGAGGGTGTGGAAGTGCTGTGCTGGCTTATACTATGAAAGCATGCAGTTGTGAATGTGTGTCGCTGCCTGAGTCTCATGCCGACAGTGACGGGGTTACAAAGTCCCCGACTACTTTCTCACCATTGTGGAAAAACTTAAAGTGCATCTGGATGTCGAGGTGCTCGGTAAGCCAATTATTTTGCAGGACGGGCTTGTGCTGCGTCAGCACTTCACTTGTGTGCCAGAAGTGGGCAGATTTATTCATCTGCTCATCTTCCTGAAGGGGGAAAAGGTGAACATGCAATATGTTGCAGAAAACGGGAGAACAAAGCCCGTACAGCTGACAGGAGAACATTTGGATGGAGCCGACAGGTCATGTGAAATGAACTACCCCCCCCCCCCCCCCAAAATAAAACTTTCTACTGAGCAATGCCTGGGGACAAGCCTTGGATTTGCTCCCTGCAATGAAAAGGTTTTCAGCTGATGACAACCAGAGATGCCATTAAAGTCTTTGTGCCTCAAGTTTCTGTTTTTGCAGTTTACTGTAGTTTTAGTTTTTTTACTCCCTGTATTTTCGCTGAAACTGAAAATATATTGAAAATATCTGTACTTACTCATTTAAAAGTGACTAGTTACGTCGTTTAACCTCTTCATTGGGAAATTGAGTTACAGTGAAAGGATCAGAGCAGCTGATGCTAAAAATAATCCATTATGAAACACCAGGAGGTGACGAGCTTAAAAGCCCCACCCACGCCCCTCCATGTGCGTTTTGCTCTTTTACCCCATTTTACTAATGCTATTTTTTAAAACCCCTTTCCCGCCAAGAGATGAGTCCTTTTCAAAATGTCTGTTGTGCAAAGAAAATAAAAATAACATGAAATGTATATTTTGTTATAATTTGGTGAAAGCTTCAGGGAGCCACTCCAGAAGGGTTAAAGAGCCACATGTGGCTCCAGAGCTGCAGGTTGGCGGCCCAAAGTCTTTTTAAAAAGGAGTCTTTGTTTGCTAAAACATGTATATTGGTGTTGGACCTCAGTTGAAACTTACCTGAAAATCTGGAGTTTGAAAGTGGCGTATTTTTTATTTTTTATTTAGGGTCTTTGTTCAAACCAGAATCTCCCACAAGGGGGCGCACCCTGAAACATTTCAAAACAGGAGATTTTGATTGTGCTCCTGTTTTCTTTAACACAGGAGGCTAATATCATAAACCCACCTCTGTTGAATTTAGCTGGTAACTGCTGACCGCTAACATGACTAATATACATTTTTGAACCCCAGCTGATTTACAAAAGACCCTGTATTTCATTTTAAATCTCCGGGGTGCATTGCCCTGTGGCGTGGATGTTTGTCGACGACTCCACAGTCGTTATTTTTTTATATTTTTCATGTGAGCAAAGCGCTATCATCATGATTGACCATTCCAGTGTTCAATCAACGTGCACCTAACATCCCTACCAGTCAAAATCTTGTGTGCACTATGATCGATTTTCTTTCAACAAGATATTTCAAGAATTGATTTAATAACAACTTAATGGAGACTGGATATGTGAGAATACCAGGTGATGACTCCTTTAAGTGACAACACTTACTTCACAATATCAAATTCATCACCAATAACTATAGTTTTTCCCAACAGGCGCCTTCACTGCACCAGAAACTACATCCACATGCACCTGTTTGTCTCCTTCATGTTGCGGGCCGTCAGCATCTTTGTGAAGGACAAAGTTGTCCACTCCAGCGCCGGATTACAGGACCTGGATTCCGCCCTGCTGGACAACCTGAAAATCGTCAGCATAGCGTCACTGGACAAGTCTCAGTATGTAAGTGCCAGGATTTCTCCTGTGCTTATCTTCTGTAAGTTGTAATTGAAATTTAAGTAAAAATCATGCGTGCCATACGTGCTTAATCCTTTGAAATGTTTCAAACAGTTCTCGCCGCCTCAAGGCTGTGAGCTCTGTTTGCAGCTGTGCTTGCCAGGTTGATGCTTCTATCAGGAAAAGGAGGAGCAAATGTTTGACAGCATGGATAAAGACAGAATATTTTAGTTGCACTCGTACTGAACAGCTTGTGAAAAAACATTCACATATTCAATAATAATGATGGTTGCATGTTATTGAAGACACTTTCAATATTATGAACACAGATGGTTAAAAAACATGAAAGGTTGATTGATATTTTATCTGAATGTTGTAAATGATGTATGAAACTGTCAAACTTCAGATAAAGTCTTTAAATTGTACAATACCAAACATAGATCTGTCTTCATATATGTTAATATGTTAATCAAAACAAGAAAAAAAGAATAATTCAAAGTGCCTTTCGGGATAGTAATAATAATTTTTTTCTTCTCTGGCTGTGAGATTTGGAAATAGATTGGCTGTTAGCGGTCTGACAAGCTCATCTAAATTCACTTTTAACTGGTGGCTCAGTTGTACATAATGTCTTGTTTCCAAGGACAGCAACTATTCAACATGAATCCCTGAAGCTTTCATTTATCTCTTGATGAAACTGAAAAAAAAAGACGCTGACACCCTGACATGTCACACTCCTAATGTGCCAGTTGTAATCGAATCCTTTCTCCACCGTTTTTCTTTGGCTCTCACAGTTCCTTGGTGGGTTTTGTTGTTCTCAGTCAAAGCCCTATAATGTTTTTTTATTCTCAGTATGCTGGTTTTTCCATATACTTCATTTCTTTTTAGAGTTTTGCACTGAGTTAACCTCTTACTTTTTTGTTTACCGGGGTATACATGTCTCAAGTCTATTTCAATAAATATTACGCTGATTATCAGTGGCACAAATAACTGGAATATTTGCAACTGCTGCAAAATAAAGCAACCAGCTTCAGTGAAATCACAGTGCACACACGGTTTTTCTGTAAATATATATATTTTAAATGTAATCCAAATGCTGAAGGTAAGATAAGATAAGATATCCTTTATTTATCTCACATGTGGAGAAATTTGCAGTGATACAACAGGCAGGATAGTAAAAAAGAAAAGAAGCACACATAGCAGAAACTAAATAGAAATAGATAAATATTAAATATTATGCACACGGAGCATATAAGTGTGGACATGTACAGAATATGGGGGTGGATGTATTGCACATAATAAATACGTTTTTATGAATTATTATTGTTATTGCACCACTTAAGGTGGAACAGAAGGCAATTTTTAAGGATACAAATGAGTCCAAAACACAGCACTCCAATATAAATCAAAAATAGCAACTAAACTACCAAGGAAGTAAACCAGTAAGATTATGAAATAGACCATTAAGAAGGAAAAATGAGACGCAGGCACAGATACGGCAGAAAAAGAAGTAGGGAAGTTCTGAATTCCAAGTACTAGTATTGCAACACAATAAGTAAAATATATTGCATCACTGAAAGTCTGAGCAAATAATAATGCTAAAAATCCTGATTTAGAAGACAATGTGGCGGCAGAAAGTTTGTTCCACAGGTGAGGAGTGTAGGAACTAAAAGCCGCTTTGCCTTGTTTCTTTTTGACTCTGGGGACACTTTAGTAAACCACTTTCTGAGGACCTCAGGGGTCTGGATGCTTGATATTCTAACCCTAACCCAAGACATATAAGAAAAGAAGATTTCCAATGGTTAAAATGAAAATACCCAGATAGTATTAGCTTGAACGTCCTCTCCTGACGAGACATGTCCATCTTTCGGGTTCATAAACTCATGAAGTGTCCGTTTTTTATCGTTTTCCAAGGGACTATTCAACATATATTTAAATTGACTGCCCCTTTGCTTAGCATACAACAATGCTTCTTTGAATAAATCCTTTTTGCACAATCACCGTTGTGAGACACAAAAGGGCAAAACCAAATAGGAACTCCAGAAAAATGGACAACAGCAAGCTGTAAGACACAAACAAACAAAGCAAAAGACCAAATGGAAATCTCCCACACATATAAATGACATTCATTCAGGTTGCGCGATTTGATTATGTAACTCACCATATACGGTACTCAGCAATCCAACAAAGCCTTGGGAAACAGATGACATTCAAACCATCAATTTGAATATTTAATACGAGTTCATTCATCTCCTGCTCACTTTAAATGCACTTGATTTTTTTGTACTGCCAGCATTAATGTTAGTCCCACCCCCCAGATATTAGTCATTGATTGTACCTGGTGAGGCAGGCGCCACAGAATCGTTCAGAGAAAGGTGCGACATTGTGCAAAATCACAAATAAACCAGAATACATGCATTCATGAGATGCAACTCAGTCAAATTCCTAAATCTGTGTAATCAAACTGGTACTTTTCAATGAAGAAAATATGTTCTTGTTTTGAATACAAGGAATGTGACATCTTCTAAAAAGGTGGGTCACTTTTTCTTTAAACACACAGTTTTATCGCGACTGATGTATATTTTTTATGTTTCAAAAGGCGTTCTTGCTTAAAATCCAACTACAGCTGCTTCATCTGACATCAAATGCTTTGTGTGTGAGGCGGATCTGAATCCAGGCGAGCCAGTTAAGCACCCACAATTTTTTTCCATGTTTGTTTTTGGCATGCTGTTCTAATGTGTGCATAATGCAGCCTGACATTGTCTCGCTATAATAACAGCCTTTGCTGAACGTCGTCGTCTGAATTGCAGCCCGTGTTGCTTCAAAGTCTGTAAACACAGTTCAGCATTCAGGATTATTTCACAAATGTACAAATGGACCACGCATTGGGCACGAATGCAACGCCACAATCAACAGTCCGGTAAAAAAAAAATACTTGATGATCCTTCTCCTCTTTATATTTGTAGATATAGCATCCTCAATTCTGAAGAATCTACCCTGTCGATTGGTGGGTTCTCTTCTTCAACTCTTTCTCTTTTGATGTAATTTTACAAAATACAAGCCTGCATTGTGTTTTTTACAGCAGTGATGAACTGTGCTCAAACAAACCTATATGGCTCAGGGAGATTTCTGCTACATCATCTTTCTCTTTTGATGAAGGGCGGCTTGAGCACCTGATGCTCCGTCATTGTACTCCGGATCAGAGATGTCAAACTCATTATAGTCCAGGCGCCACGCACAGTCCAGCTTTATTTCATCTTTAATGGAGCAGCAGGAAGAAAATCTAAGAACCTGATTCAAAAGAAAACACAGTTCCTCGCAGTTTTGGTGTAAATAAGTATGAGTATGCGCTGAAAATGTTTTTTCTTGTTTTGCCTCTTTATTCCGAAGAAACACAAACAATCCCTTGACCCCCAACAGCTCCTATCAATAGAGTGGATTAAATGCAGCATTATGATTATCCTTGATTAATAAAATGTTGAGGTTCGAGGACCATTATCCTGTTCGACATGCTGCTCTCACTTCTAATCAAGTGTTTCTGTGTATTTATTGTATTGTGCAGTTGTTAGTGAGTGAAATGGATAACAGTGCTTAGATCTGAAAACAATGGCAATTAAATAGAAGAGGTAGTTGGTGTGCTTGTTTGTTTTGTTTCCAAAACATGCGAGTTATGGTCTCTTCCACTTCTACTGTGCAGTGGAATTAAATAGTTTCCTTAGCTAATTTCCTCGGTCTCATCTGGGATTTAGGTGCTAAATCAATAGAATCAACAGCTTTAAGGCTTAATAGGTTTGGAGAAAGTTTTTCTCATTAATTTTTTTTTTTTTTTATAGAATGCCTCCACTTCCATCCAAATGATTAAAGGAATGAGCTGAGAGATAAAAATTAGAAAAAATGCCCGTGGCTGAATAATGAAATATTTATTAGCTTGTTATCTGTAAAGCTGCATAAGGAGAGGGATTGTTTATTGTTTTTTCCTCAAATCCTGTAAACCCTGGTCTGCAAAAATAACTCAAAATATACTTTTAAAAAAAATTATGTAATGAGAAATAATTCCAACTTTGTAATGCAGAGCTGCTTGTGCTCTTGTGTGATTCCCTCATTATATCAGGAAGTGCGACAGTGTGCTCAAGTGAAGAGCAGCCTTAAAAAGAAATCCGGATTAACAAGCGTGTGTAATCAAGTGTGCGATTTGGCAACCGTCACTGTGGATGAAAAGTTGCTGATGAACAATCACTGCCATCCCATTACGACGAAGAAATAACTTAATTTAAACAGCTGAGCGCCAACAATCCCAAACTTAGATAGGAAATGGACTTAGTGTTTCTGACATTGTTAGGTCGCATGAGAACAGTATGATATTGAATCATAGGGTATGGAGGATATATGCAGCTTCTGTGTGATTAACAGCACATTTCTGTAGAAATACACAGAGATCTGATTAAGATCTTACAGAAATCTCATGACATACATATACAAAAACATTCATCGGGTCCACTGAATATATTTGTACATTTCCATCATATAGAAAATTAATATTACTATTTGAGCCATAAAGTAGTTTTTTTTTTTAAAGAAGTCTATTTTGGCTGTAGAGATTAAAATGAAAGCAGAGTTGCATGTAGTTACATGTAGTCACTGTCAAATAATACGAATAGTTTAACACATTCAAATATCCAGGGGTGATATTTTTATGTCTTGTTCACTTTTTGTTTTTACTTTTATCTGTGTGTGCTGCTACTGTCTTTTTCACTACTGAACCGCACTGCTGCTCAGATTATAATTTCCTTGAGTGATTTTTCTTTTTCTGAAACAGATCAATGGAGTTCCATTTAATATCATGTCTAGTCGTTATGGTCTGTGGGTCGGTTGGCATGATAGACTTAGATTAATGTTGAATATGAAAGTCTACATGTATTGAAGCATAAAATATGACATTTTTCCTAAATATAAAGTAATTTTCATGCCTTTATTTTTTTCCTTCTATATGTAACTAAAGATCTGATAGCGCCAGTAGACCCCAAAATACATCCACTGATAAAAACTTAGTCACCCAGCGAGGAGCTTCCTTATCTTTAGAGGTGAAAAGGGTACTGCATTGCTTTGAGTCGGCTGTTATCTGGAATCATGAGTCTCTTTCACATAGTTTGTTCTGTGGCTTTCATTGACCTTTAATCCGCGGTGACGCAAAGCAGCCTGCTCTGTGTGCGGTACCTCTTTTGTGTTCCTGCGTTGGCTTTTGAAGATCGTAACACCGATGGGGGGGTGGAGACGCACTGCGAGTGGAAACACACACGGTTTCAATGTCTACATTCGTCGTTTCCTGGAAACTAAATTTACAATAACAACAACTTGTCTGATCCTAAAATTATGCTAAAACATGCATACATACGTTGTCGTACTGACAATGTTGGTGAAACATGACCCATGTGATTATGTGCCGTCGATAGATGAAGCATGAGCAGTCAGTGGTATCGTCTCTAACCCAAACCCAAACTTTTACTTTGATCTACTGTCATTTCACCTCTAAAACTGCATCTTAATCCCCGTCCTAGTGTG
The DNA here is from genome assembly GCF_963383615.2 of Lipophrys pholis. NCBI lineage: Eukaryota > Metazoa > Chordata > Actinopteri > Blenniiformes > Blenniidae > Lipophrys > Lipophrys pholis. The sequence continues at coordinate 20,289,869 of NC_137632.1, forward strand.
ACATTACACACACATCACAGCTCAGCTCAGCTCACATCCCTGTTTTATAAAGCTGCTACTTGTTGTAAATCCCACACTGGGATGTCAAAGCTCAGTTCTGTGTGAATTTCTTGGAGTTGAAATAGAGACGGAAGCTTGTTATGGTGCAGTTCAGGATTCTTTGTGTGAACGTATGATCGATCTTAATCTGTTGTTTGGGTTTTTCTTTGTCCTCCTAACATCACGATCTGCTTCACACGTCATATAATGCTTCAGTGTGTTTGTGAGCGTCAGGAAAAAAAAAAAAAAGCTTTGATCAAAAGTGGGAAGCAACTGTTCATGTACACTAAATAGTAATATCTTCTCGTTATGATTTTTATATTTAGAGTCTCTTTATGGTATTTTTATTCCTCTAATTCCTTCACAGATGCACATGATGGGCTGCTATAAATCACACTAAGATTATTTACTCTCTTATATGCTGCACAGATTGTTTGTATGAGGTATTGGAATGATCATCGTGTACCGGCAGGTATGTGAGCAGCAAAGCAATCGAGCTTCGGAGGAAACAATAAAAATGTAAATGTTTTGTCATCAGATTGGCTGCAAGGTGACAGTGCTGCTTTTCATCTATTTTCTGGCCACCAACTACTACTGGATCCTGGTAGAGGGGCTCTACCTCCACTGTCTCATCTTCATGGCCTTTCGCTCTGATTCCAAATACCTCTGGGGCTTCACGCTCATCGGATGGGGTAAGCTTGAGAAACACCGTCTTTCCATTGATCACATACTGATGCTTCGGCCTAAAAGGCAGTGATTAAAGGTTTTGAAAACAGGCATACATTCTGATGATTGTACAGCAACGGAGTACATATACGTATATGCAAGTATATAATTTACCTGTCACCATTGGTATTGTGTGGTTATAATATATGTACAGGAGAAAAAGAGGGCTTCTTTTAGATATGTTGCTCTTTGTGAGTTGGTCATAAAAACCATCTTCAAGAATATTCTAGTGAAGTTTAGTTTCAGAAAGTGTCCATCCATAATATTAAATAGTCATCCTATCAAAATTACCAATAATTTCAATGACTTGTAGAGTAAATACTGTTATTTCTGTTTTGGTGTCTTAGGAAAATGTTGGAACTGTTTTTGCTGTGTCTTGGTACAGAAGTAAATTACATTTGGGCTTTTAGATAAAAAGCTTTGGTCCGATAGCAAAATGTTTTGTTCCGTTCTTTGAAGCCTTACATTAGTGCATGAGGTAGTGGTGTGTGTGTGTGTGTGTGTGTGTGTGTGTGTGTGTGTGTGTGTGTGTGTGTGTGTGTGTGTGTGTGTGTGTGTGTGTGTGTGTGTCTTACTTCTGAACACTGTAGAGTGAATTGTAATTACGTCTGTGAAAATACACTGTCGCGAAACCTGAAAAAAGTAAAAAACAAAACAAAACCAAACAAACAAAAGAAAGATGTTACAAGTGGGTAGACAAAGCAACTGTTGAATTCATAGACGAAACAAAGACTTTATGTCCACTAAATAACCAAACCGAGCAGAATATATCTCTGTATCAATGACTGGGTGGCTGTAACATGAATAATATCAGTGCAGATTTGTCAGTTTTTCTTATGTATGTTTGGAATTGTGGAGTGAGTTCAGTAGTGTGCGCTGCCGCCCACTGGTGGCACCTGACAGTACTGAAGTTACTAAGAAGTAAACAACAATAAAGTTTTCAGAACATTTTATATTCTAAATACAGTTTTTAGTGCTAATGTAACTGTATCACCAATTAAACTAATGTGTGGTTCATTGAATGGCTGATATAATTGGTATAATTTGTAAAGTATGTTTTGTGAGTGATAGTGCTTGTACAAGACACAATCTATCCTAAAAAGACAACGCTGACTCTAAAGAGAAAAATAATCCACAGAGTTTCAAAGCTTCAATGTCTTGGCAGTGCAACCTATTTGCCCCTGGAACTCTCTGTTACCATGGATTTTAAGCAGATGTTTAGGATGGACAGAAAATTCAGCCTATTTGATGTTCGACATCGTGTTGATGGGTAAGGCTGAAGCCATTCAATGGCGTATGCAACGGCTAGAAGGGATAATACGCATTCCAAGTAAAAGCGAGGATTTTCAATTGAATCCTTGACGAGGTAAAAAGCCAGGGAAGAAATGGAATAATTTCACACCTCCATCCTTCTGATAGTATAGCCGCTTTTTTGTCAGTAAAGCCATTAAGTGGAGCAACAGTCGGTGAGAAATGCAGAATGTTATTATATAGAAGATGCGTGCTTACTGTATTTAGCTCTCTATTTAAATCTACAGATTTTGATTTAGAAGTATTTATCAAGTGGACAAAAGAGATTTTATAGGTGTTATACAATAAATAAAAAGGAGATAACCCCTGAATTGTGCAGCCTGGACTCTAACATGGATGGAAAGCGTCAGAATTTTCATCTGATGATGGAATAACAATTTCTACAGGTCAAAATCCCATCAGCATCAAGCTCCAAGAAGCTCCCAGCTGTACTGTCCTCAAAGTAATCTACGATGTATAAGGAGAATACATCTTGTATATTCATCAGCTCTCATCAAGTTGCCATTAAGTAATCACTGTATTTAATAGTACTTAATTCAGCTCTTTCAGAGCAGGAACGCTGAGTACGCTTAGATTTCTCATCGAGTGTTCTCTAGTGATTTAGATCGCATATTTTCTTTTTTTCTATCCAGGTAGGGATGTTTGGTAACGTCCTCCACCAACACACCAAACTCAATGGTATCACCATATAGTAAACGCAAGCAAAGGCCAACAGGGAAACAAGACCATCCCCAGCAGATCATTTTCCTATAAACAGAACTCAGGTTCCAGAAATATTTGGTGTTATTACGGCAATGTTTTGAAAACGATGTCAGTTTACACGGAAACGGCAGAAACTCTGAAAACGATGTTTTAGTGAGTGCCTTTCTTCGTTCTCGTAATTTATTTTATTATTATTACTATTTTTGTCATACTGTATTAATCCCCTCAGGGAAATTTCTTAATGGAATTGATCCATTAGTAGGCAGCCACACAACGCTGTGCAAAGAACAATACGCTATAATTGTTAACAACGGTGAGTACACAAACATTCGTTTGGACAGACAACAAAGTTGGACTGTTTTTACGGTGACTCACAACCATAAAACTGCCAAGTTCCTGGACAATATGGGTTGAGAGTCATGACACTCTGGATGCAAGCATTGTTATTGTCCATCTACTCGTTTTTATAAAGTTGTATTTTCCAGGGACGTTGCTGTGTAAACAGACCCCCAAAAACACAAGTTTTCACTTGAAAACATTGTCGTGTAAACGGGACCTTAATGGACACAAAACCCTCTTTTTGAATGACCCATAGTGTTTTTCTGACTTGATCACCTGTGAGATGCACACCATTGATTTAGCAATTTGGCAGTCTTTACACGGGTTCTTTATCACCGTCGCCATATTTAGAAGATGTATTTTCAGGCTACCACAGAGGAAAGTGGCATTTCCACAAATAAGTTGTTCTCACCAAATCCCAATCACAATCTCATCACTTTGATAATGCAGCTGTATTTTCAGAAGGCAAAATATGTCATTTCAATGCATGAGGATTCTATTAAAAAGTCATGTTTGACTCCAGGCTTTGATATTCTTACAGCATGTTTTAAACTTTTAATGTTATTCCTATTCAATGAAAAAAAAATCAACTTCATGTTCATGTTTGATCATGGCTTGTAAACAGTGTTTTGTTTTTCCAACATTACAGAATCAACATTGAGGATTCATTGCTTTTCTCCACTTCTGCATCCCAAATCACTTTAATCTTTATTCATGGAATTTCAACCAGACTACAAAAGCTTATTTCAAAAATTGCCCATGTTACAAACTGTGTTTTTTTGGTGTTTTTTTTTAAGTACACAGTTGATTGTTGTTTGCTGTGAAGTAAAGCAATCATAAAAGTCAGTCCAATTCAAGAAATAGGCGGTGCAGTTACTCCTGGGATGTTATTTGAAAAGCCCCTGCAACATTCTCCTAAAGGCAGACAAAATGTACACAGGTGATTTGTTGCAAAGCGTTGCCGACATGGGGAAAGAAGATGAAATCACGAGCAACTCCACAACTAAATGAAGTAACTACATGTTGGTTAAGTTGTTTTGGTGAAATTATGCTTCATGACCGTCAAATTCTTCTTAAATATAGCTTCTCCTCTAATTGGGGTGAAACAACGCTGAGAGAGTTTGTGAAAGTTTCTGTGCACGGTAGAGAGACAGTGACCATGGTGTGCAGTTTCCATACAACCACAGAAAAACAAATGAGTGGAAAGAGAAAAGATTTCAGGGGGGATTAAAATGTTGGATTATCTGCCTCTCGAGTGGAGGATAACACTGGTGTCTTGTGATGCATCGATGTGTTGCTCGTGTGAAGAATTGAATAGGATTGTGTTCATGTTCAACATTTGTATAGATTTGAGAAACTATACATTTCTTTCAAAATAACTATGACAGTGATCTATGTTCTGGTCTTACACCCATCATTTGCAGCATTTTATGCCAACTGTCACCTACTATTTATAAAAAAAAAATGTTGTCCATCCATAAATTGCTGCTGTCATAACTTTTCTGATTATGTTGCCACTCAGTCCAGTAAGGTTTCCATCCTAATACTAAATGTAGGTTCCTGGACAGCCAAGGTTTCTAGTTCATTGGGGACACTGGTAAATATGTATTTTAAAATGTTTCTAAAACTTTTTCTGCAAATGTGCTCACTGGTCATGCAAGCCGTATGCAGACAGAATTTCTTTGACATAAAACACAATCTGAATTTCCCACCTTATCCATGACATGACGGTGACACAGCAACATCTCTCTCTCTCTCTCTGTTCTTTCAGGAGTCCCTGCTGTTTTTGTGGCAGTGTGGGCGATTGTCAGGGCGACGCTCGCAGATGCAAGGTAAGAGAGGAAGTCACTCTGTTTATTTTCAGGCACTGTATCACTTGAAGAACTTAATTAAAAAAAAATGTGAAAAAAAATATCAAGATTTGAAAAAATAAAATTAGAAGGCGGGATAAGCTTCAACGTGAACAGGAACACAAAGACAATTCGAGATGGTATAATTAAAGCTCATTAGTGTTGACATTTCAGTCATCAATGAGATCAACTCAAACATGCAAATATATCAATCCTTCACAAATGTTAGAAAGCTTTCATGTATGAATAGGTTGTAAACAGATGGAGTGAGACGACAGCTTCAAAATAAGAATTGTTGGCCACAATCACCAGAGAGATTTGCTGGGAGGAAAAAAAAAAACATCTGATAAAAGGGAAAACATCCTACGACTGGTTACACACGGTGAAGGAGATATGCTGCTCCAGGACTGTGTGGAATACTGACGGTTTTATAAATCAGCAGTCATTCGAGAAACTTAAATTGAAAAGAGACAGGCTCCTTCATGAACAATACAAACTTACAATCGACAAACACACCAGAGGCTTTCCCATTGAACGCATGTGCAACACCTAGAAAATCATATTGGAAAGGGGTGAAAAGATCTGGGTGGAGAAATGTGCAATTTAGAATGAAAATTGAAGCTCAAATTTTGAACAGATATAAAAGATGCAAACATCCATCCTGCCAACCTCTTTTGCTCAAATCAACACTCATGCTGACAATGAAGCCAAGTGACGGTCAGGTCTGGATCATCTCCTGAAGCTGAATAAAAGATTGATCTTGTCTCAACAGCCTCCTATCAGTTCTTCTGTTTCTCAAGGATGGCTGAGTGTCTGTCACAAATGTTTGGACTCCCCACAATGACACTATCAGAGCTCCTGTTTAACACACCCAGGACATAACCCAGTATTCATGACCATAGAGGATGTAGTGTTTGGAAAGCACGTTACTTCAATCAGTGATATCAAGATGTTCCAAACTCTATCTGAATACAATCCAAAATATACGTTATTATCCTGTATGGAAGTATCACATTTTCCTTCTAACATTATATAAAGTAGATCATCTTTGTCGTGTTCTTTCATTTGCTTTTTGCACCATTCTGTATTATTGCTTTATGATTGCTACAGATTTCATTTGGACCTCCTGCTTCTTCCGTGCTTTCTAAAACTCTTAAACTTTACTTTTGTATAAAAGAGCTTTTTTTTTCTTTTCTCTATTTTCACTGCGATGTTAGTCACATATATGGTGCCAATTTAATGCTCATTGTGCTTTCTAAATAACACCACCTACCATTTTCCAGGCTCAGCTTTTGATCTTTTCCTCCGACTATCTGATCTCTTTTGTATTTATGTCAACTGCAGGTGTTGGGAGTTAAATGCCGGCAACATTAAGTGGATCTACCAGGTTCCAATTTTGACAGCAATAGGGGTAAGATTGTAATCATGAAACTCGGTGTGCAATTGATTCTGAACGAGTGCTCATTCAGAATTGCATAATTACATACTTCGGATTTATTGAATGAGAGTGATCCCATGGTCATGGTCAGTCATCCCTTCTAGAGAAATGAAATCCAAAGATCAGACTTCTTCCTTTAACAAAACTTGAAAGCGGTACTTTACTGGGTCACTTTGTTTAATGCTAGATGAACTTTATGTGTATACTGTGTGCTGTATTATGTCGTGGTTAAAAGAGTAGACATGCAGTATTTGAATATTCAAAAATATAAGTAAATCGAAGGTGAAGGTGTAATGTCGGAATTGAATATTATTTGGTCAAAAACAAAGAAAAGTGACTCAAACATTTAAACGTCAACTGATTTTTAAAAACTTAATACGCATGAGCGAAACCCAACAGTAAATATTCAGTGAGCCCGTCGAATGTACAAGTACAGCCTTGAAGTTAATAACTGATTGAACCTCTCTTGGCACATTAACAATTAAACATTTATTAGTTGCCAAGTTACAAAAGTAGACAGACTTTGAGAACATTCTTCCTCACAGCGCGGCTTCAGCTTGATCATGACAGTAAGGAGTGCAGTGTTAAATAATAATGATCATACATTTTATTTGAGGTGCCTTTCTTGGCACTCAAGGACACCACACAAACAAGTATTTGCATATATACACATATATGAAGTGAAAGACTGTTTACCTTTACTAGTGGCTCAGAAAATTGTGCATGAAATATTGAATACACCACAGATTTAGGGGTGGAGAAGTGTTGAGTGTTGCATTGAACTAAACAGCAAACCACAGTCATTTTATAGAAACACTTCAAAACAAGTGCTGTAGTTTGACCGATGCCATAGATTAGAGGTGCTGCTTCACTCTGTCACGAACAGTGTCACTGCATATTGACCTCTGCTGGGAGAAAATAGACGTGGATTTCCAAGAAGACACAGGATAAAAAGATGTGTGCGCAATTCAGGGTGAGCAAAATTATCTCTCAGATAGAACACAGGCTCAGAGTCGGTTGAATACACATTTTAATGATCATGACAGATATAAAGCAGTAGAAGAGGCAGACTATGTCAATAAAAGGTGAGTGAAGAAAGAACTAGTTCCACTTTCTGTTATTACAAAAAGCAAATATGCATATGTGACATTTAAACCTGAAATTCCATTATAAGGTTTGCAGTGATAAATACATGAATTCATGCTTATTTATCTACGTCTTACTCAAACTTTCCGAATGAGATTGTGTTGTGGAGAAATATGCAACAAAGATAGGTTGTTTGGCTGCTACTGCAAATATGAACTTGTCTTTCAAATCGATAATCATTTACTCTCCATACTGTGCACAGCTCCTCTACTCTGCAGACACTTTCAGTGGTGGAGTCTGCTGCAAAAAGAGGAAACTGGAAAGAGTTTTAGATCTCGTTGTGTCAGCTATTTTTATCAGACCTGCAAATTAATTACCACAAATGCCACATTTGTGGAGTCAAGTCCTCTGATAGGATCAGTCTGCACCCGCCTGCTGCTCGAGTTAATCTACTAACAGGGCCGTGTGTGGTGAATAAAAAGCCTCCTGCAGTTAGTAATCAGAGAGGGCATTGCTTTATCGGGAATAATGTACCAGGGCTCAAACAGAGTATTGCTTCAAGACCCAAAGTGTGACAAGCTGCACAAATGTGATGTACCGTGGGTTCAGTTCAACCAGCCCTTACTTTAAAACGAGGGGGGAAAATCTCTTATGTGGCACAAATTGATTAGCTGGCTTGTGACAGCATGAACAGTTAACAATTAAAGAGCTGTTCTATTAGGAAATATATCTTCTTTTTTTTTTTGCCAATTGCATGACTTAATATTCTCACTTAGCTGTAACTCTACCAAATGTAAGAACGGGCAAATCTTTTATTACTGTACTTGAGCAATTATTTTCTTAACATCATTGAACTTTTTTCCCATTGGATTTAATACAAACATCAGTAGTTTCTACTGCTGCGTTCTAAAAATTTGCTTTTTCCTCTACGATGCATCTCGATATATCTACAGGCAATTTACAGTCACTAATCAGCCTCATACTTGTATTGTTTCTGGAACATTGGAGGAAACTGGAGCACCCACAGAACAATTGAAACAAAGATAGCATGCAGACTGTTCACAGATAGGCCTCCATATCCAAACTTGAACCTGGAATGTTCTTGATGCAAGGGGGGGGCCCTTGAATCAGGTCTCAAACATGAGGCCCGTGGGCCAAAACTGGCTCGCCAGAGGCCACAAAGCAAATGGTAAAACTTTCAAAGATTGATCAAACACAATCTTTTTTTTAACACATTTCTTATAGGTAGCAGGCAAAACACAACACTGACATCCCAGGAGCTACAACTTCTACTTTAACCTGAATAATCTTTTAAACAACGATATATAAAACTAATTTGATTGAGAATATTCCGATATCAACAATGCGAGCTTTACATACATATACAGAGTCATTGGACATTCTGAATGCACAATTGATACAAAATGATACACTGTTATTTTAAAAAGCATTTTTATCAACATATAAAGTAGGCAGGCAACTAAAACTGCATTAAAGTAGATGCAAATGACACGTCAAGCACCTGTCACATGGTGTTGCAATTATGGATATTGGAAGAGACGTCTCATTTCTGTGTGTCAGATTTTATGCATAAATGCAAAGCCGTTCTGCTCGAGAGATGACGCCGATAGTTATCGTGGTCACCGATTAATACGTCTGAGAAAAGTGGTAACCGTGCAGCTGTGTGTTGGTTTATAGCTGAACAGATGCTTTTATCACATAAAGGTACATTATCCAGGGGTTTTCAGGCTGAAATTTAAGATGTATTTTCACTGGCTGGTGTCTTGTTCAGGGGATCAGCTCTTCACAACTCTGGGATAAAGCAAGAATTACAGACGGATAGATGGATCTCAGCTCTGTCAAGTTCTGAGTCCTTCTGTGCCTTTGCATGTTCTCTCTGTGCATGAGTATATTTTTTCAGGATACTTTTAGTTCATCCCACTATTAATGTGGTGTGGACGCTTCATCCCTGTATGGCTTAGAAAGGACAAGTGACTTGTCCAAGGGTGTAATCTCCCTAAATGATAATTAAAGTCTGGCGCACATTTGTCCCAATACTCCGAAATTTTCTCGATGGAATTTAGTGAACTGTGAATTACTTATTGCAATAAAGCGCTCAAGTCCATTACTGTGTGATGTGGGTGACCCACCAGCATGGTGGAGGAAATGGTTGTGAAACCGTGTAATTGTTTGAGGGGATAAAAAAAAAAGAGTGAAATCAAAATGTACCTATTCATGTGTATTATAGGAAAAACTGTCCGATTTTAATGTTACATGGTGTAAATTCACCCAGCTTCCGAAACCAATTTGTTAGGGTGTTTTTCCAAGTAAACACAGATGCCACTTTGATAACAGATAACCAAACAGAAGTCACATTTTAAGAGCAAAAGTCACATTCATGTCAATAACAAAATCAGCAAATACAAAATAACACAATATACAACATCTCTATTGTTCATGAGTTATTTTTTTTGTAGTTTGTACTGGATCTACCAAGCCACAAAAAGTGTGAGTACAGACACTACACAAATGTAGTATCTGTCTTTGCTCTTGAAGCAGTGTTTAATACATTATTCATTAAAGTAATATTTAAAAAAATCTAATAATGTCACTGGTATTCACTGCAGTGTCATCGGAATCACTGTCGCCTATCAAACAATTGGTTTGATAAAAAAAAAAAGACGGTCATTTTAAATATTCTGGTTTAAATTAATCAATTAACACTAAAATCTTGTAAGAAGATGGGCTGTTTTTATTCTCTCCCATTCGTCAGTACTTCAGGTGAACAGTTTATTGCTATATAGGTGAGATAAGGGCTTAAGTCTTCTTAATATGTGACGCACATGCTCCTCGGTCAATGCGTCCCACTCCACATTGTCCTCAACTGTGCCTTGTCTTTGCATCCATTTGTGCATACAGTATATATGTTGTCCTCACTCATTTGCCTGCTCATCTGGTGAAGTATATTTTGTTGAGCATACATTTTAGTCGGTGTTTCATTCCAGCCATTATCCACATCTTCTTGTGAGTTCATATTGGCGTCTTGCCAAGCCCTGACTCAGACGGATTACACTTGTCCGTATCATGGGTTTCGGGTTAACCACTTGAGTTTGGACTGTATTACTACCTCTACGTCTCTTACGCTAAATGGCCCAGTCACGATATGAGTCATCCAGCTTGGTATCCTCTGCCCAGGCCGCTTTAAGGCGCCCTATCCCTGCAGACCCCCAGACGCGGACGTCCATTTTCTTTTCCATAGTTTCTTTGGGAAAGTGGGGAATTTGGAAAGACTGTAAAACTCAAACCGGCACAGTCTCTTAAACAAAAACCCAGCGTGCACCGAGGATGTTTTACGTATGACCTGTTTACCTGCTACGCCACTGTCCTGGAGCACGTTCACGACACATGCCGTTCACCCTACGAAGTCTTTGCGGTCAGATGCGTCTGTGACCACCTCGGAAAGTGGTTTGAGTGAAAACGCTTCGGTGCCTGATTACACTTTTCTGTCGGGCTTGCCACATGTGATCGAATCAAACGAGATGCACATTAACGGCCCGTGTAAACGGGCCCACACTCTGAAAAGAATAACACTTGTTTATTGTTGGTAATGGCTTTTCATTGTGCTCTTCTAGATACAGTGGGTGTCATTGTGTGTGGATGGCAGTCAGTGAAAGGGAGATTGCTCACCTTTACCGAACACGAGTCTTTGATGTTCTCTCTTTTGTTTCAGCTCAACTTTGTTTTGTTTGTGAATATTGTGCGGGTGCTGGCCACGAAGATTCGGGAGACGAATGCAGGGAGATACGACACGAGGAAGCAGTACAGGTGTGTACTGAACTCTCCTTGTGTTTTTTTCTTTTACGTTTGACGCCAGTTGTAAACTTTCATGCGTCACTGATTTTGAAACTCAATAAGAGAAAACATGTTGTCAGTGATCAGTCACTGCCGCTCATTTCTAAATAACCAGGTTGCTGCGGCGAAGGAACATTTCAGTGTGACAATGTGTCACATGTACATGTAATCATTCACAACAGGGCTCACTTCATATGATCAATTAGAAAACATTTAACAACAAAAGACACCAATGATGATCACTGATCCTCTGAGAAGAAAATGTTTTTTTTAAATACTTCACTCATCCAAACCCTTGAACCTCAACCTGCGGCCGTTCACACAATAACAACAATGGTGGCCTAAAGAGCGACATGACTTCCAGTGAATATTCTCCTGGGACCTTGTAGTTTTATACTCAACTTTGTCGTCTGTCCATACGAATGTCCTTGTACTCCCCATTGTTAATGTTTCTCTGCACGCATGTGGGTGTGATTTCATTCCAAAACCACACAACAGCATCAACCCATGGCCTGGTATGTTAACTTTAAAAATCTTTAAAATGTTGCTTTGTAAACCTGAAACTTTTCCGAACCGAAAATGCAAATACTAAGCAAAAATCTTGATTTTAAAATTATTATTATATTTGTCTTATCAGAGTACATACCCAGAAGGTAGGTTAAACAGGACACATATTTGTACATTGCCTTAATCCTCTCTAAAAGATGTACGACCTGTTGGTTCCAACGCTTTGGTTCTCATGAGGTAGGCAGTTCCCCTGACGTGAATCTGATATCAGGTTCTGGTCTCCATGGATACAATAAAGAGGACATGCAGCCCCATGTGTGAGCGTACTTATCTGCATATCAGTGTGTTAGATGAAATCATTATATTTGCAGAGTATTTCCTTCATATTTTAAAGATAAATGTATTTGTGGTCAAGGCACCTAAAAGGGGTCAGAAATTGTCATTCAAAGTAAAATGTAAATAACAAAAAGTAGTTTTTGTTTTCACATTAACAGAATTGAAAAAGATTTGTTTGATCTATGCTTGTTGTGCTTTTTTCAGTCTGGCTCAATTATACTCCAAATATGTATCCCAGACAGCATCTGTTTTATTATTAAACGGCCCGGGCCTGTTTATGTACCGGCTGGGTTGAAATTATGTTTTGAATAGGACAAACACACAAACATTTATCATAAACAAAAAGCAAAAATCTCTGCCTTGTGGCCATGTAAATGTACATTTCTGTCACAGTAGAAGGGAGAAGAAACTGGATCAGCATATCTAGTCAAAGCTGGAGCTTTATGTTTTGGAGCGTTCTGTGTCATCTTGACCTGATTTGGATTTATAATAAAAAAGAACCTTTTCCTGGCACCGGCACTGACACTGGAAATGTTATTAGCAACTCGGTTTCCCTCTTTCTCCTCAATACACACCAGAGAACACAGTTTTAATACAGGATGGAAGATCAGATGAGACGAGGCAGTCGGCACTGTTTGTGTTCATTTTTAACATGAGAAATATATAGAATACAAATTATTTATTAATCCCTGAGGGAAACACCTTTATCCTTTTTTTCTTCTTCTTTTTTTACCATGAGCGTACATAATAAAGTCAAAATCATATATCTCTTTTACACCATTCAAAGTAGACATGGGACACGTCCTCATGTGGACGGTAATACGTACATGTTCGATTCCTGTTAGCAAATTATTTCTTTGCCAGTCACTGTGTACGAAGGTTAAGTATTCCACTCCCTCACTGGTATGAGAGAAAGCCAACAGCATACAACACGGCGCTCTACAATCAGCTAAAGCACTAAATAATACCCCTGCAGAAACTAAAGTGACTTTATCAATTGAAATAAAACATTTGTCAGATTTTGTTAGAGACATATTCGCTTGCCTCTGTTAGTCAGATTTATTTATAAGAGACTTGAGGAGACACAAACTCATAGTTTTTGCCAAGAATTTCTATGCAGGTTTTCAAGTGTTTGTTGCAGCCAACGAGTAACAGAGCTGAAGGCAGAAAGGAAACCTTCTCCAAACTGAAGTTCCCTCAGGAGGCTAATCTGAAAATCTGTCTCTGTGAGGTATCCAAGACAAGATGCCAAACTCAAGCTGTGGAAAGCTCTGATCTTGGCGAATGAAGAAATCATTACAAGAAAATAGATCTGAGACTGCTTTCGTTTTATTGCCTCCTTCTTTCACTTTTACATGAACCTAAAAACATTGTCTTTGCACTCTGTGTGTTGTATATTGCAGTGCAATCAACAATTCGTTCTGCCAAAGGAGCGATGTCTTAACTTTTTCTTTTTTTAAAAATCCCTTTACAGGAAACTAGCTAAGTCCACACTTGTGCTGGTGCTGGTGTTTGGTATCCACTACATCGTCTTTGTCGGCTTGCCTCATACGTTTGAGGGTCAAAGCTGGGAGATCCGTATGTACTGTGAGCTGTTCTTCAACTCCTTTCAGGTATTCCCATGCTTCCGTCTCCATTACACAACATGTACGAAAAACCGTTTGCATGAACCTCTGCACCGACTCCTGACTAATCCCGGAAGGCGCCGAAAAATGTAGTAATGTTATCTTCCCGGCTCTGTTGAGTCTCTTTCTATCCATCTCAATACTGCAGGCATCTGTTCCATCTGTCCTCTAATTTAACTGATGCTGTGCTGCTGATTTGTAATTGTGGTTTGACCGGCTGTCAAACCACAATAACACACAGCTGAGGCTCTGGCTTAATAATGCGCTTAACGCACTGGTCCATCAACAAACACACACTCCGAGTCTGATGAATTATTCTGCTGTTTCTGGTGCAAATTAGCAGGTGTTTTGAATACTGATTCATTGTAAACTGTCTGCACAGCCACTTAATTTTTTTTAACGTTTAATCAAATATACTAAATTAATATCTTTCAGGAACAAACTATCCTCGTGGCTTCAGCATACTGTATGTTGAGCAGAATAGCAAACTTCAGTTGGCTATTTTCTATAATATATTAAGACAGACGCACACTGCCATCTGCCTCCAGGGATTTGCTCCCTCATGAATTTTCTATGGAACAATTTCAGGGTGACAGTCTTGTTTCCTTTCAGGTGTGGATGTTTGATCCGGCCTCAGAGGTCTGCGTGTGCTCAGGCCACTTGGGCTTCCTTTTTCACTAAGATACTGTTTAAATGGCCCGAGTAATGAGTGACGTGGCATCAGCCGTGGCAATTAGTCCGTCTTCCTGTCACTGCTCACAGAGCCACTTCCACCACATCTGCCACACGAAACCCACAATCTATATTTAGCAGGAAGACAAAAGTCTATCTTCTACAATAATGCTGCTCTAAATGCAACTTGTAGTTAGTTAATGAGTCTTTATTTTATTCATTAGTGAAAGAAAAAAAACTAAAAACACGTGAGGTGAGCATCACTTTCCCCGAATCCATTTGTGGGCGGAGCCACAACAGTGATTAGACATCAGCTCGCGGGGGAGAGAGAGAGAGAGACACACACACTAAACATCAATACAAAACTGATTGCAAAACCAAAACACTGCCGTCCATGAGGGCGTATTGAATCCTACTAGTTCAATATTTTACCGAGAACCATTGCTTACCTTGCCAATATTTGTAATAGATTTATCCACAATGCAGTGAGACTGTGAGCTGAACAAGGGTGTGTGCACTTGTACACAGACATACCACCATATATATATATACGCTGGTTTGGTGCGTACTAGGATACGTATGACAGCGTAAATACCCGGTGGAGTAGAGCAGTAGTTGGCTGACAATACAGCCAAGGCACAGCATCACACTAACCTTTTACAGTATCTGTAAAAGTAGATTTTTCAGGGATTGTACATGATTATTTAACTTTCTGATGACTTTTCTCTTTTTACACCCCACATTTTATTCACAAACAACCGAATATTGTGTTCTCAATATTAAAACTTGCTTGTAAAGAAAATACATTGGAAGCCCACTTTTATTTTTGTCTTTCTCAGCACAAGGCGTATCAAGGTATAAATGATGGGAACAGAATGGTGGTCAATATAGACAGACAGCAAAGGGACCCTAACCACACGATTGGATTCTGCATTTAACCTTGTGGCTTCTAAGAATCTGAGTCATCAGATCCCCATAAATATGGACATTGTGGAGCCATAGAATTGATGCTAATAGAGATTGAAAGAAATGTTGGGCTGCAACTGAAAAAGCCTCTTCATGGTGTTACCAAGAAGTCGATTCTCTTTTGTCAGCAATTTTCATTTAAAGATGAATAGTTTCAAACAGTTTTCAAATCTAACTGAAGTTCAATGTGGTTAATATTTGATTTAACTCTCACTGTTGCAACCCATATTTTATACTGAGCGAACCAGATCAAAGAAGACCTGTGGAAGTGATATCAATGCACCTTTGACACAGCCTTGCATGTGTATTTTTGAAAACAAAGATTTCCCTCTGCTTGAAAAACCAGCAGTTTCATCGCCACAGTTTTTTCTCCTTTGTGTGAGTGCCACAGTAAACTCAGTGATGGTAAAAAAACTATTTTCTTGTTATTCTTCAGGAGCACTTAATATTCATAGTTTTATGACCACCTACATGCCTGACCGAGTCTCGTCCAAAACCAGCAATGGCAGCAGGCTGAGGATCTGTACTGTGACAGATGCTATTGATTTTGTCGTACTCCCACTCATTTCATGATCTCCTTTGTCTTTGTAAATTAAGCATCTTTAACCTGTTCGTCCCTTCCTGTTTTATTTTGATACCCCCCAGTCTCTCTCTTGGTCGCGCACTTGCTCTTCCTGTCGGTCCTCCCGCTGTGCGTCTCACCTATGTTTTCACCTTCCCCAGACTGAATCAATACTTTTCCCTCATGTGTTCGTTCCGTTGCCACATCGTCATTGTGCTTTCGCATCGTGACTTCCTGTGTTTTCTCACATTTTGGACTCATGTTTTCAACTTCGATACTTTTTCCCTCGGATTTTCAATAAACTTTGAATTATTTGCCTCGTATGAGTCTGCTTTGCGGTTCCTCCTTGAATGGGGACATTGTTCTTCTCTGCATGCAAACACCATCACCACGGTGTTTAGAAAAACTTAATCACATTTTATAATTATGCATTACCGTCCCAAAGACCAGACTGCTGGAAAAAAAATAAACCCAAACAAAACAAAACCAATACATTTATAAAAATGTTCTTGGAAAAAGTATCCATAATCAATTTTTAGTGAAAACAAACTCTGCTTGGATATGGGACATCAGTGGGTGACCAACACAGCCTGAGGTAAAGCCGAGTGCGAGAGGCATCTTCCAGAAAAAAGAAAAAAAGGCTTTATTGGAGAAATAGCCAACTGAAAACTTGAGGATAATTTAAGAGGACAGATAAATACACAAACAGGAAGCATGAGTCATCCGGAGTTGTTTACTCTGCTTGTGAAAAAAAGAGTTTATAGACTTGATTTGACAGGAAAGCAGTTAGTTTAATGTGAGATTTATCTCACTAATGAAATGACTCGAAATACTAAACTGGTACATAATTCTGCTCAGCAAATTTTGGAGTGAGGATTAATCTGATTAAGGTGAATGCAGTGTGAGTGGCTGGTGGTGGTCGGAAGGGCCGATGGTGCAGTTTGACAGCCTCGCTTCCGTCAGTCTGCCCCAGACTGTATATGTATATGTAGTTTACCACCATCGAGTATGGAGTGAATGAATAATGCAATGTAAAGCGTCAGTGTCCAGAAAAGAACTTTGTAATACACATGCATCATTATTATTATTAATCAAGCAGATTTTCCTTCTAAAACTAACACTTGAATCATCTTTATGTGTAACAAGTCAGATTTTATTTCAGTGGCTGTGCTTTGAAATTAGGGGTTTTATATGGAAAATGTCCAAAATGTGAAGAGTAACAGACGGGGTCGGAGCATCTCCGAAACTCTGCAGCTCTTGTTGGGTGTTTGGATCCGTGGTTGAGTATATATCAAAAGTGACCCAAGAATCGGTGAACCTGTTATTGGCAGACAGGGTTCACATGGAAAACGATTGCTGATCTGTGTGAAATGATGCTTGAAATGCAGCAGAGGCAAATAATGATCAGGGACTCCAGACCCTGCAATCCTAAAATGGACAAGTCACTATAAGAGGAGCTGCATCGACAGAGAAATCACAGTGCCCATGCAAACCCCTGTCCTCCACGAAAAGCATCAACAATGAGCATGTGAGCACTACGACGGGACACTGCTCTTAATCTGATGTTACCCCAGCAGGACACTTCCTTCTCAGACTGCTGGCTTACTGGAGGTTCCTAGGTTTTCTAAAAGTAGAATAGAAGGCAGAGCTTTCAGCTTTCAGGCTCCTCATGTGGAACCAGCTCCCAGGGAGGCTGACACAGTCTCTACTTTTAAGGTTTTGCTGTTCTGTGTGAAATAGCTGAGAGTTAGGGCTGGATCAGGCCACCCAGGACCCTTTTCTGATGAAGCTTTGGTTAAGTGTGCTTCATCTGTTGACTTTTGCCATGATTTATAATCTGTTACTGAAGCCTTGGAGAGTTTTACTTTATACCACTTGCTTGCCCGTATGCTCGCTTCATGACTGTGTGTCCTAACCTCGCAGAAAATGAATCCCTACCGTGTCGGAGGTGGAGAGGTTACTCTGTATAATTATTTTTTTTTTTTTAAAGGAAAACAATGAGAAGCAAACTGTCACTTTGCTGTTAAATTGACTGACAATTGTTCTCCCTAGTATTCATATCAAAGACGTTTACGATGCACAAAGATATGCAGGATTTTTCAAAAAAAAAAGATTGCTCTCTTCCTGTAGCCTTTTCTGATCTTTTTTTTTTTTTTTTCAGGGATTCTTCGTGTCCATTATCTACTGCTACTGTAATGGAGAGGTGAGTGACCGGGATTATTTCTGTCTTTGTCTGAGGGAAGTTCAGATAAAAAGTTAACCTCTTGGGCAAATCGAAACTTCACCAAAAGTTGTTGTTTGGTTTCAAATGGATGACGCGGCAAAAAAGTTTAATCACACACTTCAGATAAAGTCATTTTTTTGTTTTTCTCCATTATTCTGTTGCTCCTTCTCTATCAGCATTTGCAAAAGCACAAGTATTAAATTAAATATTTCAATCTCGACCCAACCCTTAAAATTGTTGGAAGGTTCCAAAGAACTCAGGGAAAAAAGGTGTTCGCACAAAAAAACCATTGCAACAACCTGTAATTAAGGAGGAGGAGGATTTTGAACTTCACTTGGTCTAAAGAAAAAAAATAAAACCCACCTTTCGCACCTTTGTCTTCAGAAGAAAAGGTGCGAAATGATTAACCACTTGCTGAAGTTCTTTGTAAGAACATTTAGGCAACAGGTCGAAAACTATGTTGCTTACCATGAAGAATTTGTCATTTTCATCTTCTATGTTCTGGAAAGTCTTATAAAAGAAATAAACAAGACCTACACTGACCCCGTCTGTATGCATGTGGAAATCAATGGAAGGACTAAGGACGATCCCCGAACTTCTCCATGAAAGCAGCACATTGTTGCCTCCTGAAATACACAGTTGTTAAGGAGAAAAAACTCCTTCTATGGTTAGCTTTAAGATTTTAAAAAAATTATCTCCGTTCAGTGCACCTGAGAGTGAAGGAGATGACATTAATTATAGTGGAGAAACGAACTTGGAAAAAAAAGGAAAGTGGTGCAGTCTTCCTTTTAGCTTTTCTTCTGAGTATTTTATGACTGAATGCTTCGATCATTATCTTCGCATGCTAGATTCCTCATGTGGTGCTGACAGTAAATATATGGGGTGATGACATCAAATACAAACTACAGGTATAATATTCATCATCATCCATCAAAACTGTTTTAAAAAAACAACTTTGAGAACACATTCTACCCGTTTGTTTTGTTGCTATTTATCTCCATCTTGGTATTCAATTCAATTCAATTCAACTTTATTTATATAGCACCAAATACAACACAGTCATTTCGAGGTGCTTTTAACAGAGAAAAGAGAAAAAACCCAACGAATCCACATGAGCAAGCAGATTTATTTGCGACTGTGGAAAGGAAAAACTCCCTCTAACAGGAAGAAACCTTTACAGAAACTAGACTCAGAGGTGACGGCTTTCTGCCGACTGGTTGGGGTGAGGGGATAGAGGAGAGGAAAGGAGAGGATAGACAGAGAGGTAGATTGGGGGGGAAATGGAAATCTTGGTTTGGGTAGTCGGCGAGAAACAGACCCTCGTTCGGGTATAGAGAGGTAGCGAGAGGGTGTTTGAAAGTGTTTTGAAACAGCCCAAACTGTAAGCTTTAGTAAATAGAAAAGTCTTGAGTTTGGCCTTAAAAGTAGAGACTGTTTCACACATGTATTTAATCAGTTTCGCCTGAATAATCCCACTCAGTCTACACATGTAATAGCATGTCGCTGAGCGGTTGACAGACTTAATGAGCTAAAATGACCTAAATGCAGTCGAGATCTGTGACTCACATTGAAATAGAGGATATGCAGAAAAAGTCATCAGCATATCAATTCAAATTCTGAATTCTTCATCTTGTTTATCTATATAGAGATAAAAGGAATTTACAGAAAAAAAGAACTTTCCAGCATCCAAATACATGTCACACTCAGCAGAGCCTCGTTTGTGTTTGTTGGGATACTCTGCTGAAATCACCTCCAACAAGTGTATCTTGAATAAAGCGTAAGAGAGACTGTTGTATTACTTCAACTGAGTGATACACTCTGATTCCTATTTTCAGGCTTTAACTGTGCACGTTGAATTTCACCACCATTCCAGCGCAGGATTGTAGTTGAAACTATGTACTGTTCGTTTGCAGCAATGTTATTGACAACTTGTTTCTGTCCATGCTCACAGGTACAGACGGAGATCAAGAAGACATGGACGCGCTGGAACTTGGCCTTCGAGTGGGAAGGTCCTGTGGTGTGTGGTCGGTACCGGTACGGCTCTGTGGTGGTTGGCCTGAACAACAACAGCACGAGCAGTCAGTCTCATCTGGCTGGTGGTGGCCTTTCCACCCGCTCCACCACACTCGCTTCCAGCCGTGCTTCTCGAAGCACCGGTCCTGTAATCAGCATGCACGCCACCCTCCCAGGTTATGTAATCAGCAACTCTGATCCCTCCATACCCGAGGAACCTGAAGACAGTGGCCCCAAAAGAGTGGATGATATATCACTGAAGGAAAATCTTCCTGCTGCAAATACAAGTCTGGGAGCAGATGATGATGAGGAGACATTGTAGTGAGCACACAGATTGAAACTGTAGGCTGAAGATATGAAATCATTGCTACGTGGTAGTTTTTTTTCACTTATCAAGTGTGAAACAATTGAAGTGGCAATCAACAGGAAACCAAAATGGAAGAACAACTCAAAAGTCATTTGCTGTAAAGAAACAGGCTCTCAATCTAGAGCTTAATCAAGAGGTTTCCGACATGCATGCGAGTACAGCAAAGAGAGAGTATTACCTTTTGAAAGTGTGATTTTATGCCATCAACTTTGTAACCTGCATTTCATGCACGTATACGGTTTTATGCATGGGGAATGCAGCAAAATGTGCCATCAAAAATGGCATCACTGAGAAGATATGGTTCTGCAGCCATGACCAAATAGCAGTATTTCGCAGTGGAACAACTTGCCTATCTCATATCTCGCAGAAGGTGAAACGCATCAACACCACAAAGTCGGACGTTCGCTTTTTCTTTTCATTCACATTGTGAATTTCTCTGGCATTGTGATAGTGGAATTGTCCGATACTGCTGTGACATTGTGATGTCTGAGAGACAACATTCAGTGAAACCAGCCCAGTCAGTGTTGCAGTGGCATACGAGTGTCCATCTGGATAATAAATGTGCCACTGAATTATACAAGTTTTGTGGTAGAACCAGCATGACCATTGCTTCCAGCCACTTCAGCTGCTCTCCAGAGTTAGCTCTTTGTGATTGGCTCCTCTCTGCCAAGAAAAGTTCAAGCTTCAAGTTCAACATTTGGACTGACTAAAACAACATGTCGTGCGCACTGCTGATTGCACATTACAGCAAGCGTTTCAACCAACACCCCATTTACACAGAAATAGCAGAAATGCTGAAAACGGTGTAGTTTCTGTACGAATGAACAAAGCTACTTTAATTTCTTAGATGGGGCATCATTTCAGTGGATCAACTGCACACCTATTTAAATATGTGGTTACATATAGCAGAGATAAAGACGACAAAGTATGGCCAATAATATCTATTTTACAACAAACACCTTTTGATTGCGTATGAACTGAGATCAACACCTGGAGATAACGATAAGCTATGTCTGAAACAAGAGCTATCAATCATCAGCTCTATTCGCCAATGTAGAGAACTGATGAACCTTTGTTCTCGCACAGACATGATCATTATATTTTATATATATGAGATCGCTTTATGCAACATTATGTGGAGAAAACACATACAGCAGAGAATGTGCTCTACATGTTTGCAAAAAAGACCACGGTACCAGGCCAAGGTAGTTTAAAAGCATTTTTTTTGTACCGGTTACAATAAAATGCATTTTTTGGGGTTTCGTTTTGGCATAAAAAGTAACTATCATGGATCAAAAATCATGACAAACTGTTCCTGGAAACATTATCTGGTTTGTACCTGCAAAATGTGCTGATCTGCTTTGGCATTGTATGTAGCATGCGCTGATGAGTTTTTGAGATGAGTTTTTCAGCCCTGCATGTGTTCCATGTCTCCCTTCTTTAAGACACCTGAATGTCATGATGTCGCCATCACCACGTTCAGCAGAAAGCCTGATAACGAGCTGCTCATAACCGTCAGCCATGTTGAAGCAGGGAGACGTGTAAAACATGTAGGATGGCGGCCCTGGAGGACCGGAGTTTGACACATGTACATTAGAAGGATTGGACTTTGTGACCACAACAACATTACAGTGGACCACAAGGGTCTCTGCAAAGTACAATAAACAACATACAAATATAAAAATCCACAAAAGTAGTAAGGGAACAATGAACTCTTTCAGTTGCGTTCAGATAATCAAATGGCTTCTCGGTTAATAATAACTTTAGTCATGAACAAAACCAAGCAGACATTATATAGCTCATATCCTAATGTTGTCTTGAGACCAAACCTCTGCCAAATTACAAATCCTAGTTGGAAAACTATTCGTGGTTGCTTCCTGGTAAATGACTTTACACTTCTGACTTGTTCACAGCATTAAGTATTTTGTTTGCTATTTGCAAATCCTGGCTCAGGAGCTCAAAAATTACTGAGGTCTTTTGCCAACAGCGCAATAAAAACATGGAGAGGTTGCCAAATAGTTGCCAACATCATTTGATACTGCTCCGACATATAAAAGCAGATTTCTCTTGAAACAAACCGGTTCCTCTGCCCATTGTTGCCCCCAGGAAATGATGATAAATGAAGAAAAATAGTCATCACACAACTTTTGAGGTTTTTTTTTTTCAAATGTGGTGGTTGGTCACACTGGTCATCCAGTCATATTTGCAGCACTGCAGGGTTTCCAATCCTTTTGAATATACTACCCCAAGACCGGTGACTTTTTAGGCCAGATTTCAAGTGAAAAAGCAGTGTTTTTGCATTTCTGTTTCAGAAAAATGTTGCGTTTACACAACATTTTGAAAATGTAGAAACTCTGAAAATGGTGTAGTTAGCATGCCGGGCCACAGGTGGGTGCCGTTTGTTTTTGTAATGAAACCACACACAAGTCAGTGCGTTTTAAAATGACTCCCAAAGTGGCACTTACTGAAAAACAGTTGTATTTTCATTCGCTCTGAGCACCGTTATATAAACGTCCGTCGTGTGAACGGACACCCATAGTACAAAGACAAATTTCTCTTTTCACTTGTCATATTAACTTAGTTAAAAATAATTACCTTTACAGAGTTTTGCATTTAAGTGGTTCTTCCAGAAATTTGTGAAACGCTGCACATGTATGAGTAGATTACAATACATTATTAATGGAAGAATCCAGACTTTGTGCTTGCTGCTCACTCCTTTAAATTTGACAGCTCTTCTACAATACTACATTTGGCTGGTGAGGTTTTTTTTTTTGTTTTGTTTTTTTTACACACACCAGACTGTCGGTAGATACGATGAAGTAAGACAGTTTAAAGGCGTGGCCCCACATGCAAACTACAGCAACGATTTCCAATTGGTTTATAAGACCTTATATCTTGGTTCAAGTAGCTGAAACATACTATGATGGTTCCTAGTACTCCAGGGAAGATAAAAATCAGGTTTTGACTGAGAAATGTTCACAAGGATTATTCTTACAGATGCAACAGGCAATTTTCAGCAACAAGAAAGCAATCACACAGCTGTATTAAAGAGGCAGATGAAGGCAAAGCCAGATAGGAGCAAACTATTGTGAGTCCAAAACTGACGCACGAGACTGTAGGATATCAATACTGGACAGTTTAGTATATGGCAAACTGGCAGCTGTTAAAGAAAAGCATTCAAGGTAAGTGCAAAGCATCATAGTGTCCACTTATCTGGGACTCCTAACAGTCAGTCAGTCCATCAGGGAAATCGGTCTCAACAATCAGGTCCATATTTTTGTCATTCCTTGTGCAGCTAATGCATTTATCTTGTGGATGATCCTTCAGTCTCAGAGACGACTGATTCTGTGTTTCGACCAATGACAATCTCGGCCTCACTTTCCCATCAAATCAGCCTCTGCCTGCTTGTGCCTGTTCAGCAGCAAACCAGAGAATATCTTTATTCTCTCATTCAAATGTTTTGTGGCTGGAGATTTTTGTTGTGTTCATGCTTGCACCATTTGCTAAAAGAAAAAAAAGAAAGAAAAAAACAAAGTGGCTGATTATGGGGTTTTCTATATCTCCTCCAGGGTTTCCAACAATGACAAAAGAGAATAACCAATGTCATTCAAGAACAGATACATACTGATGAGAAATGCTGTTCATGGACAAACCGCAGTCATGGTGAAGTAGTGTGCTATATTGTGCCCACATTGTGAACAATTGTGCATTTTGTAGAAAGACATGTGAAATGGAACCATACTTCTGTGATTTCAACATAAAGGTGGAATTAATTGTTTACAGACCAGCACATATGGTTTTCTGAGCACATATCACTTGTTTACAACTCATATGGGACTGCCAGTCAGCAGCACCCATGTTTCCTATGACAGAGCCCTTAATGTGACATTAAAACTGTGCTAAAAATATATAAATATATTTTATTTTATTTTTGATGATCAGCTGCTGTGCTGACAGTGAGAGACTATATTGTGTGGCTACATAACTACTGTCTGTTTTCTGCATGCATGTTTGCCAGTGCATTTTGCTGCTCATCAGAAGAAGATTTGCAAACTTCACTGAGAGCTATTTTTAATCTGTTCTCCTCATGTGTTAAATGTAATTGGCAGCTATTCCTCTGTAGTTCTTTTCAGCAATTTGCTTTAGTTCTTCTCTCCTCATGTCAATCATCCTCCCTCCTTGTTAAATGCTAATAAATGTTCAATGTTTTCAGACACTTTGGTGTTCTTTAATATTCTCACTGCCAGCAGGCGGGATGTACCAGACAAATATCTCCTTTGTTGTTTGTTTGGTTATTTTTCTTTCTTAAAATTATTGGCTCAAACTTGGCAGTTTGACATTACCAGTTATTTAAAGAAGAATTAAAAAGTGATTAATTCTCAGATACAGCCGACGTGGAGATGAAAATGTTCCTGTTATAAAAAGTTTTCCAAACACACAAAACGGCATCAAGAAATGAGTCCACAAGAAATGAGAAAATACAAGAAATAAAATATACATGCATGGTTATCTAAGTATATGTTTTCCAGGTCTCTCTCGCATATGAGAACTTGTGTCTCATTAAGGATACATACGTTTTAAATAAAGGACAAATTTGTGTGAACGTCCGCTTTGAGTCACAGTCGATTGTCAAGTCAAACAAAACCACTAAATAACTTGAAAATTTGCTGTAAAAGCCAGAAAAACTTCGGCAGCTTCTGCTTTTTAGATATCTGGCGGGTCTCAATTTATCATCTGTAACTGTCATGACATGACATTTATGGTTTTGCACAAAAGCACATTTTATGAATTCCATTAATTTCTAAAAAACACTGGAATTGAATTAATTTCAAAAAAATGTGTCATCTCCAACAGTTGTACCCTCCATTTCTTCTTTTTATTTGTGATGATTGCATTTCAAAACAAATAAGAAAGAAAAGATAGTTTTAAATGGTAACCTGCACTATTGACAATGCTTCTGCAGATACCAGTACGTGGAATAACATTTAAGCCACACAAACATCAAATCACTTTTTACAAACATCTCTGGTTCCTTAATATTGACTGACAGTTCAATGATGCCGTTTCACACACCTTTTAGGTAAATCCAATACTGTCACACATAATCCTCTGGGATTTGCTCTAAATTAGATACAGATAAAGAAGTTAGATGGATACGTAGACATATGGGTTACAAATGTGGAAAACTGAACCGATGGCACTCGACAGGAGTCTGCACCATTTATACACAGCAGGATTGAGACAATATTAAGACAAAGATGAAGATGATTAAGATATAAATTTTCTGAATGTACGTGGGATTTAATAGTGACAAATGTAATGAATGTAAAAGGGACTGTGTTGGGAAGTAGGGTATAGTGCGTTTGTGTCACTTTTGCTTTGATTAGATGTATTTTTTCTGACGTTTTAGTAACTGAGGAGGCATTACTGACTTATTTTCACAGGTATTTCCATTGAATTTACTGTTGTTTGATGAAACATAATCCTAAGTGTAGTTTGGCGTTTGTGAATATGAAGACGCTTCAACTGAAAATCGGCAAACAGTTTCGCCATGTGATGTTGTGGATATTTCAAACCATGAGTCTTTCGAATTCATTTGGATAAGATTTGAATCAAAACCAACCTAAGCACTGATGCAGGATGAATTACAAACTGCTGCAGAACAAAATTGTGAAGGACGCGAAGAATGAAAATGGGCTAGATAAAGACTCCTACTTGCCCTGAATAAGACAAGGTCAAAAGCAACAATTCGTATTTGAGTGATCAAAATGTTGTAACGTTTCACTTTTTCCACATTGAGGTAACCAAGAAGAAATATTAGATTTATTTACCGACTCATCATGGTTTACTGACATAAAACAGTTCTCCTAGTTAAGTTTGATTGATAACTCAATCCCGATGAAATTCTCATGGTGGCTCATGAATACTGTAGAAATAAACTGCAGACTGTGTGTCTTCAGCAGCTTTTCTTATTTGGAAAAAGACATGAAGTCATTGAGGTCATGGCTCCATTGTCTCATTAGCCGTCTACCTACGCAGCAGTCTTGACAAGGCTTGTCTATTGGGGTTAGCCTCGCTTTCAAATGGCATTAGACACCCCAGAGTCCAACACACAGCCCTCCAGTTCAAGACAAGGCTATAATTAAGTTTTATATTGAGCGTCGAGCTTGAGCTGAAGGCCGATCATGGTGTGTACTATATGCTTTTTGATCCAACCAGAAGGAAACACAAAAATGAAAAGGACATTTGTGCATCAACTGTTCCTATTGTTGTCTAAACTCAAATAGCTTAATGAGGTGTTAGGATCTATTTTTTAAATCAAAAGCCCAACTGGGAAATCACCAAAGGCTATAGACTTTCTTCAGGGACATCCTGCCGAGTCCGGAATAATGTATTGACGGGACAAGTATGAATATAAAATACAATCTAGAATTGGCATGTTGTCAAATATTGAGTGGCTTGGGATGTAATTCTCACATACCTTCAATTTGAAACTATCATGCATGCATGATGCACCTTTTTTTTTTTTTTTTCATAAGCAGCCGACTGCTTTTTGCTCCTGGAATTGGAGGACTTGATAGAAACAAATTACATTTTCTTTATCGGGCTCTGAATGCACAAGGCCACACTATGACCAAGGACTAAATGCTGTTGAACATGTAATATAGCTTTAGTTCCATTCCATTGTTTGATTATCTTTTTTAATTCGCATTTTATCCACTATAAAGAGTGCTTTTCTTTCCTTTACAAAGAAGGCAGCTTGGCCCTCAAAGTCTTAAAAACTATATAAAACACTCTTTGCTGAGTCCGGTTAACAAGTGGGAGAAAATCCTGTTTGCTTCTGGACTAAAAACTTTCCCAAGTTGCTTCAACTTCGTCCTCACAACATTGTGACCCATTTAGGCCCAGTTTACACGACGGAGAGAAAACTGAAAACTTTTGTTGCATTTTCAGTTTCCATCGACACAACAATGGTGCTGGAGCCACTGAATATGTGGGTAGAAGTTTTCAAAATGCTACTTCCTTCACTAAAACTTTTAGCCTAAAACAGCTCAGTGAAACAAAACGATAATTTTTTTTTTCCACCATTTCTTCTTAAAGTGAAGCTTCAAAGTAATAAGGAACCACGTAAACAAGTGGGAACTAGTTTTTCTTTTTTGTTTTATTTAAAGACATCAAGCTCAAGGTAACAAATCACATGATTTGTTAGAACAGAGCTTGAGCAAAGACAGATATTGAGTGAAGAAAGTTGTATTATCTCTTAAAAAACAAACAAAAAAATGTTTTAATCCCACTCTGGGTTTCATTGATCTTAGTTGTTTGACAGTTTGGTTCCTTCTTCAGCATTGTTCACATGTGTAAAAAAAAAAAAAAAAAAGTATTATCTGTAGATAAAGTGATGAACTGTGTTTATGATAAAACGTGGATTTAATTTGTTTTAATCTCTTGCAGTGGTTTTACACCCTGGAGTCTGTTTTTATATACTTGCTGCATTACAATAAGATTTCAAACTGCTTTTTATCGTCTTGGCACTGATGGGCAGTAACGTGTTATAAGTATCCGATTACTTTTGTCAAGTAACGAGTAAAAGTAAGGGATCGCTTTTGCAAAAACAGCGATTAGGTTACCGTTACTTTCCCACAAGCAGCCCGCGTTTCTCCGTTACTAAACCGGGATTTCGTCTCGTAGCAGTGACGTATCAGCCGCTTGACGTCAGTGTAAACAACAGAGACGTGCAGCGATCAACAGGTGACAACATGGAGCGCAGCAGAGAGCAGGGCCTGCAGCATTTAATACCCGAAAATACCGACATTACTTTGAGTTTGACTCAGCAAAAGGTGACAAAAACACGAGCATCTCTTGTGCACTCTGCGTGGGACGAAAACTTTAACCTAACGGCGAAAAATTCCCCCTCAAATACGAGCAGGCAGCGAGAAAGCAGTACAAGAAAGTGAAAGTCAGTGAGAAAACCCTGGACGAAAAATGAAACATATGTTAAGTGGGAAGTCATGAGGTCTATCCTTCTGCAAAACAGTTCATTTATATCAAGCTCTGTTACTGACTTTAAGACACACAATCGGCTATTTGACTTTAGATTGTTTCTTTGCTTGGCATGATTCAATATTCATTTGGATTCCCTGTTTAAAATTCACTCAGCAAAACAAATAAATAAATTGAACATGATTTAGTATTTATGCTTGATTTTGTGAAAAAGGGGCAAGGTCAGACTGAGTCCATTGGGCAATCAAATGTGCAATGAAAGGGATTTTAGGGCACTTTAAAATCATAGTGAGTACAGGCTGGGGGCTTTCTGTGTGGGATTTGCATGATCTCCCCATGTTGTGCCTCGTTTTATTTTCCCCTCAGTCACTGTATTTGTGAATCTGAGCGTTTCTCTGTGGTTGCCTGAGCAACATACACTGATATAGAAGATGGACGTAAAGATGAAGTGTGTGGATGAAATTGAAAATCCCACATAACAAATCAGAAAAATGCGAAGCTTCAAGTCAATTGGAGACACTCGGAAACGGCCAAACATGACGACTACTAATAAAAAATGTGACACATGAAGGGAGGATGCCGACCGGAGAGAGAAAATCCGATGGGGAACAAAAAATGAAGGAACTAAACTACGGCAAGAGTCACAGTAAACACACAAACAGTGGTTAAATGTGCCTCAGTGTGCTGCTGATGAATCATTGGAGCTGGAAGTCAGTAACTGTTCCACCATGTGGTGTTTGGTTTCTTTACAAATCAGTTCAATCTCACCTCATCCTGTCTCCCCAGAGCTGTTTACTGAGCACTGTTTCAGACTGTATGACGAACAACTGGTCAAAACAACTGCAACCAAGCTCCCTTCAATTAAATCTAACTGGGTTGTTATCACGATGTCAAACAATGAGGATTTTAATTTGGGACTTGTTGCTTGGAGAACATCCCCAGACACCGGAGCTCCTGCACAAAAACAGCTCGATTCGAATGCATTAATTTGTCAGGATGACACAATTCTGACTGCAGTCAAAATAGAAAGTCTGTCTGCCTGAAAACACACACACACACACACACACACTTTTTTGTGAAGCTAGTCAAGCTCCATCTGTGACATGAGCCGAATTTCTCTCAATACCTCTATGATACCTCAGCTCAGCCTTGATCTTTTGAGGGAAGTCAAAGTAGAAGTCTAAGTGCTGCTGAATCTTTACGTCTATGCCTCGCATTGTAGTAAAAGGGCTGTTTGCATGAAGCAATCAAGTGTCATCATCCAACTTTTTTTTCTTTTTTTTCTTGTGCTGAATGTTCTTCGGATATACTTAAAGCACTCAACCACACTTCAAAGTCTGACCAAGAGGGATTTGCCTGTGGCGCATCACCCTGAGAAATGGTGGACCTTGCTTTTCACTCGTTCTCCTGAGCTGCACTGTTTTCTGCTCTTTAATGGAAAGAAATGTAATAATTACCTCCAGCAATGGAGTCACTGGAGTGAAAAAAGACTGTAAATGTATGATGACGTATGTGAGAATCAGCTTACACCATGTGCCTTCATGCTTGACTGTGTAATGTTAATTAACATTCTGAGTCACAGTAGGGCGGAGCTGCACACACACACACACACACACACACACACAGCAGTGCTTTCACCCCGTTGATATCTTTGGTTACACATTGTACATAAATAAACTCTTACTATACACCAGGGACGTGCAAACATTATCACGAGGTACTTGATCTTATACTGCAAATATATCCAACAAGTATCCCTTTAAGGTGGAGCAATTTATTTGTATTTATTTATTTTTTTTTAAATCTCAGAGTAAAGACAGGCAGTTATGGCTATATTTTTGATTGAGGCCTGAGGTCTGTGGCCGTATGTTATGAAAGGGTTTTTTTTTTTTTGCTGCGACAGCGACAAAGATTCGATGGAAATGAAACAGGAAATGATGTGATGCTCAAACTGACACCAACACTGCACCCAAATGATTGTTTGCGGACTAAAGCGGGTGTAAATGCTGCTAGAACAATTGCTCATGTATTTCCTGAAGGCACCGGTAGAGTCCACACACAATGACAAGCATAACATTGCACACTGAAGTGTGTCATCACAGTCGTCGACCCCATTTCAGTTGAGATAACACCATGTCATCATAATTGCGCTTATTGAAAATTCACATTGCACATTTTAGTAGGAAACTTATGAGACTGGCAAAATCAAACTTTGAGAACTTTTAGGATCTTTAACATTTGCTGATTTGATCGTGAACAAACTTTGAATGAAGTTTTATTTTGGTTGTTTACATTCAACAATGACATATTCCCTTCAAGAGCACAATTCTCACAACCCAAAAAAGGGTTTGGGCAGAAGCAATGCTTTTTTCTTTTTTCAGCCCACCCTGTACTCCAACAACTGAAACACACCTTTGTTTGACATTGGTTGTAATTTTTGAAAAAAAGAAAAAGAAAAAAAAAAAAAGGGTGCGATACGATATTGTACCCTCGCATGTGTTTTCAGATTGAAATGAGTGAAAGCCTGTCAATTCTTAAAACACAATGTGCCTGCATCTTTCAGCATCCATGCTTTCCCCAAAATTTTCCCCCTAATTATATAGTTTGATGTTACTTCAATGAAGTATCCATCTTGCTCTGGATTGTTGCCACACAAAGTTCAGCAAAAAACAGACGTCACACAAAACACAGTCAAACTGGCCCAAGACACACAACGGAGGCCCAATATATAGTGCAGCCAGCAGGTGAAGACCGTCACACACTCAGGCACAGGTGAAACACATCATGGCAGGGCGTAGCAATCAGAGTGGAGGAGGAGAGGTCACAGAGCCTGAGGTCATGTTTACACGTACCTGGGTATTTACGAAAACAAACATTTCCCCCTCTACCGCTAAAAGATAAATTATTAATTTACACGTACCCGCATATACACCTGGTTCAGACCTGCCATGAGCAGCCAAACCTGTAGGGGGCAGTGTAGCGTGAAGCATGAAGCCATGATAACCAATTAGAATCCTGGGAAAAAAAACACCACCTCACGAATTGTGACGTAAATATCCGCCTACCCCCCCCCCTTTAGATGCACTCGGAGACACGGATTTTATCCAGATTTCCATTGTGGCCGGAGTTTTCAGCAATCATTGTTTGTGGTTAATTGTAGCTGTGTTTATTTGTACATGCGCGGCCCAAACACAGAGAATTGTACCTCTTTTTTAACCTCCCGTCTTTTTGTCCGGTGACATTTTTTGCAAAAGAAATTTAGCAACATGTTGGGTCACTGTCAGCTCCCAAACTTATGACATTTACCACAATTGTATTCAGGTGCTTCACACTAATATATCAGCATGCTTCCTTTGTGAAACTGCTTCAGATCAGGGCTATTTAAATAGAAAAGATAGTAACTTCCAAATAATGTCACTTAGTTATGCTTGTCAGTTTGAGTGTATATAAGTATAAATGCAGTCTGAAAATATAGATTTTTAAAGTACTTCAAACAGACCAAAATTAAATTGTAAAGTCTGAGGATCCATTTACGTGACAACGTTTTAAGTGAAAATGCATTATTTTGGCGTTTTCGTTGCAGACAAGTTTCCCTTTTGCAATGAAACCACGAACACATGCATGCAAAGAACAATACACTATAAATATTAACAATGGCAAGTACACGGACATTCGTATGGATAGATGATGAAGTTGGATTGCTCTTATGGGCGACTATCAACTATTAAAGGACCAAATCCCAAAGAGCATTTTTGAAAAGTTCCACCTTTGGAGCTGTTTTCAAAAGGTTGTGTTTTCAGTGGCTCCAAGCACCGTTATTGTGTAAATGGACCTGAAAAACTGAATGAAAGTTGTATGTTTTCACTTGAAAACATTGTCAAGTAAATGGAGCGTTTATATTTGCAAAACATATTTTTGGCGTTATACATGTTTAAATCTGTCTGTATACTCAATTTAAGGCATATTTACAGTCCTGTGGTAAAAACAAAAGAAACACACGTAATAGTGTTAGCTTCATGGCAGCAAGATCTAGTCTTCTTTTCTAGTTTCATCTTGTTGTCCAAGAACAATTTGTGGATAAATTCTGTAGCAACAATTAAAATATATTAATTAAACATAATAATATGGTGGTCTTTTCACTTGTATTTCACTTATTAACTGTATTCAACTCTCTGCAATGGACCTTCCTTCCATTTTGGGCAGAATAGATTATGTTTAATTGATTCAAATTCAAAGGAATACTATGAATTAAACCAGACTTCAACATGTAAAGCCCGTAGGCCACGTACAGCCCTTTTGCTGCCCCTGACTGATATGTCAATGAAAATGTATGAACCCGAATGAAACTTTGGTGGACCTGATGGAAGCAGTACTTACTTTGCTCTTATTTTTCAAGCTAACAGCTCTATCTTTTGAATGTATGTTCATGGTTGTACATTTATCCATCTTCACTGTGTTGAATCACAAAGGGGCTTTTAATGAGAAAATACTGTATATTCCCCTCAAGTACCAATAAGTACAATTCATAGCTCTGCCCTTCACAGGAGTACTAGTTATTTATTTGGCTCCATTAGGAAAAAAGAATTGCTCACCTCTGACCTAAACATCTACTTCAGAGCACATTCTTTATTGAAAGTGACTGAAAGCAGTTTGTCTGGAAAAATCCTTATTTTTTCTACCACTAAAAATTTTAATTCAATAAAAAATGTTGTGTGCACAATTTACTAATCTCATACAAATCATTTTTCGGGGGGAATAAAGGCAGAGAAAATCGAAAACCATAGACTATTTGGAAGTTAAAAGTGCCTTCAGTGGGACTAAAGTTACATAAAACACCTCAATGACATCAGGAGTAACCACTAACACACTACATCTACATGAAAGTATCAACAATGGAGCTCAAGGATTAAAAACAAATTGTACTCATGGCTCACGGAGGATTGGCCTTTCAAACAATCTATTTGTAAGCAAGAAGCTTAAAACCTCTTTTTTTGCTGACAGTGAACTTGAAGATCAATGTCAGTCTAAAGTCTGTGTTTTTGAGCACAGGGCTGGATTCTGGTTGTGGTTAGCATAGCTTCCAATAAAAGACCAGAGGCAGATACAAACAGCAAAAGGGGCAAAATACATATTTAGATTTTTTCACTTGTCAAAACCAATTTGCCATTTTCCCGCTCCGGGGCTCAAAGTGAAAATACCTAAATTTTTCACTTTTTCTTTAGATGCGTCTACTAAATTAAATAATGCATTGTCAAATAAAATTGCTTCACCAATTTATAGTTTAATGAAATGTAGAATACTCGGAAGAGAGTCAGTCTTTTCCCACATATGATTATTTCCACTATAAAACACAAATCTTGAATATTAGTCAAAGCAAATTTTCTATCGAGGTGTTTTAAAGTATTTTTCATCCCAGAAAGTGCACATTTAAAAGCACTGTAATAAAGAATAAGAACATGGTATTTCGTGGAAATAGGACATGTTTTTTCCCCCGTCTGAAACACATTCAAACTCTAATATTGAAACCTTTTGGTCTTTCCTTTCTTTCTCTATATCTCTTAACGTGGAAACAGAAAAAGACCTTACAGGCTGCACATTATGTTCAAAGTAACACTGTAATCATGGCTGTGAGTACCAAAGATATCAGAATGCTTGTCCTATTCAACTTCACTTTAATAATGTACAAGAAAATTAATAAGGAAAAAGAAAAGAGGATTGCATTGTGTTTGGTTTAGACAAAGAGACGAGAGACAGCCGGTGCTGTAAATATAGATTTCTCCTCCAATGACACCGGAGGGAACCATGATAGTAGCATGAGGCGTGCAGGTAATCTGAAATGATTAATTCCTGTGATGAATGATGACATAATTAAAAAAAAAAAAAAAGTGACACTTTAGTGTGGAATGAAAAATCCGATATCAATTTGATTTTAATGTATAATAGCCCTCATTAAAATAGTCTTTGGTCCAAAGGGGTTTATCATTTCCTTGTTTTTGCCTAAAAAGATAAGAAGTAATTACTTGCTGAGCTCCAACTTTGGATAAACTTTGGATAACTTTCATAATTACATTTAAAACAGCAGCGAAATGTGTGTGTGTGGTGGAGCATTATGGCAAAACACAATTCAACAATTAACCAATAACCCAGGGTGTGTGTGTGTGTGTGTGTGTGTGTATGTGTGTGTGTGTGTGTGTGTGTGTGTGTGTGTGTGTGTGTGTGTGTGTGTGTGTGTGGATTATTCCTTTTTTGCTTTAAATATCAATTAAGCTCGTTGCGGCATTTCGGGTTGTCGTTACATATTGGGCTCTAACAATGATGCAAGGACCTTGTTTGTGACATCTTGCAGCAGTTCAGTGTCACAAATAG
The DNA here is from genome assembly GCF_963383615.2 of Lipophrys pholis. Taxonomy (NCBI): domain Eukaryota; kingdom Metazoa; phylum Chordata; class Actinopteri; order Blenniiformes; family Blenniidae; genus Lipophrys; species Lipophrys pholis. The sequence goes on from NC_137632.1 coordinate 20,324,851, forward strand.
GAATAATTCTTTAAATCTCTACAAATGAACTGAACTTTTCTGTGGGCCGGTGAAACCACAGCAGCAGGATGTAAGTTGGACTAATTGAACTATTTCCATGCCAACTGCAACACATTATCTCAACATCAGGAAATAACACTGAATGTATAATCAGCTGCTGTTCCTCACAAAGCATACAAAGGCTGTAAATGCGCGGTTCATGTGTGTCAAAAGAAGTACAGCCTCGATTACATTGGCAAACCAGACAGGCGGGAGTTATATAAGTGAATCATAGAGGGTATCTATAATTTCAAAGCGTGACTCACCAGGCTTGAACCTCATTCCCCACGTCCCAGCTCTCATTTTCCATATAGTGGGCAAATATCCTTTTGTTTATGAAATATAATACTCTTGTTACCTGTTTCGATCCACAGGCAATATAAATGCAAAATATTTGAAATATATACAGCGTTAAAAATGTAAAATTGTTTCTTTGGCACATATTTTATCTGTAAAGATTTTGGTTTTTTTTATTTATAGGTTCACCTGTAAAAAAATATATTAAAAAAAACCCACAAAAGAAAACCAAGGCAATCAAAAAACCTCTGGGATGAACTGAGTGGCCGTGCAGAGGCTTGTAACTCCTGTACTGCACTCTGTACTCCTGTCCAATAGGTTTTGATTTAAAATGTGTTTAAATAAAATAAAACAATAAATGTTGTTCATTCATCTGTTTCATTTGATACTTGCAATAATAAAGCAGAGATCCTCATTTGTTTGGCTCGTTGCTCATTTTTGGTGTTTCAAAGTAGAACGATTTTGCTGTCATGCAGTTTTAAACATCACAAAGCGACTGCAGCTTAGTGTAGATGGCTAAAAGAGGAAGAGAGGGTGGTTGGATATCAAAGCGATAACAGCAGTTGCTTTATTATTCACCTATCATACAGGCGGACAAGATGATTAGGGCCTCAAAGGAGACCGTGTGTACTTTCCTTCATTTCTGACAGGCGAGTGGACACCAGGTCAGTTTATTACCTGGCTGCTCCCCTCGGTGCTCAATGCCAGCTGCCACTGTCACATATGCAGCGAAGCACAAGGCAGAGCTGCACCTTGCTCTTAAAGGAGGTGCCTGAGGGAATCTTTGATGTTGCGTCGAAACCACGACTTTGATCACCGAACAGAATGAGCACAACACCCTTTAAACCATGTGCTGGATTTTGCTTGCAAATTACTTCACTCTTAAAGCAGCAAAGGTGTGAGTGTGAATGTTAAAAAACGCTGCAGTTCAGGGCTCTAGTTGTTATGCTTGAGCTCAGGCGCGTCACACCAGAGGCCTGTGGGCAAAAACTGGTCGGCGTGATGACCTTGCAAAGTGAAAAATATTAGAAAGAAAACATTGATTTAAGTTAGTTTTTTTTTGTTTTACTAGAGATCGCTGTGGTTTTGTAACAAAAGTGAACAAAACAACTCTGAGACCTGAGACCTACATGAGTGGTGCAGCTGTTATCCATCCATCCTTCCATCCACAGAGAGTCACACACACACTCGCGTCCACACTGATTAAACAATTCAAAGATGTTATTTTGGACTGTGGAAGGAATCCAGTGCTGGGATATGCTGCAAAATGTGCATCACTGCCAAGTTCCTCTGCAATTTGTACAAGAAAGCACATTTAAAAAAGAATTTACATGTGGAAATTGTACCTGTTTTCTTCAGAATTTTCAACTTTTTTTAAAGGTTTAATTGGGAAAAAAATAAAAAATAAATAAACTGATCCCCTTGGGATCAAATTGGGCTATACATTATGTTGGCCCAGGACTAAAATGAGTTTGACACTCTTGCTTTAGCCTGTTTGATCAGTAGATCATCTTCTAAAAGTCAATTACATACATGAGCAGTCTTCAGCAGCCTGTAGACGTTCTTCATTTTATAGTGTTAGTAGCTGTTACACAGTAACTTTACTTGGTGCCTCATCACATGTGATATGAGAAAGCTTGCGCCTAAAACCTAAATTTTGAAATAAATAAACTCTCCTGGCAGCTGAGTTAATGGGTTCGCAAAACATGTTCTTAGTTTATTATCCGAGAGAGAAGTAGCCTCCTTTACTGTGTGGTTATATGAGGCCTTTCTATTCAAACGGAGATGAATGTGGTTTGCTCTTAGAACAGAAAAGAGTGGCTGCATTACTTCATTTTCAGTAAGTGCACAATGCCAGGCAACTATCATGACACTTTAAGTCCACAGAAAATAAGATTTTTCTCTCTGCAAGGCTTTGGTGGAAGGTGGCTTTATACTTGCAATGAAATGTGAAATAATTCTGATTTCATTTCATGAACAGGATGGAGAAATGGACAAATCCGTGTTGAACCAGTGAAGATTTTCACTCTCTGCATTGAAACCTATTAAATCATATCAATGAGGCCACAACTAAGTCATGATACTGGTTCCCCTGATGTGGATCCATGCACAGTTTGTCCAGTGTCTTTCCGTCAGTCCCTGTTTGCTCTTTGTTTTCAGTCTTTGGATGAAAAAGGACCTGCTCCATTTATCCTTTCAGACCAGACCACACCTCAGCTTGCTCAGCTGGACCTTGCTTTAAAAAAAAAAAAAAAATCATGTGTCAAAACACCATTGATGCCGACTAATGCAGCTGCTGGTTTGCGGCAGTGAAGAAACACAAAGAAAGTCTATTTAAGCATGTTGCAGAATAGCCAGACGATAATCATCTGTTCAAATCGAACATTGTGTTTGCCAGTCTCAAAAGAAGCGAGACACAGTGTGCCTCAAATAATACAGCAGAATCAGTGTGAACCCACGGACATATTACGCCAACCTCCGACCTACAGAAAGTCCGCTCATGTGTTTTTTTTTTTTTTTTCCTATTCTTATACTATAGATGAATGTGTTGTGCAGGATTAAGAAAAATAAATAAATTCTGGGTGAACATGCCCAAACTATTTTATATGAACAGCAGCTATCAAAACCATCCGAGGGCTGTCAAGACAACATTTAGGTGTAAGTTATCAGCATTCATTTACATTTTGAAAAAAAAATCATTAAAAGAGGATCATTTTCAAATTAATGAAGCATGCAGTAAGTAAGTAAGTATTACTAAGGTTACCATGCAAATCAGACACGTTTTCAAAAAAAAAAAATAATATTTAAAGCTTTCTTCCCTAAATGCTTGAAAAACTGAGGAACACTTTCTATAAAATCAACAGTGTGCAGAATCAATCTGTCCCAAATAAATCATAAATACGGAGGGATTGATAACCAGGCAGGAGAGAGATTAAACAGTGTTTGCTTGATATCAGTCCCACTCAGCTCCTTCATCACACCTTATCAGCTTTATTAAATCACTCAGTGCTGCTGCGTTCGCCAGAAATGAATTCAAATGATGAAACAATGCATGTTTTCATTACAGTGACGCAGCAGCTAAAAGGCACGGTGCTGGTCTGCATCGCCCCGAGTCCAATCCACTTCAGAAGTGAAGAAGCTCTCACACTCGCAGCATAACATACTCCATGGAGTCACTACTATACAACAAATTACATCAAATGAGACCTGAAAGCGTGAGCGGTTTTCTCTATTTCACCGTTGGACAAGGTGAAACCTGCTTTAGTGCATGATGCAACCTCATTCTGAGTATTTAAAGAGGAAATTAGCTTCATTAATTATTGTATCTTGAGTTTGAAGCGCAGCATAATTATAAGTGTTCTCTTAATATTGAACCAATAGAGTTTTTCCATGTAATGATTACTCCTTGCCTCTCAGTGGGAAACCAGCAAAGAAGAAATGATCATTGTACACAAACACATGCAATACAATCAAAAGTACTCCTAGGGGTTGGCTTTGTTGTCTGGTTTAAGGTGAAAAATGTTGACGTCTTCTGGAGGGGAGTCAAGGATATTTTTGCCATTGCTGCTATTCACGTCAAGCCCCGGGGTATCTGCAGCACATTTATATCTGATCCCAAAAACAGAGAAGATTTTCCTCAGCATCACATCGACAATCTCCTCTTCCTCCGAAGGCTGCGAGTGAGAGAAGAACAGAAATAGTAGTGAGGCTCGACACTGTTGGCCTGTGACTCAGAGCTAGTTCAGACGGATCTCCTTCTGTTTACTGATAACGCACTTTAGAGAATGCCGTCAAACAGCTGTGATAAAAAGAAACCCCTTTGTCTCAATGTGGAAGACGTTAATTAACAGAGAATTAACATTCAGGACAAAACCATCTGGCTCGGGAACATCCTGCTGCTTTGGAAGTGCTTTGTTGTGAATCGAATGCAGCTGCTTTCAATACGCTGCTGCTTGTTATTCTGCTCTCATGTCACATATTCTGCATACAATGAAATAAAACAGGACAGTGCTTCTACATCAACAAGTGCAACAAGTGCTCATAGGATTGGTTGGAGATTTAAAGTGAACTCTTTTTATTCCATCTCTGCCCAGGAGCTCTGCACTTAAGTGTCTTGTAATGTGTGACATTTGTTTCTTTGAGCAGGTTTTTGACTGAACAAGAAACAATGCAGATTTCTATGTTATTTCAGAGAACCAAGTTGGTTTGAATAGTAAATCTCAATATGCTTCCAAACTGGTGTGGTTTGATGAAATTGCGGTGGGGGCGAGAACTCAGCGTGGGCCAAAGTCGTGACGTCTTCGTAACAGGAGTATCCTCACAGTTCCGGTGGTATCGGTTGATTGTTTGTAACGCCGCAAACATTAACAAGGGTGAGTACTTGGCCATTTGTACGGACAGACGATGAAGTTGGATTGCTATTACGGCGACTCTCAACTATAAAACTACCAAGTCGCAGGAGAATACGGCCTGGTAGTCATGACACTTTGGGGGCCGCCGTTGTTGTTCTGGTCCATCAACTCATGAATGTGTAGACAAACTACAGTATTTACTACAGCTGTGGTGGGCACGTGCAGTAGCAGTATTTCATCAAAGTTGTGCTTCTCCCCGTTTACACGAAGATGGAATCTGAGCATTTTGAAAAGTCTCTACCTGAGAGCCGTTTTCAAAAAGTTGCATGTTCAGTGGCTCAGACTTCTGTTGTCTTGAAAACGGACACTCAAAATGCAATAAATGTCTTAGAGCGAGGATTTCTGTGGCCCTCAAAGTGAATTCTTCTTTCATCCAGTGTTAAAAACATCAGTGAGGGCGCAAAGTGAACCGAGCTGGAGAGTGCAAACCTTTTTCTTTTTAGCTTTGATTGACCCAGAGTACCTCACCACAAGTGTAAACACTTTCTGAAATGTGTATTGATCAAAAAGAAAAGGACACATTTCAAGTTAAGCAATCCTATGTTTCGTGCCAATAAATGCTGTGTATAAATGCAGCAGATATATGCTGGAACCATATTAACGTTGGTTTCAAAACAACATTTGGTCAATTAAACTTATTGGTGATGAATATTACCTTGTGGTGTATTTGCTCTTCATTAAAAGCGACGAGGATCACTGAAATCAGGAGGTTGACCACCACGAATGTCATGAACACAATGCAGGAACCAAACAGTAATCCGCCCATCAAAGACGCGTTGCCCAAGACCTGGACAATGCAACAGCAATGCATCAATGTGGCTGACAGCTGATTATGTTTCTTTAAAAACAGAACATACATATTCACTGCATTTACATCGACAGACAGTCTGAGGTTTGCCTTGATTGTCAACATTGAGCTGGTGGAACGAAGCACTCACCTCTTCATAGTCAAACTTGCCTATCTGCAGGCTGAAGATGGTCAGAATGGCATTAGCCAAGGTCCTGTAAGACGACAGCTTCCATCCATAAATCATGTAGCTCTGGAGAGCATAAAAATAATTTCATTTATTTGAATAATGTTTTCATCTTTTACTTTTACTTTGAATAAATTGAGAGCTTTATAGATAATTGACTGAGGTTACTCATTAGGATTTAACAGGGTTCATTTACTCAGCACATTGCCATTCCTACTATAGAGAATATACACAGTGGAAGATCCAATTATGAAAATAGTGAATACATTAAAAAAATTCCCAGAGGTAAAGATTGTGATCAGTCTGGCTTTTGTTGGGTCATGAGTTGAGGACATCAGTGTTATCCATTTAAAATGATATCTAGAGGTGGCTATACTTAAACGGAGGAAAACGAATCATGTCTGGGCTGGGTAACTTTAATTTACTACATTTACTTCACTTTCACTTCTGCTCTTGACTTCAAATAAGTTAACTTATAGGCTTCTATAGTTTCTCTACAGGCAGTTGAGAACTTTAAAGGAAAATCTCCCAACAAGCTGTATTTCTGACAGCACAGTTTCTTCTTGGCACTAATGAGACAGCAGTGACTTGAGTGAATATCCTTGCACTGTGAAAGAAAAAGAACTATGAGACTCATCTGTTGAGCAATAAGGTGGTGCAAGTACTCACTGTGAAGGAATATGCCATTAACATGATGGTAATGACGAGCAGGAAGCCGGATATGTCACTCCATGCACGCTGCAGCGTGGCTGAGATCATGTTCATCTTTGGGTGCAGTCTGAGCAGGTGCCACATCTTGACCGTGGCGAACATGACCAAGAAGGCGATGAGATACTGAAGCACGGAGTCGGCTGTGGCCGTCTCATAAAAACTGGCAAATCTGCGCGGTAACCAAAATTTGAGTTATCAGAGCAACAAAGGATCACAGAATAGCACAAAGCACAGAAAACCGAAAACACTGATTGACAACGCCTCACTGGTCTTTGTGGTCGTGGTAGTAGGCTATATCTCTGATTCCAAGCAAGGTGCGCTTTATAAAGACAGCCACAGCACTCCAGCTCAGCAGGATGATAGTCAGCTCCAGAAGGTTCCACTTGTTCCTGAAGTAAGCACACCGCTGCTGCTTCATTAACTTGACCTTTCCAAGAGAGGAAATGAGAGCAAATTGTCACATGTTGAACAGCAGGAGTGTGTCTTACATGTTCATGCAATTGGTGAGCAATCGCGTATATGTATTTTAATTTTGCACATGCATGCACATACACGCACACACACAAATATTTCTGTGTTATATTAAGATTTATGTTTTCCGACAGAAATGCTGCTTGTAATGTACACTCACATTTCATACAAAGTCCTAAATATCCTGATATTGCTTTTTTTTTTTTAAACCATTGACTCATTATAACAGGATGAATATTTATATGCAATATTCCATAATCAGTTGCTGCAATTGGAGCTAAATGTCAGCATGAGCTTTCTCTCTACGAACCACAACACATCGCATCTTTAAAATAATGACATCATCTGCAAAAATTCAAATCACATGCAAAGATGAGGGAACATTATGTCTTCCCATGTCTATAGATTCTCCCGAAGCATATTAACTATTTATGTGGCCATTAGAATAATATAATCAAAGGACATTAATATAAATAACAAATGAATCAATTCATTAGTCATTCATTCACATTTATTTTAATGCGATCCTATTTAAAAGTGCACACCAGATGCATCTATGTGCCCACTGGTACGTCGGCCTTAAGGTTTAAAGCTGTCACACTCATTGGGGGAACATTGCTATCTAGGGCCCCGTTTAACAGAGGTTTTCAAGTGAAAATGGAAAACCTTTGTTGCACTTTGATTGGCCGTTTACATGACAACGGTGCTGTGAGCCACTCAAAAAAACGATATATCTAAAAAAAAAAAAAATGGCCTCCAAAGTGGACCGTTTCCAAAACCATTCAACTCCATGACTGTGTAAACAGTGGAAATGCTGCTTCTGTGCATGTGCACCATGGCCATAGTTAATAGTTCGTCTGCAACATGTGGGAGTCGATAGACAAAAACAACAATGGCGGCCTTCAGAGGGACTCAAAGTCAATATTCTCCTGGGATTTGGTAGTTTTACAGTTAAGTCACTCATAATATCAATCCAATTTTGCAGTCTGTCCATACAAATGTCCGTGTAGTCATCATTGTCAATGTTTATAGCGTATTGTTCTCTGTGTGCGTGTGTGGTTTCATTTCAAAAACAACCAACAGCACCCACTAGTGACGCTACATTAAATCTATGTGGGTTTTTGTTTATGTTTCCGTGTAAACGGACGTCGTTTTCAAAATGTTGCTGTGTAAAAGGCATTTTCTGAAAGAAAATGCAAAAAACAATGCGTTTTCACTTTGTACATTATATAAATGAGGCCAAACCACAAACTTATGAAGCTAAACATAGTGAAGTCAGAATACACCACGGATTCAAAAAATACCTCCTATGGAATTTATAGTTCAATTATTTTGGACTTTTTGGGTAAGAGAAGGTACTTGATGTACCCAACAAAGAACGACGCCTACCTAGTTTATTCTGTTTTCCAGGACTGTGAGAATAACATGACGTCAATTTCATCTCAACCCAAAGATTCTGTTTGTTATGGGCGTTCCTACAGCTTCTTCCTACTACGGTGTCCCACAACCATTGTGGGACTTTTATTAATTTTTTTGCAATTTCCCTAATGTGCTGTCCCACAGGGTATTTCCTATTATTTCAAAATCATCTACTTTGTTTCCGTTTCAGATTTAGCCAAGTATTATTTTTTCAAATGTTATGTCTAATACTATTCTAGGCTTTAGACTGTGTGCTCTACATTTTTTAATTATATCTCAATATGTGGCTCCATGAGATGGTTATCTCAGGTGAATTTCAAAGACTTCAGAACATTACTATTTGATCAAGTATAAAGCCTGTGTATTTAAGTACAACTTCCTCACTATACCGTAACGCTTCCCGAGGAGCAGGAGTGGACGAACAATGACGGGTTCATAACTCACAAATTACAGGTAATGGTGAAGATCCATAAACCAAAATAGAGAGTCACAATTTATCATTTAGATATGACTCAGTGCTTCTTTAAACATTCTGTAAAAAAAATAATTGGCGGAAAAATAGCAAATGACAGAAGATTAATGCTATTACTATCAATTCAGAAATCACTAAAGACTTCAATACTTAACTTTCGCCTCTGTGATAATTAGAGGAGAGGAAGCTGAGCAGGGTTTGACGGCTGCCCTGACAGTGATGTGAAATCATCTTGAATTAACAAACAAATCGGTGACTGGGAGTTTTAGTAGTTAACCCCATGTACTGTTGACAAGCCAATTTATCAAATTCAATCTCTCTTCCTCAATAATAATGTTGCTGGATTGATTGTTAGATTGTGGTACTGTGGAAATATGTGTCGGGTTATGATGGGGTAGATGACATGACTCCTTAATTGCTCTGTTTTTTTGTGAAACTCTCCAGAAACATGAAATTGCAGATAATAGAGGAGAAAACATTTATCAGTCCCAGAATGGCACAATGTAGTTTTTTTTCTTCCTTACTTGCAGGAACATGTAATAGAGGATGAATAGCAGATAAATAATCTCAGCAGCCATGACGAAGATGTGAAGACCGCCTGTAGACTGGTAAAGACGGACGGTCCGAAGCTCAGTGTGGAACTGAAAAGCTCCTGCCATGTTAGAGAGATAATTCACTGTTAATAAAGGTTATTTGTGAATAGATTATGACTAAGTCCCACACTCACCCACAGCCGCGGTCTCCAGCAAGAGTGTGACGATACAGAAGAGGTTCACATTTGCATTATACACAGTGAACTCTACAACGATGGCTCTTGTGTACATATCCAGCCAAGTGTTTCTAAACAGATACTCAATGGTGCTGTGGATGAAAAATGTAAGGATCAGGCTGCATTACAAATGTTCAACACAGATCATATTCCAAGCTCACTGACATCAGTGTAACCTGTCACATGGCAGAAAATACCATGATGCTTGCTCTTTACCTGCGAGCAGTTTCTGAATCTGGACCGAGCATGGCCACAAAGCCTCCACCTCTGTACAGGTCCAGCTGTCCCCAGGTGGAATGGGACCTGAGCCGTGCCTGCGTCTGATAGATCCAGGGATTTGATTTCCTGGTGCAGATCTTATTCTTCAGGGAGCGGTTCCAGCCTGGCTCATAGGAGCCCATGTCCTCCAGGTCCCACGAATATGGAGCGTGACAGTCGTGCACAAGCTCCTGCATGACGCCTGCGATCTGACAGGATCTTCTCTGCACCCGCAGCTGACGGAGACGAGCATTCCCAACAAGCTTGGAGTTTCCATCAGTAATAAATCCTGCAACACAAGTTTATACTGTCAAATATGCATTTCTATTTAACTATTATTACAATATCAGCTGCATTTGATGCATTTTAAAAGGATTTAAAAAAATGCTAATCCTTCATATAATAATATAATTGATTTTTAGTAAAATGTTATTATAATGGCTCCAATCCTATTACACTATTGGGAAGTTATTATTACATTATTGAATTTATTACTTACATTATCATCTATTAGTACCTTCTTGGTGGTTACTATTCTAAATATATAATCATTTTATTAACCATAATACCCACCGTTATTTCTCTATACCAGAAAAGTGTATTAGAACAAAGAAACAGTGACACTTTACAGTGATTCAACCACCACAGACAACTGTTCCAGCACTTGTTGCTTCATTGAAACATTTATGTACTGTGTTGTATTGAGTTTTCTCACACCAACGTGCATCCAAGACCTTCTCTTTGAGGGTTGCTTCTTTTGGGGGTGGGGGGCAATGCATCATTCTGATGGCAGCACTTAAGACTTCTTTAAATGAAGTGTACAATTTGTACAAACTGAAAACATTTCAAACCTTCCAAGTGCGGATAAACCCCGGCAAATTTTCCCTGTAAAATCCGTTGAAACGCCACAACAAAGGACAGCATATGCAGGAGGAGATGGCTGCGCTTTAGAGGCAGGAGCTGTTAAGAAAACAACTTCATTTCATACCCCAAAAAAACCCCAAAAACAAAAGAGGACAGGCTCACAAAACATTTTCTGAATGATTTGACCCCCGCCAACATCTAACCCTTTGTATATTAATATTTGTATTTCGTGTTCTTGACAGTGTAAAGAAAGTCTAAGCTGTTGTAATCATGCTGCACACCGTTTAGGAGCACAAACACTTTAGAGGGAGGTCTTTATTGGTTGTTTAAAAATAACTGCATTGCATAACTGCATAATTGCATTTAAATAACAAATTTGTTCCACCCAGACTGGTCACCTCTGACTGGTTGCCAACTACGGAGAAGCAAGACGGCAAACAAAGTTGAGAAAAGTCCATATCTGTTAAAGTGATGCGAGAAACCACAGTTGAATGAGTCCAGCTGTTATCTGTACATTAAAAAAAAACAAGATCCATAGGTAATAACATTTTAGCAAAGTCTGGAGTAATTTTCCCTGGTAAGTTATGGAGATACAAACAGATAACCAGCTAATTCCAGTTGGTTTATAGATACATAGAGAGTTAAGACTCTGTGTAGTACTGTATGAAGATGATGAGATTTTAAGATGTGGGATAAAAGCCCTCCAGCTGTGGAGCTGATTGCTGTTTAATTTCACAGCACGAGAGGGAATCGTCTGCTATTCTGGACAGCACCCGGCGCGTAACACATCTTTGCTCCGACACACTCGCGTCAAATAAGGCCTTTACTTTTCAAAAAACACAAAGCATCTGTTAAAATGGTATCAACACTGGACTTTATGGATGTAGTCAAGCATTCTGCTTTAAAGAACAAAGCTGCTCGTCAAACCTCTCAAATGAAAAAGCTAATCTTGACACAAACAATAAATATGAATGGAAATCACACGGAATGTCTGGCTGAGTGTAAATGACTTTCTCTGAAATGTTGGTCCATAATACATCTATTATACCAGCTTTTATAACTTTTACATATTTCCAGCAGATGCCAGCTTGCTGCAGGGTAAACACAAAGACAGTCGCATACTTATTTCTTATATCAATTTAGAGTCACGAGTTAAGCTTAAACTCATGTTCATCGAATGTGTCCATTAGATCAATTCCATTTTCTTCATCTATTTAGTTTGAAACATGGGGAAACATTCCATCTCTGCCCGCGTTTGTTTTCGAGCGGAGAGTAAGGTACAGTACCTGGATGAACTCCAAACAGATTACTGAGAAGAGACGTGCGGGTCCACGCGAACACGTCGCCGAGACTCATGGTATCCGAGATATTCTCACTGAAGCTCTTCCTGATGTGTTGGTTCAGGAAGAAAGCGTTGGGATCTCTCTGGCCGTACGCCACCAGCAGGAGCATCCACATGAATCCCATGTAGGCTGGAAAAGTGATGTGCGCGTTACAGGTGTTTCAACACACAGCAGCAGGATCCTTTCTCTAAAGCTCCCAGTGGATTTTTATATAATATATTATCTTATCATGGAGCCCCAGGGATATTTGATAAATGTGTGCTTACTCACTCAAAATCTCTCTGAGGAGAGCAAAGGCTTTCTGCTCCATAATCCTATTCCTTCTCATTTTCTCAACGTCTGAAGGAGGAGGGGGCTCGTAGAGGCCGCCAATCCGTCTCCTGGGTTGCATGTCTTTACCATCGCCTGCATAGAGAGGTGATGTCTGGTTGTTTCACATAATTAGAAGAAAATATGCAAATGTGTTGAGGGGGAATTTCGTTCTGACCTGAATTTCCTTTGTTTCTTGTGACTGCCACGTTTTGAAAATCTTCCTGGTCAACATTTTTTATCACAAGTGCAAAGAAGACCGCAAGGCACAGCACCTGAGATCAGAAAAGGGAAGGCTGGTGAGAACCGACATGAAATTCAACTCAACTTTCAGCTCAAAGAGTTTCCTTGGTACAAAGGTTTTGTGAATTGAAGTATGTGAAATAAGGGCAAATGTACTTCTTACTTTTATCGGCTGAATGAAGAGCAGACTTTGAAAGAAGGAAACGACCATGGACACCAACCAGCTTATAGATCGTTCTTTTCCAAATTTCAACCCATAAAGCATTGTGAAATATCCTGATATGACACTGGTGGCAATGACGAGCAGCCAGCCCACAAATATAAACCACCAGGGTAGGCCTCCATGACAGCACTTCTTTTTTGTCTTGCTTTGTTTTGAGCTGTCTGCAAGGGTTGACCTATAAGACAAAGAAATCAGAAGGCATTTGGCTTGAAGACACCTTTGATTTGAATTATTGCAGCGCAAGTGCCATTTTGATGGAATTTTAACCTGAAATGACCAAGTATTCGGCTATGATTCATTAAATGAGGTTTCTTCTACATTCAGCTTTTCGAGTTTCTTTATCATGACAACATTGAAAAAAACAGATTTGTTTAAATCTAAGTTTTTTCCAAATCGTCCCTCTGGCCTATTGCCTCAGAACATAATGAATACACACAGTTTGTAGTTAGGACACTTGGAGAACAGTGCTCAAACCCTGGTCAGATACTGTATGGGTGCAGTTTGCCTGTTCTCCCCTTAAGATCGTGGGTTTTCTTTTTCTCCGCAGGTCTCCTCCCACAATCCAAAGACATTCGTCTTGGGTTTGTTGGTCATTTCAAATTGTGCCTTGAAGTGAATGATTCTGAATATGTGTCTGTGTGACTGACAGCCTGTCTCCAGAGTGTCCCTCCAGCTGCCTGTCACAATTTGGGTGAAGTATATAATAGTTGAATAAATGCAAATGTTCTCATATGGTTGGAAAACTGACAGACGTGGTTACTATTGCATCCAAACCTCGTGTGAAAGAGCATTAACATACATGCAACTAAGCAAAATTCAGAAGTTTGGAGATTTTCAACACTTTTAAAAATATCCAGGCAAGTTGTTTTTCTAGCTTCTCACATTCATGCTGCGTTAAACTCTCAATGCCACCTTAAGCTGATTAAAAGTTGTTCAACCTTATGTAATGCCACTAAGTCCCTCTAATAAAGAACAACAAAATGCATGGATAAATAAACAGAAAATTAGGAAGCAATATTCAGAAATGACCGTAGTACTTTTTGTATGAGCTTTCATCCATGTTGATGCAGTTGGATCTGAAGAGCTGATCCTCCAACAGTCCCTTCATCCTCTGGACTTGCTGCAGGGCCTGGCTGTGGCTTTGTGTAGAGGGGAAGCTGGAGGGTCCCAACAGGCTCAGCTCCTTCTCCATGTGGCACAACTGCTTGTACAGGTACTGTGTTTTATTGCTCTTCTTTTCAACTCCTTTAACTGCTCCTTTGACAAAAAAACACAAAAACGCATAGTGATAAAGAAGGAAGGAAGGAAGGAAGGAAGGAAGGAAGGAAGGAAGGAAGGAAGGAAGGAAGGAATAGATCAGCACACGATAGAACAAATAATAGATAGTATGGATGAAAAAGAACAAAGGAAAGGAAGAAACAAATCAAATAACAAGGAACAAAGGAAGACAAAGACATATAGGGACCAAAAAAATGAAGGAGGGAAATAAAAGCACATGGGAAAGAATGAATAACTTAATTACCTATTTCGTTCATTTTTAAGTAGTTACATAAGAGCAGAAGTGATTAAATTATATTTGAAGTGCTGAAATAACTCTTGTCTGTGACCTGATAGTATTTCTATAAATCAAATGTTTCTAATCAGGTGAGACTGTTTATGAATATGAATTATGAATTATGAAAAGCCATAGGTCTTTATTGACGACTGAGGTCAGCAGGTGAGCAGGTGGCGAGCACTGTGGGAGAAGTCTTTGAGGAGCGCTCCAATCCTCTTGAGGCAGCACCACCTCGCACCTGATAAACTGTGTTTGCTGTTAATCTTGGAGAATATTGACACACGCTGTGATAAAAACGCACAAGAAGTGAGAGGAGGAAATGAGGCTCCAGCACTTTTTGTTGCCTGCAGACCCCGGATGAGCTGAAGCCACGATATACATGAAAACACACCTGATCCCCAAGGCCACGCTTTGGACTGAGTTTTATCACAAGTTTTCTTATTCTGTTTGATGACATCTTCTACCGCAGAGAGAATTGCGTTGATATCGTTTTGTTGTCCCGGCCCAAACTCAGACTTTGTGGATGGGACGTTGCTTTTTACTGTTTTCGACAGTGAATTGGCAATCCTTGTAATATCCTAAAATAAAATACACAAATGTTTCAATAAATACAGCTTGACAATGTCATACAATGTATCAATTTGTAATATACAAGGACTGTAATATACAAGGACTACATATACACTATGATATACATAGTAACAGAGCTGTTACTATGTTTAGCATGTAGCAGGAGTGTTGCACACCATAAAGAATTCATGACGTGACGTGATTTAACAGCGTTTCAGTA
Source organism: Lipophrys pholis (assembly GCF_963383615.2). Lineage (NCBI taxonomy): Eukaryota > Metazoa > Chordata > Actinopteri > Blenniiformes > Blenniidae > Lipophrys > Lipophrys pholis. The sequence continues at coordinate 20,340,000 of NC_137632.1, forward strand.
TTCAGTGTGAACATCATTTCTACCCACCACCAGCAGACCTGAAGCACCCACCTTGATGATGATGTCTAAAGTTATATTGGTATTTGTATTGGTGGGAGCAGCCTGCGAGTTAATATCCTCCTCAAGGATATTTTTTTGTGTTTTACGCTGGCAACATGACATCTCCCGAGGGCGAGTGTTCCTGAAAATACTGACTATGAGGATGTTCACTGGAAACATAATGAGGGAGCTCTGGACTCCCACCATGAACTGCTGCCAGGTGAACTCGAAGTGACCTGAAAACAGATAAGAGGTGAAATCAAGAACTTATTGGCTTTATTTTTCCTCCTAGTAAATTGAAGTGCATTAATAAAATGAAGGGGGAAAAAAGAAACTGCATAGCATACCGAGGTCCAAGGTCTGCTCAGCGGGGTCTGTGGGAATCCCATAAAACATGATGCTGGTCAGCATAGTGCAGAGTAGCAAGGAGAAGCAGCAGGATACTCTCTGCACACAAGTGAAGTTGCTGCCCGGTGGTCGGTTTATCACAGAGAACCAGAGGTGTCCATCATTGAAATCCTTCGTTGTCCGCATAAAAAACAGATTACTGGAGAAGTGAAAGCAGCAGAGAGAACATACATACACGTCTAATTAGTGGTGGATTTATAGCGTTTTGCTTTTATCTCTTTCAGAGTAAAGCTCAGAGTTGATCTGCAGCATTCGAGTGCCTCTGGAAAAGCTGGAAATCCTCATTAAATTACCAGCTTAGTATGTAGATACAACATTAAGCAGCTGAGGTGGGAGGAGAGGAAATTGACAGCTATGCTGTGTTTTATTCACTTTATAATTAGACAAATATATAGGTTAGACTGTAATCTACTTTGCTCTATAATGTATGATTTGAATTATTTATGTATACAATTTCATATTTTACCAGAAAGGTTAAAGATCCAGTGTAATATAATCCCTTATATAGTCCAAGGGCTTATATTCTGGTTTATTGACTTCCTAAACAAAGCTGTGTATCTTTCCATTTTCTTTATTGTTACTACAACCAAATGTTTGTCATATATTTGCTAATAATGCAGTGATTGTGTCTCTTTGGTGGAGTTGTGATCCTGCTTATTACTTGGTTTTACTGAATGGTTCCAATCATATTTCCTTGACATTAATGTAGCCAAGAAAAAGTAGATTATAATAGATTTTAGAAAGCACTGACCAGTTTCGTCGGTTGAAATAAACTTTTTGAGGTAGACCACAGATGCAATTATCTCTGCCCTGTTTAAGACAACAAACTCAGTTTTGATCCCCATGTTGTTAAATTCTGTAAGAAATCTCACTTTAACCAGAGACTGAATGTTGACCAGATGTTTATGAAATTATATCACCTGTGTTTTATTGAATCAGTTCATGCTTTTCAATCATTTGCTAGTGTGAGCCTTTGTCCTTCAAGTATGAAACCGGACCGCATTGGATTATGAGATTGTACAGTAAAATGCCTGAGCTAACACTATATAACCGTTGTCACATTTACAAATGTCAGATCCCTGAGTAAAGCCAGCTCTATTCTGGTTAACCTGCACTCTGCAGCAAAAATACAGAGCAAACACACAAAACAAGTAATTTGTTCCTGCTGCTGTTGGGCTTTGGAATTGATGCGAGTCTCTGTTATGTGTGGGATTTTGATATTATCTGTTTTCTTTATGTCATATGAGCTCAATATGTGCCCCTGAAATTTTTTATAAGCTGCTACTGTATAATTGTTTTGACCAAAATAGTACAGATGCACCCATTTTACAGTTGTGCACTACATTCGTTTAGTTTCCTTACACAATAAGTCGTGGCATTCTCTGTTGCACATAACCAGACTGTGTGTGCTGTGTAATGTTTTGTACTTCGCTTTTGCAGTAAAATATATTTGTCGAACAGATAAATGACGATATTTCATACATACCAAAACCTTGGATTATGTTGCAATATGAAATTAAATAACTGGGCATGTTTTGGGCTCGATTCACTTGATAGTATAACAAATGCTTAAATTCAAACTTCAAGGTCATTTACAGCTCTGCGATGTTTAAGTCTACTGTCACGATTTCCTGTCAAGAATCTGATTAGCAATCCGAGGTACAAAAGACTGTCAAACACACCTAAACCAGTGCAAACTCATGAGTGTGAGACGCAGAGTTCAGTCACAGAACAGGAGATTACAGTTATTTTATTGGGATTTTTATTTTCATTACAGGTCCACTCCTATTACTTATTTGTGTTTGTTTTCAATTTGTACAAAACTTCTCCTTATACTTAAACAGATTCATTTATGTCCATTTTATAACCGCATGATCGATTCAACGAGGGCAGGCGTGTCAAACATAAGGCTTGGGGGCCACAACCAGCCAGCAAGAGGTTCCAATTTGGCGAAATGACCAAGCAAAGTGTAAAAATCACAAAGAAAACATTAACACAGTTTTCTTAGGAGTACCTGTAGTGGATACCACACTGAGACTGAAGAATGGAACGTGGCTCCAGAGCTGCAGGTTGTAGAACCTGCCTAAAGGCCCTTAAGCCTTCATTAGAAGTCCCAAACTGCAGAGCCATTTGGTGATGAATTCTTCGGTTTTCAAATAGACTGCCCGAAGACATTGTAACAGCTGGAATAGTGAAAATCTTTACCTCTACCTCGCCAGCATGGCTTTGAATCCAGACAAGTTCTACATACCTTCAGGGTTTTCTATTGATTTATTTTTCATACTACCTCTTTATATCAGCTTCTTTTCTGAATTATATGTGTCTGCTTTTTGCTTTCTATTCTTTTGTGTTCAAGTTGACTTCAGTTACTCTAACTCTGCCATTGTTAGAGGGTGGGAACCCTGTTGTTCCTGTTTAGATTTCTTTACTTTTCCTATTTTTCAGTTAAGGTGTGACTGAGGACAAAACCATAGGTGGCACAAGGTGCAGTCTAAATGGTAAATAACAGCTAACGAAAATCCTTCTTGGCAAGAGCTCTGTGTCAGCGATAAAAGGGTGTTATAATAAAAGTAGGTGTGTTTTATCAAGCACCTGACAAACTGCAAGTCAAAGCCTGAGGGGCATTTTGCTCGTATTCTCCTTGGATGAGAAAGGAATTGAGCCTTCATGTGTCTTGCTAAAGTCGCGGTGTCGTGGTGTTGGACAAGCAGTGGCTTTTCATTTTCTCACTAACATCTTTGTCAGTCGAGGATTGTGAAGCAGAATCTCTCCTCTTTACCGTCTTTGGGACCCCCAGCCAACACAGCTGCACCTGCCACTACAATTTAAATAAATTCTTCATCATACAAACATGATGTTGTGAAGCTGAGGCCCATTTTACAGCATTTTCTAGTGAAAATTGAAAAAAATGTATTGTGTTTTGGGTTTCCATTTACATAACAATGGGGCTCGGAGCCACTGAAAACACAACTTATTGAAAATGGCTCCCAAGTTAGAACTTTTAAAAACTGCTCCAACTCCGTCTCTGTGTAAACAGGGCAAAAATGTACTTTACAGCTCTGCTGCTCCTCACTGAAAATGTTGATGGTTAAGGTCTGCTACGGTGCATGCGCCAGTCCATATTCTACTGGGACTTGGTGGTTTTACAGTTGAGAATCAATAACAATCCAACCTCGCCGTCTGTCCATACGAATGCTCGTGGACTACCATTGTTAAAGCTTATAGCGTTTTGTTCTCTGTGTGCATGTATGTGTGGTTTCATTACATCCAACCACAGCACAAACCCATGGCCTGGAATACTAACTACATCGTTTTCAGTGTTTATGCTGTTTGCACATCATTTTCAAAACATTGTTGTGTAACATGAAACTTTTCTGAAACCAAAAAGGCAAAAACGATGCATTTTCACTTGAAACATAGTTATGTAAACAAGACCTAAATGTTTCTCCTCCTAGTGCTGTAATACTATCAGCTTACCTGAACCTCTTCAGATCATCATCAGTTGCAGCTGGGAAAACTTTATCGAGAGTACAGTCATCCATGTCCACTGACAACCAGGAATTGCAGAGGAAATGCCATTTCTGTTTGGTCTGTAGATCCTGCACCATGATCGTGCTTACATACCTGGAGTACAGTGGAAACAAAAGCTTTAACATCCTTACAATTAGCACTTACTAAGCCTTATAGCCAACAGTTACATCTGAGAAATGGCGCACCAAAATGACAACTCTGAATCTTTTGACAACCAGATTTAGCTGTAAGCGTGAGCAATAATAATGTAACTTTTTAAAATAGACATGTTTTTATCTTCCTACCAGGCAGGGTGGTCCCCAGAGTTGTTGTGCCACAGTCTGACTCCCTGCAGGTCCCCCAAGGTGAAGGGTGTGCATAGCAGGAACAAATCCACCGCACCCCTCTCAAACACTCTTTTCTTTGGATCAGACAGGTGGTGGGGCACACTGTTTCCTTCTGCACCCAGCAGAGTTAATGCAACCTGAAACAAAGAGTGAACGAATGTATCTTTACTGTGGGAAAAAAGGTGTACTGCCTATATGTAGCTCAACTCACTTAAGTATAAACGTTTAGAGAACACACACATTTATTATGCCAACATAATCAAATTAACTTATGTTACAGATGGTTGCTCATTTAACTTGCTGTGATAAGTTGTGCTGATATTCAATTAAACTAAACTCATGTCAATCAAATAAGCATTGTAGCCCCTAAACATGATAAACATGAATACCTGTTTAGGACGAGAGAGTTAATGCTAGATTGACGACATGGCAGTGAAAATGTACGCAGTACTGAATACCACGATAAACAGTACCACGTTTTTGTTTTTTGGTATTTATATTACATTGTAAGAACCCATGAAATCAAATTTCAAACAAATGGTGCTCACAATGTTCAGGGAAGAAGGGCGGAATATGAGCTAGTTTGTTGGGTTTTGACATTCTGTTTGTTTACCTGTTTATTCACTTGTCGGCTGATTTTGTTGTTTTGTATTTGTATTTTCTTTTTGTAAAAGTATCTTGAAATGACTATTCTATTTGGTGCTATATAAATAAAATTGAATTAAATACCAGCAGATATCAGATCAGATATATTGATCCTGACTGAACATATTTACCTGGGAGGAAGTGGATGCTCCGATACGATGCCCAGTGCCGATGCTCAACAGATACTGATACTGATCCATGGGATCGTTGTCCTCCAGCACTGAGACCTTCACCTGTTTATCAGGAGAGCAAACATAAGGTGGAGATAATGGGGTGGCTGTGGCTCAGTTGCTGGAGTGGGTTGTCTTTCAGTAACAAGGTTATGGGTTTGATTCCCCATTTCTCCCTGTCCATATGCCAACGTGTCCTTGAGCAACACTTTGAACCTCAAATTGCTTTTAATAGGGAGATTACGCATCTTGCATGGTGGTTGACACTATTCATGTGTGTGTGTGTGTGTGTGTGTGTGTGTGTGTGTGTGTGTGTGTGTGTGTGTGTGTGTGTGTGTGTGTGTGTGTGTGTGTGTGTGTGTGTGTGTGTGTGTGTGTGTGTGAATGGATATATGTGACTTACACTATAAAGCTCTTTGGTTTCTGTTCAACCAGTGGAAAAGCACTCTATATGAGAAATCCATTTACCATGATTACATAATTACTCTAAAGAAAACAGCTTTATTTAAATTCTTTTATAAAATTACATATTATTTAGCTCCAAGCTGGGAGGCTCAAACCAAAACAAGTAATACAATCAGCACAAAGCCCCCCCCCCCATTTTCAAACATGTTCTGGACCTGCAAAAATCCTTTTTGCACCTTTACAAAGCCTAAAATCAGCATTACTCAAATAGCAAAGCCATTAATTTAGTTTAAAATGCTACTTTTTGATCTTCATTCATTTATTTATTTTTGCAAAGATCAGTGCTCTGCGCACAAGGCTCTGTACCTTATCTATGTCTTGGATGTCCTTCCGTCTCGCCCACACAGCCACCAGGAGAAAGGTCACAAAGAGCGCCCCCACAAAGCAAACAACCACCGGATTCTCACCAAAGCTCGCAAAGAGCTCGGTGGTGCGTGACGGGTCGACGAGGTTGGGAGTGACAAAGAAGGAGCTCCCGAAGAAGGTGAGGTGGTTGCAGAGACACTGGGTAACTGAAGCTGTGCTATTTACACCAACCTGAAAATTAACAATCCCAATGATGGTTTCAGTTAAAAATAAATAAATAAATTAAGAAGGTACATTTATTTACTCCACTTACTCTACATCCATTATTGCTCCAGGTCTGTAGTGCGTTGTTCCAAAATGTACATGAGGCCATGATGTTGGTGATCGTCAAAGTGGCATTGATGGATTTGATGCCTGGGCCAACAATGGGCCTGACCACAAGATAGTGCACTCCTATGTTTCCCTTTAAAATCACAGGGTCCAGCAGCAATGTGTATCTCTCCTCTGTCACATCGTGAAAATAACCAGAGAATTTATCATAAAGCTTATCATAATCTGATAAACATCAGGGTCGATTAAAAAAAAAAAAATGAAATGCAATCTTATCTACACAATGAAGTAATGAGACTCTACCTGCTGTAGCTCCCTGCTGAGGCATCTCTGCCATTGCAACATAGTTTGTCAAGGTGGGGTGCTCCCGATACCCGAGGAGCACTTTGAAGGGGAGAGGGTCCTCTGAAGGGATCATCTTTAAATAGCAATTTGACATGAATCCGGTTGTCATAGCAATGCAGAATCTAAATCATCCTAGCTGACAGTGTTTGAAGAAAATGGATTGTACTCTATTCGTTGATTAATCTTTCCAACTTTAATGATCCCATGAGGACAAATCTAAAGCACTCAGAACAATCAAACCAGCTTACGCTGTAAGTCATGCTTATAGAAAGAAAGGAAATTTACTTCTTCATCCGACTGGGAAAATATATTTTTTTTGCATCTGAGCATTGTTACTGGGCACCACGAAAGGGAGCCAAACAGATAATTCAAGCAACCTAAAATGCACATTAACATGGTAAACACGTCTTATTCATTATTGTATATTATTGTAATCGCACTTTCATTCATTTGAAATGTTTTGAAGATTGTTTTTAAGTTTCCTCAATATGATATTGCTTTTATTACTCCATCTCCATTTAATATTACAAAGTCAACAAATAATGGATGAAAAAAAATGGAACTAGTCTCACCGTCATAATAATGTGGTATAATAGACTTCATAAAGAAACCAGTCACTTTCTGTTTATCTAATGCTTCTCTCGCTCTTTCTGCAGTTTCCTTCGATTGTGCAAGTGGAACCCGAACGGCTTTGTCATTTGCAAACAAGGAATTATTTTCGTTTTTAATGATAAGTTTTGCAGTCAATTCAGCAGAATACCCGTAAATCTAACTCAGGTGCATCCAATTTAAAACAAGTTTTATGTTAATGTATTGATGCAAACTCATGCATATACCACAGATGTAGTTTTAATTTGAATGAATTATTTGGAATGTAAATCACAATGTCCCAAGACACGCTTGATTTTTCTGCATGCTGACAGGATCTTTTAGCTCAAGTGCAGCCTCACAGAGCAGCTGGCATAACTTGTGGGCTCAGATTTCTTTTTCTTTATCTCTTTAGAATATGACTTGACTTGATTTGACTTTATAATAATCAACCATTGGGCTTCAGCAGCAGACGTGAACGTGTCACCTGACCTTTAACACCATGGTGGTGCTGGCAGAAGGCACATCTATGACTATCGTGCTGAAGTTTCCCAGGTCCAGAATAGAGGAATTCAGCTGCTCACCGGCCGGCCTTGGCAAGAAAATCTGTGGGGCAATATATAAAATATAAAACAGTTTGAAATTGTATAAAACTTTAGTACTCAGTATTTAGTAAAGCAGTATGCAAATAGTATCTGAGCAAAAGTTTGCTATAATTTAGCTTGAAGGAAGTCAACTTCTTCTATGATTTACATTCTGAATGCAGTATATTTGGGAACAGGTTTTTGGTAGGCTTTCTCTGAGGCCTTAAAATCAAATCCAACCCAAATCCCTGCAAAAAGGTAGAGAATGTAAATACAAACAACAAACAATAAAACAAGAAGTCCCAAGGTAATTGGACAGCTACAATCCCACGGTGCTCTTTTATGAAAACTTCACTAATTGGTCTCCCCTGAGGGAGGCTTTACAGACTTTCCAGAAGGAGAGATAAACATGGTAACCATAGCTCAGCCCTAACTGTTTTAAGATATGTTGCTGCTATCAAATTAAGAAAAAGTGCACTGTGGTAAGATGGGGTGATTTTCTTGCTTTCAAGATCTGATTCAAGTGCATCTTCTATAGTTTAAGTACGAGAAAGGTTGCAGTAGGTCAAGTACTAATTAACCACATGTTCAGGTTGAATAACTATGTTGTGTAAATCCATTCTTAAGTGCTCAGGTTTAGATGTTCTGGACTTGTAGTGATGTTTAACCTAACAAACTCCAATTAAACTTAAATGCTGAACGTTTTTTGGTGAACACTTCAAAAAATGTTGCATCACCAGCCAAATGCTTGCATAATATATTTTTTAACAAGTGTGGCCTGATTGTGTTTAATCTCACTTTCATAATGAGATTCTGGTCATGGCAGTTAGGTGCATTACCTTTAACTTGGAATGAATGAAAAGGCAAAGCCGATTTCTGTTGAATACCAAAAAGTACACGTACTCTCAGCAGGGGGTCACAATAGAAAATGAACCTGAGAATGGGTCTCAGATGCAGCCCAGTATATTCACTAACCTCGATCTCTTCACTTAGGTTCTCCACAGGTATACCGGCCCCATCTTTATCAGTCAGGGACAGCGCACCTATCAGCCCACTGATGTTCCCTCCGTCATGCCAGGAAAATGGGTTATTATATAAGCTCATCATCTGTGGCGGTAATTAGACAACAAAGCAATTTCAAACACCACAGCAAGTCAGACACCCAAGAACAATTTGAGAGCGATGTGGATCTTACATAGACACCATCTGGAAAACTCAGTCACGTACACAACAAAGAAACACATTGAAGTTGCTTTAAAAGACTTACTCTCAAGTCAACTGACTTCTTTGAAGATAATGTAGAAGGAGGTATAGTTGGGATGAAAAATCCAGCGCAGGGACAGTTGGGGACAGTTAGAGGCTTTCCGTTCAGTTTTTCTGGTAAAACTCTGCATGGAAAGAAAAGCCAATTCATATTCAATCTGCAACATTTTGAGGTAATATAATAATCTCCTTCAACACCACGATGCGAATGGATGCATTTCCTCTCGTGTTTGTATGCAAGTTAACAGGTTGCAATGGTTGGATGCTTTACATGTTCTCACTATGCATACGGGGTTCATTTAAGGTGTGATCGACTTGAAGATAAGGCCAGAGTGGCCTTAGCTTAGATAAAGGGATGGAAGATGGACATACAGTAGGTGTCGTAAACAGTTCTTCTGCAAATGTGCGAGTAGATAGACAATAACAACAATGGCGGCTTCCAGAGTGTCATGAATCCCAGGGCACATTCTCCTGAGCCTTGGTAGTTTTACAGTTGAGTCACCCATCATAAAAATAACTATTTGTATAGCACTTTTTGAAACTTGGTTGCAATGTGCTTTACATTAAAACCATGATGATAGTAATCCAACTCTCTCCAAATCGTCTGTCTGAGTACTTGTCATTGTTAATGTTTACACCATATTGTTGTGTGTGTGATTTCATTACAAAAACAACACCCACTAGTGGCCCAACATAAAAACAACATCATTTTCAGTGTTTCTTTTTTGATGTGTGAATGGACATCATTTTCAAAATGCTGCCATGAAAACATGAAACTTTACGAAATCAAAAATGCAAAAATTCCACGCTTTCACTTCCAGGCTGTGGTGTGAATGGGCCCTTCGTCGTCTTACCTGAATCTTTCAAACACAAGTCTCTGCAGTGGATCATTCGAACCTTACCTTTCAGCAAGAACACTAACATGTTCCAGTTGGATTATACTCGGTGGCTCATTTGTCTCTTTAAATAACAACAAACCACTCAGTACATTGTTCAGGGTATCGAGGAGGGCATCAGAGATCATTTTCTGCAGAAAGAAGACAGAAGAGCTTGGTTATTTTAGTGGCTCATCATCTATAAATTCTGTAAGACATCAAAATGACATGGAAACTCATCTCACTGGCCATGTTCATGGTCAAATAATTATTCTTCCTGATTATTTTGGGCCCCCGCTGGCCAGACATACACAGACACTCTCAACAGATAATTGGGTGTGACTTGTCACAAAGAAATTACTTTGTCCGATCAGCTAAAAAAAAAAACCCCAACCCAAATCAACTTCAATTATAGCTGCAATCAAGCATGCTGTAAAGCAATGTAAAATGGGATAAGCAAAACCACTTTTGAAGAGTTAGGGTCCCTGTTTAGCACAAAAAATATGAACAGAACTCTGCTTATCTCAGGAGACCCAAATCCCACCAGCATGGGCTTTGAAGTAAACAACTCACATTGGAGGAATACTCGAAGATGAAGCTTACTCCCTCCACAATGGCGCTGCATGCGAGATAGATTTCATTCTTATTTTCTTCAGAATTGCTTATATCCATGGTGACAAGAGATGAACTGAGATATTGGAAGAATATTGAAGCCTCAATCTGAAAGTGAGAAGAAACTTGTACAATCACAGATGGGTTAATAATATGGGTTTCAACAGCAGTGCTTTATGTTTTTCACCTTATATTTATTCTTCTGTTATAGTAACTTCTCTCAGGTATTTGTGGCATATAAAAGATGAAGTCTCATACACATTGGAAAGAGGTCACACGTTGCAGAGTAGCTTACGGCAATTCGAAGGTGAGAATTCAGGCATTACCTCAAAAATGTAAAACAGAGCGATCGCAAAAGGTGAAATTTGCGACAGCTGGTCTTTGTTTTTTCTTTGCAAAAGCAAAGCAACATTTACATAAATGCTCGTAACATGGAAAATGCTTAAAATCCTCTAAGGAACATGATTGCGACTTAATAAAACGTATGGAGTTCACAGACTTCCACATGGGATTTGGCTCTCTTTAAAGTCAAAGTTATGCAAATAGCAGGTTTACTCACTGATGGCTAGCCTATAATAAATCCAAAAGGTACCAACACATATTATATGATAACAATGGAGTCAGGAACTTTCATGATCAAATCTGGCCCTCATTGAAAAAGGTTGCTTTTGACAAGTTTTCTGGCTTTTATAACAGCAAAAACTTGTTTTTTATTTAGATATTTAAACAGTTTAACAATATGCTACTGTAATGAATAAAAGCATGGAGTAACAAGAGAAAAAAAAAAACACATTTCATTTGTAAAATCATTCATGGTCTTACAGCAACCTCTAACATGGACATTAACACAATTCTAAGCTTTCACTTCGGATAACCTGCATCTTTTCAAATGTCAAGGCAGACCCGAAGCAGCCTCGTCCATCCAGCTGTTTCCTTTAGCGGACCACAATTAATGCAGCACTTAATGATTCTATCAAAATAAAATGCTGACTTTTTTTTCTCATACCTGTGGATCTGTACAGTACCTGTGAAGTTAAACTGAGCTCAGTGCCTTCCAAGACAACAGCGCTGAGGCCTCTCGCGATCGCCTGAACCTCCTGTGCAGTGTTGGGGGGGGTTTCGTGTACCACATCGATCATTAAAGCCACCATTTCCTCACGAAGCTTCAAAACACAAATGAAGTCATGAGCGTTAAAAATATACATCTCAGTCTGCTTTAAATTTTTCATTGCTACTCAATGTGGGGAAAGTATCAGGCATAACATTATGACCGTCTCTCCACCATGAGGTCTGTGGGGTTGGATAAATGACGAGGGAAGTGAGTCTTGTGTTCTCAAACTCAAAGCAGGAAAACGGGACAGGCGTGAGGACTTCAGCACGTTTGGTAGGTGCAAAATTGTGTTATCTACAAGACTGATCTCAGACGAAGGAGCTCCTGTGAGGTGTTTTAGAGCCTCAAACACCCGTGGTCTAGAAATTAGAACTCATGGAACCTTTTTGATGATAAAACATGTTCAAAACCTTAAGCAAGGCCGGCCCCCATCGAAGACAAAAACCATGACCTGCTGGCAGAATGCGTGCAGACGTCATTCCTGGGACACGAATTACAACAATTCGCATTTACCTTCTGTCTGCTGGGTATTGCATCAAAAATATGATTGTTCATTTGAGTGGCTACAGCAAAGAAGAGCTGTCCCAGGGTTTCTCCTGACAGAAGCCCTTGATCCGTCAGCTGAGCCACGGCATCATTCACTGTTGTATTAAGACTATCAACAGAACTCATGAGAACTGTGGGGTACGTAACCTGAAGAGAGACAAAAATAGATTTGAACTGTTTTATTCTCCTAAATTGAATTAAAGCATTTATGCACATCCGTATTTTGACAAACCGTTGCTTCGAAAGCAGTATTGACCACATTGCTGCCATCTGATGCTGTTGCTGTAATCCTCAAGATGTAGTCCGGTGGGTCACCCACAGGAAGGAAAACGGTCTTCACTACTTCTGTCGTACTGCAGCGCAGATGTTTAACTGATAACAGCCAAGCAGGATAAAACCGTTGGAAGCTCTCAAGACGCTTTTCAGTGAGAAGTCATATCAGTGCCTAAATATTTAGAAGTACTTACCGTCACTCTTGAAACAGTACTGACAGTTTGGGCAGGGCACTGTAGTATTACAAGTGATATTGAAAGCTTCGAGCACAGTTCTGGTTAGTGGCTTTATGCAACATGAGAGACCGCCCAACTTTGTAAAGGTTGTTCCAGAGGTTTTGCTTCTGGCAGTAGTAGCAGAGGTTGGAGAAGTTGTAACAAAACTACTAACTTTTGTAACAGAAGTAGCTTTGTTTACTGTAGTAGCTGTGGTGGCTTTAGTAGCAGGGGTAGTAGTAACTTTAGCAGCAGGAGGAGTAGTAACTTTAATAGCGGTTGTGGTAGCTTTGTTTACTGTAGTAGCAGGGGTAGTAGCTCCAGTAGCAGGGGTAGTAGCTCCAGTAGCAGGGGTAGTAGTTTTAGTCGCAGGGGTAGTAGTAACTTTATTAGCAGTTGTGGTAGGTTTGTTTACTGTAGTAGCTGCAGTGGATTTAGTAGCAGAGGTAGTAGCTTTAGTTACAGGGGTAGTAGCGCCAGTAGCAGAGGTAGTAGCTTTATTAGCAGTTGTCGTGGCCACAGTAGCAGCTGTCTTGGGTTTAGTAGTAGCTTGAGGAGAAGCTGGGGTAGCATCAGGTGATGATGTCTTTAAGGTGTATGTTGTATACAGTGGTACACCCCCTTTGAAAAGAAAACAAATCACAATAAGTTATCAATATGAGATCATCTCAAAATGTGTGTGCATGATCTGGTATACTTGGGATTGAATATTAGGAAAACAGTAAAAAAAAAAAGAGCTTGAGGATTTAGCTGCCTGTTGTATTTATTCAGGGATTTACTTCATAAGCTAGAGGTGAGTTGGTTTAGGATTACCCCTGGTCACCTCTTATTAGAAGAACATGGACTGGGAGGACTCTCCTAGGTTTGCCAGGGATGTCCTGGAGTGATTAAAGCCGGGTTCACGTGTCATGTTTCAAGTGAAAATGCATCATTTTTGCATTTCTTTTTTTTAAAGTTTCACTTTAACACGGCAATGTTTTGAAAACGATGTTTGTTTACGCATAAATGCTGAAAATTAAGGAGTCAAACTATGAGATTGGTTGGATTGCTATTACAGGTGACTCTCAACTATAAAACTGCCAAGTCCCAGGAGAATACGGACTGGGAGCCATGACATTCTGGAGACGACCATTGTTATTATTCTCTATCTCTCGCGCTTGTTCAGATTAACTATTTACTGTGGCTGTGGTGCACATTAAAAATTTGTGTTTTCATCCATTTACACATAGACATAGTTGGAGTGTTTCCGTAAAGTTACACCTTGCAATGAGAATTTTTCATTTTCACTTGAAAACATTGTTGTGTAAATGAGGCCAATCTCTCTGGTTAAGTCTGGAGTGGCTTTGGGTCCCTCCAGAAGATCGAGAGGAAGTTGCAGGAGACAGAGATGTCTGGTCTATGCTGAGATGGATGGTTTGAAGGAGAGCCTATAGTCCTAACTTAAACTTTACTTAAATATTAATCAGCTTGAAACCCCAAAACTCATCCAGAAGCATTGGCAAGACCATTTGAATTTTGGGATTTATATTGAATACGCACTGGCACTTATCACCACTGTGATGTCTCGCTTCTTTTTCTTGGCCAGCGCAATAGCAGAGGATTTCACAGTGTAATCATTGCCACCATCCTGTCTGTCGATGAGTGGCCTTCTGTTGGCACTTTTGTAGCAAGACTTTGTCTCTTCCTGTAACATAAAGAAAACAGTTATCAACAAATGAAATAGTTTTATATAAAACTTTGTCAGACTTACTGGCCAATCTTCATCATCTGGGTCCTCAATGTTCCAGATGACCGTTTTACAATTTATGCAAATCATTTTAATTTTTGCATCTTTGACAGACTCTGTTGGGTTGCAGCCTGAGACACACGTTAAACTGCAGGGCAAAAGATGAGAAAGTATCATTCCAGGTGAAAAGTGACTGGAATCCTCAGTACATTTTAGAAACAGAAAGACAAATGTGCATCTGTAAATGTCAAAAATGAAATGATCAAAAGGATCAAGTACCTCACTTTGTCTTCAGAGTAAATCTCCGGGGTAACGGTAATGCAGATGCTGTCAATCTCTTTCTTTTTATTACCAGCAATTTTGATCTCATTAAAATAATACTTAGAAAAATGAAATGGATCCGGCAGACAGCTTCCATCAATTAATTTTGTTAACTCAGTGAACGATCCTTGGCACTTGCAGGGATTTACTGTAAAACAACAAATGATTAGACGACAATAAAAAAGGAGTGAAACAAAACACTTTACACATGCTGAGATGGTCAAAACTTCTAAAATGCATGTCCAGAAAGTAACTTTGGTGCTCTCACTGCATTTTGCATGAGACTAAAGCAAAGGATTGTAGCACTTACAATGAAATGAAGTCCACTATTTTCTTCAAGCAACTTTTTTTGCATGCATTTTTTTAAGCAAATTTGAAGTAATTTTTTTTACTTTCATTGTTTTGCATCTCTGAAAAAATGGTGTTGTGATGCACGTACCCGGATAAGCTATTAAAATGTATATATTTTACTTAAAACACTGGATATCCAGCATTAAAACAAATTTATTTATTTTATTATTATTTATTCAAATTATTTTGGGGAGGATTAAGATGTGCAGAGTCAATCACATCACCGTTCACTATTACTAAGGCTTGGACATTGCCTACAGTTTTATCTCAGTCATTTTAAAACATTCAAGACATAGTCACACAGTATCACAAATTGAATCCGAACGAATGATGCTTACAGCATTCCCACTCATAACGATACTTCGAGTCGTCCTTGATTGAACCACTTGTTGAAAGTGTGATACTTTGCTTATTGTCAATCACCGAACTTGAAGGCGTCGCAATGATTTTCTGTGAAGATCTGGCAGCTCTGATATGATTCATACTCTGAAACGAAACAGGATGATTTGTAGATATTGTATGGTGAGATGTGCCACATTGCATCATTGGTAGGATATAAAATCTTGGTGAGCCGTGACGGCTACTTACTTGAATGACTGAATTCTTGCCGCAGGAACCAAAAATCTCCAAACGTTCTTCTACAGAGGAAAATTCATTCCACGCTCTGAGCGTCACCTGCAGAGCTCCTGCAGAGGAAACATACACAAAATCACACCAGCCAGTCAAATATGGGCATGTGCAATACATTTCTGATAAGTTGCCAAATTAATTACTGTTATTACATACCTTGAGATGGGTGTCTTAAATAGAAAATTCCCTTGCTTGTAGTCATTTCTCTCGTTACAGAGAATGAGATATTGTCTCCTGCCAGATAGAAAAGCAGAAGAGCAGGTGATCCCCTTTCAAGGGAAACACCAACAGTAAATTCTGCTGGAACTGAGCAGGCATCCATGTCTGTCAACACGGAGGCTTGAAGTCCAGCCAATTTCTCCATAACACACACCTGGAACAAATTTACATTCATTAAGCAAACAACATTTCAAGTGAAAAAGCATTGTCTTTGTATTTTTGTTTCAGAAAAAGTTTCACGTTAACATGGCAACTTTTTTAAAAGGATGTCTTTTTACATAGAAACAGCAAAAAGTTTTCATGTTAGGCCACTAGTTGAACAATAGATTATAAACATGAAGAGATGAACACAGCACATTGACTTGTTCATTGTTGATTTACCTGCAGGTCTGTGGACACCTTGGGGAATGTGACCAAGTTCGATGCATAAAGAGTCAGGTGGTGGCAGCCGGGGCCAATTTGATTCACCACGTCTCCAGACACCGTGATGTTCTGGGGAACATTTCCTTTAACCACAGACAAACCCGATAACAACTTTTCTTTCCTTTGGACTCTGTAGGTCACATTTGTACCTGAGGGAAAGAAAGATACAAGGTAAACTATTCAAAGGGGAAATAGAATAACACGTGGAAATGGATGCTTTCACATCCTGAAAGGTTAGCACACCACAAGCTATTATTTATCACAATCATCTTGATGTCCACCTGCTTTTACTTCCATCTGGATGTGTAGTGCTGCTCCATACAGGGCTTTGCAGCTGGTTTCAGGAAAGGAAAGGTTTCCAGCAAAGCATTTGATGACACCAATCTCTGTGATAGGCTCTTGGATGGTGATTATTTTCCAGGCTGTGCTGTGTATAATCCCAGTGATGCATTCAACTGTCACAGTGAATGTACTTGGACGAGTGTATTTGTGCACCACACTGTGCTCAACCCTGAGAAAATACACCAAAAACAAACAGTAGTAACCACTCTGGTCCTTTCTCCACATGAAGCATTCATCAAGGTTGATACATGTTGAGATGAAAAGACATTTCTCACCACTGCGTCAATCTAACTTTTTAGAAGAAAACCATTTTGCACATATCTTAAGAGCATGGTAGAACCAATTATGATTTCTGGGAAAGCATGTTATTTATAGTGTTTTCAGCCAAATAAATAAATATCTGGCATGCCATAATTAAACATTAAAGCCATAAAATGGTCTCATTATGTAAAACCATATGCACATCAACTTTGTTCCAGGATTCACAAAATGAAAACATTTTTAAATGTGAAACAGGAAATTCTGCATTGAGCTAAAAACTGAAGATAAGGGTGAAAAAAGGCTAAGCACATGAGATTAAAGTCAAATGGGCGAGAGCTGCCTGCCTCATATCGTTCAACACAAGTGACAATGCATTAAAATCCTATTTATAATCTAAAGTTATATTTACATATATTCAGAATTGTTGCTATCATAAACGACATGAGCTTATTAAATCTAAGATGTACTCGGGTATTAAAAATTAAATGCACTCACTACTTAAAATTGTTTTTTTTATATCTCCATCAAAAATAACACATTTCTAAAACATTCACCATCCGATGATATAATCATATGCAATACCACTTGAATTAATGTGAGTGGTGCGTGTATACTAAATTGAACTGTGAAGCGAGACCAGACCGGCACAGAAAGAAAGTTTTGATCCTTTTGATGCGGTTCCCTGATCTGGAGCAAAGTTTAAAAGAAAATCAAGAGAAAACAAATCAAAGCTTGGCTTTGGTTGATTGGGACTGCTGTTGTGAAATAACTGCTCGGACAAATCAAGCGTGTAAAAAGTACAGTGGTGGTATTTGTACAAACAACTCACCAACTGCTGATAAAATGAAATACAAAAATGTGTGAAAACTAGAAAAAAATTAAACTTTTTTGTTGACTGCATTGATTATAATCTGCTGCAAGAATACAGTCTTCTTGAATACCATTATGTCCTGTGTTTAAACCTCAATCAAGACGTTATTCTGAAGTGGCACGAGACATGCTCTTCACTCAGACCTGGCAGTTACGTTAGAGCGTGAAGAACATGGAAGGTGAAACATTTCACAGTTTGTTCATATAAGAGAAAATTCTGCTTTCCAGGGTCACTTAAAACATCAAAACGTTTGACTCAGCACAAGTCCTACTCTTGTCGACGTTAGAGACAGTCTAATTCACGGGCAGAGGGATTTCAAACCCGACAACTGTCCCGAACAGTTGAAAGTGTAATTTGTAAAAGATATTTTCTAAAAGAAATTGTTTTGCATTGTAGGTACTCGTCAGAGAGACAAACTAATGCAGCTGATGCTGTTTCTGCTGCTTTGATTTGGAATGATTCAAATTCTTTCAGCAAAAATGAAAATATGTATTTTGTCTCAAAAAGTGCTCATTCACAACAGAAAGAGCAATTTTTGCTCATCTGCCTTCTGATTCTTTCTTTTTCGTTTTTCTTTTTTTATATATAGTTTGCACCTTCAAGCAGTAAAATGTGTGAAAGATTACTTTATTTTACAATCTGTTGAGCTTTTGCTGCCAGTTGTAGCAAAATCACCAAAAACTGCTTTTTAGATCACATGGCAGAAGTGTTACGTGTGATTTATTGCAACATGTGTTCCCTTTATGTGATGACTTTGTGTTTTATATACGCTGCATCATACAGGAGGTGTAGTTTTCTTAATGTTGTCCCTGGGCATAAAAACATGTACAGTATGCAAGGCTGGCACTTTCTTTTTTTTGTTTGATTGGAACAATCGTGATGGCAATGATTGATCCTTCCTTCCTTCCTTGCTCCCTTGCTCCCTCCCTTCCTTCCTACAGAAGATACCCTCATCTGAGGTCAGAGGATGTCATCTCTTGCTGACCACAGCTTGAGGAAAAACCCCTCTGACAATTACCGAACATAGCTCCTCATTGAGGCCAACAGAAAGTCCCCTCCATGGCCTCTCCAAACTCCTACACTACAGATTTTGTTTTCACAACTGCTACATCTGCGGCCCTTTGAGCCTGCAGACACCAGTCTGCTGAGTCCCCTCAGTCAACCATACCCTAAAGGCCTCCTTTTTCAGCTTGACAGCTTCTCAGGCTTGTGTCTTTGGGTTGCTGCCATGGCAGGCACCAATGAGCTTCTGGCAACAGTGGCACATACATAGCTGCTTCCACAGTGAAGGTCTTGCCCAATTGGACTTTATGTCTTGCGCCTCCTCTGGCACATGGGAGAAATTTTGACCAAGGTGGGAGTTGAATTTATTTTGGAGTCCTCAGCTAGCCTTCCCCAGCATCAAATCAAACTTTATTTATATTGCTCTTTTAGTACAATGAAATGCAGCACAAAGTGCTTTACAGGTTACAAACAACAATAGAAACATCCACCCCCTTCCGTTGTACACACATGTCAAAGATAAGTAAATGAATAAATAAAGATTCTACAATCCTACAACAGGTAAACAAGAACATTTGTTGAAATGTCTTGCAACTGCTTTTAAAAGCATGAACATTCTCTGTAGACCTCAGGTTTTTCCAACAGGCTGTTCAATAAACATGATACGAAGTGCTGGAAAGCAGCCTTAACGGTGGGAATGATTAAAAGACTGGTGCCGGAGGACCTGGGGGAACACAATGGTTCATAAGATAACTGTAACTCTGTGAGATAAGAAGGCGCAAGACCATTAAGACTTTCAAAAACCATTAAATTGGGATTGAGAAAGCGCTCACAGAGACACTCATTGAGGATACTGACATTATAGATTATGAAAACATTTTTAGGTTCTGTACATTTCTGTAAGATTGCATAACACAAAAAGGAAAGCGCAACAGTTCACAATAGAAATATTTTTGCACCTCTCTGCTGTAAACACGACATATTGAGGTGGGCAGAATATCCAAGAGTTCAAAATTTAATCTGTTCGCCACATGGTGTGAAAAAAATGCAATGATCATTATTAAAATTACACATCTGAGCCACACAATGTCCACACTGCTGCCTGCCTGAGAGGGACAAATTATAGCATTGCTGTACATGATGTATATCTGGGTAGAAGACAACCTATTCTTAGAGGCCACGGGTTAGCACTTAGTGCTGTGTGATCAGGAATGTCAGCGTCTCGTGGAAAAAAGGGGCGATCACACGTAACTCGGGCTACAAACACTGAGCTTTTCAACTGTAGCAAAATATTGTTATCGTTCAGAAAGCATGCCGTGTGAGTGGAGAAGAGTGAAAACGAAATCATTATTTCGCTCAACAGCACCACTAATGTTATAACTGGACAACTGGTCTCTTCCTCTCACAGCTTCTGCAAACACAAAAGTAAATCTCCCCAAAGAGTTTACTGTCCCTTCATATCAATTCGGCAGAGCTTTGCGATCAACTCACTGGTGATCTCAATGCAATGCCCCTGATTTGAATTGCATGTGTATATACATTGGGGGTTAAAGTAAAGACTGGTGATGAGTGGTTGAAGAATACTTTGTGGCTTTGTATTAGCAGTAAACATGTATCCCTTTTAAACTAATTCAGCAAGCTTCCACTACTATATGTCACATTTAATCATAATTATGGTACTTTGAGACGCCAACATTTTCTCAAGTGGTACAAACGATAAACACTTAAGGTTTAGAAGAAAATACAGACAGAAAACTACAGAACTGGAGATAGTGACTGGTGAAGGTGAGTTGATTAGACAAAGTGATATGAAATGCCTCAGATCATTTTTGCAATCAAATACCAAGTAAAACCACAGCTGATATCACCAATATTGACACCATACTGATACCTGGTACAAATGCAGAATGTGTGAGGGTAACCATAAGTTAATCTGGTACGACACATCAGTCAAAGGTATTTTTTTTTATTTACATTATAGCTGCTTATAAAGACACCAAGTCAAAAACGACCTTTTTTTAGCTCCCAACATAATTTGCCAATCGCCTATCACATGTAACACAAACATTTGATGGAGAAAAAAAAAACATACTTTAAACTAAATCTCTCTTAACGGATATGTCCCGTCTCTATAAGAAAAGGCATAACTTTTTGCTCAGGCCCATTAGAGTAACTTGACCTTCACACCTTTAGATGCATGGGTTTTCGTTTCAATCCATAAAGCACGGAAGTATTTTCACTCACCCCTGTGGGCTGGGCAGATAAACCACATGTCCATCTCCGGTACTGAGCTCACAGCGAAGGGTTCCCTGGGATCCACGTGTGAGCAATTTCACTCCAATGCGTACGTCATGGAAAACAGCAGCTACTGTGTTCACTGTCAGCGTGAGGCCTGATAGGGAGCGGGAGATGATCAGAAATGTGGAAAAAGCTTCAGACACATCATCTTGTTAGACAGCAGAAAGCCTCAGATATGACACGGTCATTTACTGTCAGGGCATCAGCTGTTATTTTTCTGACAGTCTGGTTGCAGCATGTCAAATAATGTGATGTGATCTTATAAACAGACAGAATGAAGGTTTTTTCATCACTTTGTCAACTGTAGATATGTAATGCATATTTTCATAGTTCTTTCTCCTGGGTTTACCAGGGACATACAAGAGTACAATGAATCAGCCTTTTCGTTTCGTGGACTTACATTTCATTATGATTACTTCAATAAAAACATAAATGCAACACTTTTTGTTTTTGCTGCCATTTTTCAAGAGCTAAACTCAATATCTAAGACTTTTTCTATTTACACAAAAGGCGTTCTCCCAAATATTCTTCACAAATGTGTCTAAATGTGTGTTGGTAAGCACTTCTCCTTTGCTGGGAAAATCCATCCAACAGCAAGATTATTGCACAGGAGTGCTTTTGGCTGGCCACACGAAAAAAAAAGAAAAGAAGGCCACTCTAATATGTTCAGTATAGTATTCATTTAATGTCTTCTTTTTCTCGTCATAGTTAGGAAAAAAGTTAATCAGAGCTGCACATCACCAAAATTGTGCCATTTTCACATTGCAAATACTAATAATTGAGGCTGGATTGTAACAGCTGTGACTTACTGTCTTCACAGTGGTAGTCCACAGACAGGTAGCTCCTCAGGTCAGGACACGGTTCGCCAAACGAGCTCACGAGCTCAGCAGTCCTGCACAGCTGTCGGCCGTTGCAGTGAGCTGGAAAAAAACAAGACAACATAATCAGTTACTGGGAAGTCGCCCAATTGTTTCTGACAGTGTGCTTGGGTTTCTCTTAATCTTGAAGGAAAGTATTCGTCTCAGTGAGATATTGCAGACCCAACAACAACAACGTAAATTCACATTCACTCACTGAGAAGTGCCCAATTATATTATGCGTTAAACTAGTTTGAGATTTTTTTTTTTAGACTGTGCTTCTTTTGACTTTCTTCTTTTCTCGCTTTCTTGCTCTGGTTGGCCATCAGACTATTTTAAAATAAAAAGTGTTTTTTAATCTTCTTTACCCAACTGACACAGATGACAGCGCGACTCTAATGGAGACTTCTTCCTGTTGAAAGGGAAACTTTTCCACACAAGATTTGCTCAGGCAGGAATTTATACTTCCTTCATACATAAATTGCACGCACTCCGGTGCAAAACTACAAAAACCCTAAATGTCACGGTGAAGTCCAATGTTGTTTTGTCAGTATTTGTTGAAATGTAAAGCTGTGTCTGTGAAGTGAAGTGAAGAACATACAGTATATGCAGTGACAACAGAGGATTCTTCTGGTACATAGGAATCAGGTTATATCTAGTACAGTTGTTTTCATGTGATACAGTTGATCAGGCTTTTCTTTAAAAAAACAAATAAAAAAACCCAAAAAACGTCATAGTTATGGTTTTGAAGTGATCTTGCAGCAATGGGGTCTGTTTAATCTGAACTAATCTGAAAGAATGCATAAGGTGTTCCACAAAGCTCAGTCATGGGTCCTGTTCTGTTTGCACATTTCATGAATTTAGTTGGGTGGAAAATTGTCTGCATGCTAATGATGTTATTTGAGATTGTGCGTTAGATACTGCACAGTTTACTCTAACATCTTGAAAACATTCTTTTACTGGGGCTGAACCATAATGTGGTGTTTAGCACCCTTAGTGCTAACTCAGAGTTAGTACCTGTTGTTAGTCCCATTTCCTCACACAGGGCAAATACTGCAGTTTGACGTTGATGGCTCATTCTGAATGTGAGTTACTGTCTGTCTCTCTTTGTTTGTCTGTGATGGACTGGGAATCTATCCAGGGTGTGTCCCGACTTTGCCCATTGACAGCTGCCATCAGCTCCTCCAAAGACAAGCCTGACATGGATAAGGCAGCGTAGCAGATGGATCAACTGTTTTGTTGATTTATAAGTTGTGCCTATTATCGATGAAGTCATGGTGCACTTTGGCATTTGTATTGCTGTGAATTTTTGCCAGATTTTGCGGGAAAACAAAGTCAAAATATTGGATTTCTTAGAGAGTTCTTGTTGAGTCACTTTTGTAAACCGGTTTTCAATGAACTTGTGCCAAATCATAGCATGCAAACCACTGTGGAAAGGTATCAGCTTTGTTTATTGTTTATCGTGTGTTTCCTGGGTTTATCCTCTATGTCTAGTTGTGATATTTATATTTCATTCTCCCCAGGAGCTTACCTCTTGTTGCAGATGTATGTCTGACTCCACCCTTGTTTGCCTTGCACCCTCTACTGTTGGCAGCACTGTGTTGTTAAATCCCACGTTCAGAGTGTTCGTTCCAGCCTTTCCCCCCCTCCTTGCTTTGTAGTTACCTTAGTCCATGTTTAGTCACAATTTTATTTAGATCTTTGAGTGTGTCTGGCCACATTTTCCAATTGCTCTTTTTGTACCTTCTCTCCATTCACATGAGCTGAGTGCTGAGCCAAGTTTGATTATGTTGCTGTCGTGTCTGATTGTTGCACTTGGGTCCGGAGTCTCGCTATGTCAACCAGAAGTGCTTCTGAAACACACTTTCTTAGATTGTGGTGACATCTCGTACAGATATGTTTGGGCACCAACTTTAAAACCACCCGATGCGGTCTGCTTTCTACCACTCTTCTAACACGCTTTCAATAGTCATCACTGCATCCTCTACAAAAAGGGTGGGGGTTGTTTCTCTATGTGAGGTGACAGTTTTACATGTGATTTTCTTTTCAAGACCCTTATTGGAAAGTTCTCTGCATTTATTGGTTCCAGACCGTGATGTTCCCACAGTCAACCTCACTCTAGAGTTTGAAAGAGCAGTTCTTTTTTGTACCATCAACACATCATGATGAATGACAAGGTGATGCCTGGTCATTTTAAATCTGTAGTCTCAGACCATTTTACCTCTGTTTATGCCTGTTTTTAACAGAATCTAACTCTATGGCATTGTAAATTTGTACTTTGCCCTCAATTGTAGAGCTTAAATTAGCCAAATTAAACAAAAATGATAAATGCGTATTTGCACATCACTAATCTGAAGTCATATAATAGCTCTCCTCTATTATGCAGTTGTTCAAAGCAGTGCTGTCACACCACCTTTAGTCAAATGAAAAAATGCATTTTTACATTGCAACATTTTTCAAACTAGTTATAAGATTAAATCAAAGAGAATTTGAAAAAAAAAAAATGAATCATGATAGATTGTTCAAAGCAGATGAGGTAACTTGTCTAAATAGGGTCAGTTGAGTCAGTCATACATTTCTTTTAGGAAATCTGGATCAATACAAAATATCTCTGAATGACTACAAGTGCACTGCAGCTGCAGGTAGTATCAAAATATCAGTATTATAGTGTAAATTGATAAGAATATCGTTTATTTAGTTAGTTCTTGAAGAGCTATCATCTCCTTGTTCGGTGCTTGATTGACTGGCACAACTTTGTATTTGAAATGTGTGAACGCTCTTTCACAAAGAAATTAGTGCCAGATGGTGAAATACGCACAGCTATCAACCAGCATTACAGCACAGTTAAAGGCACTTAAATGTGACTACAATTTAATAAGAAAAATCCTGAATTAAGCATGCAAGTCATCTTGTTACTTCAGATGTTTATGTGTAAGCTCATGTAATGGATGTATGAGATTACGCTAACATGAGCAATAAGTAGTTGAGATCATTATTATTTAAAAATGACAAACAGAAGTCAGCAAAGTCTGGTTGAAATTAAAGTTTTGTATTTCAATGAAAAGTGAGACAATAAGAGGAAGGAGGAAGGCGAGAAGGTTCATGGACTCAGTGAAGGAGGACGATGCCGTCAGTTGGTGATAAAATAAATATTGGGGAATATGATCCTCCAATAGGAAAATGGCAAAAGAAGGACAAAATCAACTTGTAGTGTGCAGACTAATAAGGCAGGTGATGTGATGAGGTTGATTTAGTTTTACAATAAATGTGGATATACAATCGTCAGGCGTGATATAATAATCAACTCTCTGATATTATGTCAACTTTTGCTGCCAAAACAGCCTGAACAGCGTGAACCCTGCAATGTTTCTATCAAAACCAGCATCAACAGAGATTTAAAATACAGTTTCTTATCTGCATGATTGCACCACGCAGGTCAGCTTTCAATCGCCACACACATCAGTCAGCCTTGGCTGCCCATGAAGCCGTCTACAGTTCACT
This sequence comes from Lipophrys pholis, assembly GCF_963383615.2. Taxonomy (NCBI): domain Eukaryota; kingdom Metazoa; phylum Chordata; class Actinopteri; order Blenniiformes; family Blenniidae; genus Lipophrys; species Lipophrys pholis. The sequence continues at coordinate 20,365,434 of NC_137632.1, forward strand.
TCTTTTCCATCCTTGGATCACTTATTATCGACACTGAGCGGCAGGCTTACAAAATCTAACCCTCGTTAAACATTTTTTTATGCTTCTAACTAACAAATTCCCACCATGACAAACAAATAAATAAATAGGCTTCTTTGCTTTACCTGTCGGTTGTCATAAAGTTATGACTGACTGGTGCAGCTTTCCAAGGGAATTGTGCTGTTCTGATCCATTTTGTGATGGAAGGTAACTGACTGGCAAGGCTGCACACAAGCTATCGACTGTTTTATTCATCTGCAGTCCTTTTGCATGCAGGTAAAGGCCACAGTTCCCTGACATCTTTTACAGCGGGAGCAGGTTTGGAAAGCAAATGAATGGATGGTCTGCTTCTAGCCTTAGTTCAATGCTTGAGTCAATATTTGCTCTAAATAGAGGGATATCACTAATACATCCTTAAAGCAATTGGGTTCTTAAACCAAACTGTCCTCGTGGGGAATTTAATTGTTTCAAAGATTTACAGTGAGGTCATGTGAAATGATCAAGTACTTCCTGAAAAAAGGTAGGGTTCATCTTTTGTGTGGTTTAAGTGTTTGTTTGAGAGGACCTATTATTAATCCACTGAAGCAAAATGTTATTATGCAAACAGAGCAGTTACATGTATGCAAGCGAAAAATCACAAGTGAATTATAATGACGACAACAACTAACTCTTAATGAGGTTATTTCTGCCGTTAATTGCTTAAAAAAAAGAAAAAGTTGTTTTACCTGCAACTGATTCTACCACGTCCACCCATCTGCACTCATGTTGCATGGACGTTGTGGCAGTGAATAAGGATCGGCAGTAATGAGGGTTAAAGCGGCCGTAGAAACATTGGTCTATCATTATCAGCCGACCAGAACCACACTGCAGAATAATGTCATTATTCCCACACACAATGGATCTGCCAGACTCTGAAAAATCAGAAAACAAAGGTAATTGATTGTGGAGTGACTCAACTTAAACGTGGGAATACATACCAAACTCGCATATGAAGGGACGTTTTTCACCGCAGTCCTTTGTGGCTTTCCACTGGAAACCTGAGTTTCTGAGTATATGTCCGCAGGCTGCCCCCGGCTGTGGACTGCTCACCCACTTTGAATAGGACAAAGGCGAACCATCCAGCCAAGTAAGAGGACCTGAGGATGGATAGGATGGCCTTATCATATCCAAGACCAAAAGAAAGTAGAATTTCCAACTCGAGCTAGAGTTTTCATGTATAAAGTCCAGTAATAAACCTCACTACTGCCTTGAACCTGCCTTATTTGTTCCCTCTGGGTGTAGAGCAGTGACTGCAGAGCAGACCTGCTGTGATTCACTACCATGTTGTTCAACATGCAGTTTGTCTGATTTGTCAGGGCATTGTGAGCATCGTCTCCAGTCAAGTGTGTGTTTCCACAGGATGCATTCACAAACGTACGTAAATGTGTAAATGCAGCAGACAGACGAACCATTGAATCACTAACTTTGTATTATTCACCAGTTAAATTGTTAAACATGTACTGCCACCACATGATTAGACACCGACTCTGACGATTATTCAGGTTACACAAATGTTTCTGGAAGTTTCATTTCTTTTTACCGTACACTACATACAGTGATAAAATTTCTTTCACTGTATGAACGGCTCAGTGAATTGCAGGGTCATTTTTTCATATTCATTGAACTAAGAGCGGTTGTCTTCACACCTCAGCGTGACCAGACTTCCCTAAATTGATCTTAACAGCTATGACCCATTTCAAATATAGATTTCATTTTCATTATAGTTTCTCACAGTCTCGCAAATGGTTGTCGATTTAACTACATTTGTTTCCTGTAGATGTAAACTTTTGTCTGTCTTCCTGAGCAATAATGTAAATCTCAGTATAAGGCTGAGCCTGGCAGTTGTCCATCCCTCTCTTTTCATCCACCTTACCTTCATCGGTGAGAGACTGTTGCTTGCTTTGCGCCACTCCGAACCACGCATCCTTGGTGGGATCCAGGTGACCTTGAAGAAAACTCTGAGTATCTTCATCAATGATGAAGGCAAGGTGACCCCCCCTCTCCTCACACTGAGCCTGGGCCATAAGAAAAGAGTGCTGCAGACCCACGAACTCAAAGCAAGAACCTCTAAAGGCTTTCTGATTTTCTGCGCAGGAAATATTGAAGCCTTCATTTTCAGCACGAGACCCACAGCTGAGGGTCAACAAGATTAGCAGGTACAGAAAGACCCAGCACATCCTCTCTGCAACCACCTGAAACAACCAAAAGAAGGTTATTCTTTTCAACTTCCCAGAGGTTCCAAAGATATTCACTCTAGTAACATCCAGTTTGTCAATGCGTCTCTCTCACTCACCTCCTCTGGGCTCTATGAAACAATGTTTACCTAACCTCCAGAGTCGCTCCAAGACCAATGAATGCACTGCCTTTGTACACAGCAACAATGAAAGCAAGAGTAGTTTCAGCTAAATAGCAGGGTAATTGTGGTTTTTGTTATTCCAGCTATTTGAAAAAAGTTAAATTTTCTTATTGATTCACAAATATTTTTATATATATGTATTTTTTTTTCTAAAGATGCTTAATGGTGATTTATTGGTAAAGATTAAGCCAAAAGGTTGTCATGAAAAAGCATCTAAACTGCAGAATAAAGAGGAAGGCAACAGATGATGAAGTGAAATCATACATTTAGATAAATATATCAAATGTGCTCTTTTACCCAGACAAGTAGGACATTTTTATAAAATCATGAAATAGTCGGATTTTCATTGTTTCTCAAGGAGCCATTTAAAATCGACCGCTACATTGCACTGAACATAGTTTGTTGGATCCGATATGATTATCAATAGGCTGCCTTGTAGGAACTGAGGAAAAATGTCCTGGTTGGGACCAATATGAAGCGGAGTGCACAGTTGAAAAGACACTCGTTGAATTACTAGTGTCTTTATGACACTTTTATTTTATTGTTTATCTTAGTACAATGAAAAACCAGTGAGAGATCATTTGTTAAAGATGGATTTTCTAAAACGAGCCAGTCAGAGTCTTATCTTACAGTTTTTATTCACTTGTTTGTCCAGTACGACTTGAAAAAAGCAATTAATTAATTAATTGATTAATTAATTGTGTTGTTGTATTCAGATTCTTCATACAGAAGAGATAAGCAATACTCATTTCAGTTTTTTTGAGTTACGGTGACATTTCATTAATTGAAAAAAGACTATCTTCTTCTAAATAACTGACACAATTTTATATAAAATTATTGATTGGGTACTACTAATACTACGCGACAATACAACATCAATGTTATTAATGCACACTAAATTACTGTTCAGTATATGTTTATTTCAGTTTTTAAAATACTAGTGATTGTAATGTAGTTCTAATCGAGAGGAACACTGAATGAAACAAAATCATCATCTCATCAGATCTTAGGCAAAAACGCATCGCCATTTCAGAGAAGTTTCCCCGTTTACTCGTCAACGTTTTGAAAACTACGCTTGTATGCTTGCATGTTTAGGATTTCCTCATGATTTCACGACTTATAAATCGAGTTCCTCTGAGACTTTAGCACAGACACTTCTTCCCTGTGGGCAGTTAAAAAAGCTTTACTGATGTGTGATGACACAGAAAGAGATATATCAATATATAACAAGCTGAGTACTCCATTACAGACGCTTCATGTGGTGTTTCTCGCATGAAAGTAGCTCAAATCAACCGGTCCATGAAAAGCGAGGCCACGCCATGTCGGCATTTAGTGCGATCAGTAATATAGGAACTACGTCTCTGCCGCTGTCTGCAGCATCCAAGCACTTTTATAGAAGAGGCGTAATAGTTAACAAACATATCAATTAAAAAGTGTTACATCTGTAGAGAAATTGGTCAATCACACGTTTTAAATCCAGTGTGCTTTGTATTCCTGCTGTCATAAACCTGTTATTTTGGTCCTATCAGTCACTTTGGAGTCCATTTCCCCGTAGTCCTGTTTATCGCTGTTCTGGTGCAGTGGTGCCTCCTGTTGTGAATCTGCACGAGTGCCCAAGCAACTGTTGCATGTTTACTTCTAATGCACGTCATTCTGTCCTTAATGGTCTTGTCATTCGATGACTGAACTCCAAACTACAAAGCTTGTTTGTAGTGATTAAGTGTGCTGTGAGCTAGAATAATGCATTCACGTCCCGGGCATGACTGAGCAGTAGCAGGCACGAGCACCTGGGGTCACTGTGATTTGAAAAAGAAAAAAAGCTCTTAGAAAAACAAAAGAGGGTGGATTTGCTATTAGGATGAATAAAGAGCACTTCTGTATAGATAGAACCCACAGCTGAGTCATTTAGCGAGGCAAACGTTCTTGTTTCTCCTTTTACACTGCATTGATTCAATGAGAGATCAAAAGAATGTGTGTCAACATTTGTCTATGTTTAAAAGTTCTGTATTATTTGCATCTTTGTAGATCAGTTTGCCAATGATATGACCAGTGAGCATTTGTAACACGCCATTACCATTAAACCTTGATGATGCCTGATAATCCGTTGCACAAGGTCATCAAAACCACATCCAGGAGAAGTGCATCTCCTCATCCATTACCCATCTGTTGAACCAGGAGACTGAACTCACCCTGCTTAATGCTGGTCACATTCAGTGGTGTTACATGCCACCGACATCCAATTTTATCTTCATCTCCTTTACATCTGATCTCCAAAATCACGGGAAGTATGTCTGCAGTGGACGGAGCCTCCGAGTTCTCGCCAAAAGAAAGTTTTTTTTCTTGTTTTTACCTTATGTTATAAAGAGAAAAACATTCTTGCTTCTTGTGGAGTTTGAATAGACGTTCAGTTTGTCAGGTTGTTCAGGCAAAGGTCGATCAGCTCCATCAGCAAAGGAACAAAGGACAAGGCCAGAATCTCAAGCTAGAGAAAAAAACAGAAAAGAAAACTGAATGTAAGAGACGGCAATAAAACGCTGACAACATTTTTGGTCAATCAGGGTAAGACACATAAAGAGCAGACCACCCAACAAACCACAGACATGGAAACTGGAATTAGACACTGACGTGGACACAGACAACATGTAAACGGAAACATGGAACGGGAACCAACACAATTTCAGAACAATGAAATTACCTGACACACATACTATGAAGGCAAAAAAAAAACATGAGAGAAACACTCTACTTCATAAAGACCAATTCTCATTGTTATGATTATCGTTGTGCATATTTATGATAATAACAGTATGAGGGACGCACGGTGGTTCAGGGATTAGGACTCATGGTGGGAAGGTTGTTGGTTTGGTGCTCTGGTTTCCACCCACAGTCCAAAATTAAGCATGTGAGGTCAAATTGATCACGGTAAATTACCCATGGGTAATAATGGAGTGTTACTGTCGGTTTCTTTCTGTGACTGTGTACAGAAGATGGACGGAACAACAATATTAGGAATATTAACAACACATTAGTTGGCTGTGTTGGACAGATTTGTTTTTCTATTTTTAAAGAAAAGCAGAATTTCAGTAGCATTTCAAACTTAACTATCTTCTTCTCTGATAAGTATAATAATGTAAACATGATAGGGTAGGGAATTACTGCTCTGCATGGTGAAAATTAAGGAAGAAATGATTCTGAAGACACCACAAATACAGTATAACATTCCTTACAAGCACTGCAAGGTCGCGCTGAAGGGAGGTTTTGTGGTTAGCACTCTTGTCTCACAGTTGCGATTGCCTCCAGCCCCCCCCCCCGGTCTCAACTCGGGGTGTAGAAGAGCGGATGGAAGTGCTAATAGGCCATTTGATGTTACTGTGGAAACAACTGCACATGTTTTTAAAAACTTGAAGCTTCACAATGTTGTGGCTGCTAACTCTGGACACAGCTGTCGAAGGAAAATTAGATTGTACAGAAATGGATGACAGACTGAAGGAAAGCAGAACTAAAGCAGATGTGGGAATTGTGGGCCGCTGGTAGTCCTCGACTGTCAAGGTGAGGTCAATGAAAAATTAAGAATGACATGATTGGATGCAGGGAAACTGCTGGACTTTTGAGGGGAATCGCTTTCTTCCAATTTACTTTGGGAAGTCAATCCTCATGGGTGTACCTTTTACACATATTGACCTTCTTCACTACTCAACAAAAGTACTGGCTCATAGTAAAAGAAAATAAAACATTAATGCACAATTTTTAAGGTTTTACCAAGACGTGGATAACAAAGTGATTATTTGCTGGAGTCGAACTTAACTCAACGTGCTCAGTTTGCGGAAAATCACAAGAGATTCGTCTTTGCCTTCTAAAACTCACAGATACAAAAGGACAATGTTGGTCAGGGATAGTATTTTACCAAAATAATACAAATTAGGAGATTGTAGCAAGATTGCTTATTATGGGTTCTCCAGCAGAGAAAAACACAGGGTTTTCCAACTTTATTTACAATTTGGTAACAGCAATCAAATCAAAGGGTGCCTATACATGCCTTTGCTATGTATTTCTTTTCTGTTATTTTTTTGTAAATCACCGTGAATTGCCTTGTGAATAGTGCTCTAGAAATACATTCTCTTTGCCTTGACACCCTCTTTCTGGTCTATGATAGTGATGCAGAGCATTGCTTTGATCGAAACTTTGAGTTTCTTTCATATATCCTCATCTACCTCAGCAAGATGATTTTAAAACCACACTGTTCATTAGTAAAATCTAACTATTGATGAGCTGCTTATTGTATTATACATTATTATACATTCTGCTATTTTAGGTGTTTTTGCTTGGCAGTAAAGTGTCTCTCTCAGCTGTGGCAGAGGAAAACCCTGCCAAGAGCTCACAAGTAACGCACAAAGGCTTTCGGTTTTCAGGTTTCTGTAGCTCATCTAATTTGTTAATGATTTTCCCTCAGTGCTTTTCACTTTTACTACGGTACTTAAATTTTAACACCAAGATCAGCACTTTTCACATCTGACATTTCCAAATAAAGAGCTCATTACATTTCAGTTCAGTTGCAGCTTGTGTTTGGGGACAATTTCTTCAGGATGGTTCTAAGTTGCAAACTTTGAGAACAGAATTCTTTGTGTGTGTGAAATGTCTTTAAAAGGGTGAACGTATGTCTTTATGTTATCAAGGTGGTTTTTCACAATAGTTTAAAAAGTCCTTCAACTAAAGTGTGGAACATATGGGCAGCTGAGGCTGATGTGGTGGACTGAATCATAACATTCCCGAGGTCGGTGGAGTCCAATTTTCATCTTTGGATGTACTGAAGTGTCCCTGCAACACTTTAAATCCTTATATTTTATATAGATAAAAATTGCCATATAATATTGAAAAATATGCAACTTTGACATCTCCTATCTCTGATAGATAATGTCCCATATCAACTGACCTGTGCAAGCCAGATCCAGTGGCGATAGAATAACTTTCTCTCATTTAAAATGCATGTAAACGTGTGCGCTGAACACAACCTTGATGGTGCAAAGAGCAATAGATTAATTCTCATACTTGCATTTACAATAGAATCCAGTGGACGCGGATTGGCAATGATTTGTAGTCTTGTTCAGCAAACAGGAGTGGAATATATACTGATTCGTGTTGAATGGGTATGAGATGCATAACAAATGTGAAAATCAATCTGCAAAGGCCTTGGGTTTTCTCCAAATGTTCTGCCGATGTTGCTGTGGAGCTTTGTGTAAAAGAGAATTTAGATTTAAAAATAAATAAATAATCTGCATTGTATTACAAACAATTCTAAATATAGAGGACATTTGTGGTGGAAAACTATCTACAACCTGGTAGAAAAGAAATTCATTCTGGTAAGGACTGCCCTGATATCTATGTAAACTGTTTCCACGCCCCAATATAGTTATTACTTTTTACTTTTATGACGTTTGAATTTTTGCTTGCAAAGCCATGTAACATTCATCCATCCACGCATACATTCATCTTTAATTGTAAAGTGTATCAAATGAGGAATGATGGTGATTGAAGCTGTGACAATTTCGCGCTCATGGGCAAACTGCCAGCAATACCATAACACATGCTCCTGGACAGTGGGAGGATTCCTATAATGACCATGCATGTACAGGGAGAACATGCAAACTCCATACAGGAAAGTCGGTTTCAGAAGTGAGTCACCACCCGCAAGAGACAAAGAGAAAAAATGTGTGATTATGATCATCAAATGGAAGCAGAAGTTTGCCTCATTTGTCCCCAAAACTATTCAAATGTAGAGCGCAACTTACATTTTTCAATGCTTTGTGAATTTTCTTGTTCCAGAAATGGATTCGCTGAACAGGTTAAACAAATATTGGATATATGTCAACTTTGCTGCAAAAACAATCCTTAGCTCAGTGTTATCTACTCTGCATGTTTTCTATGTTGTCAAAACACCTTGTTGTATCACTTGGCCCATTATCAGGCTTTCTGAAGAGCTTTTTGATGTCTTATTCATTGGATGCAGGCGTGCCAGAAGCTGTGGTCTGGCGCTCACAGACCACGATTCTCCAGCAATACTTTGATCTGTTGATATACAAAATTATATGCTTCCGTATTTTGCTGGATGAATAAATGCTGTGCATGTATTTTCAATTATGTGGGCTGCAGCAGGCAGGCACAGGAGCAATCAGCGCCAACATCACCCTTCACCTGCATTTTTTCATCCAACGCTTGACGGGCTTGTTGTACCACCATCACAACAAAAGTGACATTATGTACAAGTGTCCATATGATTGAAGCATCACTTTAGAGCTGTGTGAACGCTTCTGACTCAGACTGATTGACCACTATTTGCATTATGTGCGAACAAAAATAAATATATATATATATATATATATATAAAAAAGCATATTGTCTCTCAATCCATTGAGCCAAAATCAGCTTCGAGATCATTCATGAAAAAATAGATATCCATCCGGCCTGTACAGCGTCATAATGAGGCACATGGAGGGAGCAGACGTTGCAGCTTTTGTAATTAACAATAGTCTTTAGAGCAAAAAAACAAAAAAAAAAGAGTCATTTTTGTCTGTACAGATTAAGAAAATCTGTTCTCAATTGTTCACAAAGAGAACACATTAAATTGAATTCCTACTTTCATTTTGCATTAAGTCCTTAAGTTGGTATTTGTTAGAACTAAATACATGATCTCAACTGTCTCTGTTTAAATGCATCCTGGTGTGGCCTCGTGCTCACAGGTCTTTATTTATTCAAGGTTAATGGAGTCGTACAACCCTGAAATGAAGGCATTGTATTGATCACATAGTCATTTGCAGTTTTACAAGAACTACACACTGGCTGTACATTTGTCCCGTAATTCTCGCTTCTGACTTGAAGAATTTCTCAGGTTTATTTTTATCTGACTAATAAATACATTGGAGTTATTTGGTTGTTTGTGCAAAATAATTGTACACATTGTCACATGTCGACTCATCACATTTTACACTTTAAATGTTTAAATTTTAAACCAATTCAAATCCAACCTCATTTGATCAGGTAAGCCGGGCTGACTGACTTCATCACAGAATTGATGGGACATCTGCATAATCTCTGTGACTTCATTCAGGGATTTGTTGTTTGAAAACACCAAAGCCTTCCATGGCATTCGTTTTAGTTTCTTTTATCTTGAGGAGAAAATGTAACAGCTTTTATGGACACGGGTCGGCATCAATCAGCAATTACTATAGAAAGGGACTATAGAAAGCATGACAATTCGGTGAATGTGTTTCCTAAAAGAACGAGTGTTGGACAGAGAAATACAAATGTTTAATGTCACCTCTGTGGCGAGGGAGTGAGCAGTGAGTGTGAGCCCATGAAAGGGAAATCAGCTTGACCACAGATGTCAAGGATGATGATGATGATAAGAGATCTACCACGAGAAAGAAAAAGAATGAGGGTGCATATTCCAACTCCAAGAATAATATAAAGTATTTTCCAGTCTATTCTCTTTAGTGTTTTGTTTTCTATTGTTCCCCAGAGAAATGTGTTCTGAAGGTCGATATTTTAAGCAGGTAACCTGAATTAAATGCCTGATATTTGGCAATGCAATGAAACATTTATCCATCGCCACCTTGCCAGCTGCAATAGAACTTTAAAAAGAAAAATAAATAGTTTTTCAACAGAGAACACAGTGAGTTTACTTGAGGATTTTTATTTTATTTTACCAGCATCACTTTTACTTGTTATAGAGTACAATTCAATCTATTTAACAGTAGTTCTGCTTGAGGTTTAATGTTCAGTACTCTTAGCATCTCTGAGTAGTTACTGTTCCATTGCCTGAATTGCAAATGATCACAACCGACATTTGATTAAGGAAACAACAACAACACACTAAAAGTTTTTCTCCCCCAAAATCATTGAAGCATTATTTACTTAATAAACCACATTTATATAAATTGTCTGTATTTAAAGCATCAAGCATTAATTTCACAGACAAAGGCAAAACTACACTCTGGGAACAACTCTGGATATAAAACAGGGATTTTCTCAAATTAAAAGACAAAGTTATTGGGAATAAACCTGCAGAAAAGCTTGGAACATGTATATGAATTGTAGGCACACTTTGTGATTAGTTATGTTTTTACAATATACAAGGCGTAACCACTTCACAGATTCAATCAGTCTGTATTGTCAGTATGGATGAAGAGGATTTAAAAGAGGGATGTATTTGCCTCTTCAAGCTTCACATTGCTTCTCTTTTGACTTGTTCCTGTAGTTTAAAACTCTGTCGTGAGTCACGGTGCAAAAGAAGAGTGAAGTATTATAGTACGTGCCGTTGTTACTGTACTTAATGAGTTTTTAAATGATTCAGACTGTATTTGGATTTTTATTTTTGTCATGACTTTTCACTTTGACTCTCTTTATTGAAGACACAGTTTTACTCTTTCCTTTTTCTTTTGAACTGGCTTTCTACATTTTTGAAACTTTCAAAGGGAAAACTTTGTGTTAACAGTGGAATGATTAAAGACCCTAAACTGGATAAAGCAGTTTAAAACATGGATGGATGGATCAAATCAACTGGACTCTATCTTCATAGTGTGTTGGCCGTACAGTCCCAAAACATTTTGATTTTATTGATTTATTGGTAACCCTAGAATTGCAGATAAGATGTGTGTTTGCCTATAATCAACTGTCCAGGTTGATTCCTGTCTTTGCTCATAGTCGGCCAGATTCAAATCCAGCACCCAAAAATGAATTAAATCAAAGCAATATAAGCCATGAATGAAATCTCATTATAAAGTGTGTCTGAGGTAAGTGTGAGGTAATAGTTTGGATTTATGTTTGAGGAAGTCTGTGAATGTCTCTCTAACCCTATCAACCAAATGAATGTAATTCTGTTTTATGAATGTCATTTGTTTGCGTTCTAGCGATTTATCACACAGCTCTTTTCTTTGACGGTCGTTTCCCCATCAATTCATTTGTGTCATGCAGGATAATGGTGGGCCTTGATTAATGATAATGAAAGTGAATTAATTCATTGTTCCGTGAAGGTCTGAAATCACAATGTGTGTGTGTGTGGCGAGTGATTTTCTCACTTTCATTCGTCTTCAACTTACCTTGTAGCACATCAACCTGAGAGCTTGTGCTGGCTCACGGGAGACTGAGTCCACTGGCTGATCCTTCTGGACTATTTCTGCGTTGAAGCCGCCGGGTGGCTGACATGACGCTTCTCCAGCGTCGGTCACAGTGGCATTTCTGACCGGACTGTCTGTTTCCAGAGTGCTTGTGCTTTCTCTGGCAGAGTTTTCCTCTACCTCATGTCGGCCTCCTTCAGAGAATAGAAAAGAAACACTTTTACAGTGATTAATAGGTAAATATTACATATTAATATGCACAAGGCTTAAAAATAGAGACGGCTCTGGCTCGATAGGTCTTTGGGGTTTAATAGCCTACTTTCTTCCTCTTTTTCCGCCTCCCACACCTTCCTGTCCTCATTCATGGCCTCTTTTTCAGCATCTAAGGCACTTCTCTTCCTGAATCTGGACACTAGTCCTCCTTTGAACTCTTATCTCTCTTTCTCCAAATTGTCTTTTTCCAGGATGTAAGTCTTCCTCATCATTGCCTTCTCTTCATTCTCAAACTGGAACTCCGTCATCCATCAGGTCGTCATATTATTCATCAAAAGATCTCATCCACATGCCAATCTACCCTGACTTCTCTTTCTTACTCCATGTCCTTAGTTTCCAGCCGGAAAGCCTCCCTCGTGCTCTGGAGGAATGACTGCTGGTGATTGTAGGCCTCTCTCTGGATGACCATCTCTTTCTCCTCATCCCTTTTCTTTTTTCATGTTTTCTTTCCCCAAGCTGAACGCATCTCTCCTCTCATCTACAAGGTCTCCCTCTCTTGGGTCATTTTCTTCATTTTCCTCTTCACAAACAAGTTTGTTTTGCATTTCCTTGAAGAGACTGCGGACGTCCTTTTTTCAAATAAGGGGTAATTTTGTCCGCAACATGAACGCTTTTCTCTAAAAATGCATTAATTTGAAGTAACAGCGATTTTTCCTGCAATTCATTTTAGGGGACAGATTTTTTTCTTCAGTGAAACTCAAAAGTGCAGCCATTTGTCTCAACTCATAAAGAGAAAATACCTCAACCACCGCCAGGGATTTTTATCCCTCAAGCAAGTCAGCATCCTCCCACTATACTGGTGATGACCTGATTGGTCAAAGGTAAAGGATCCAGCACAGCCTATAGCACCTTGATAATAATTAGCTTCCTTCACTCCTGCCCTTAATGTGCAACGGCTTGCCTGCGAGTCTCGTTATTCTGTTTATACCGTTAATATCTGCAGCGAGGGACACCTGTTTTTCTATTTGTGCATTCCTTACTGGCTGCTGCTTATAATTGATTTGAACTTTGTCTGTGACCCTTTCATGAATATGACAGCAGTCCTAATTAGAGCATGCAGGTAATCACCATTATGCATTCACGTACTGAATAATGATGCAATTACATATCATAGAAAACATAACAGATGTCCTGATGGAGTTCACGATTGCCGAGAAATATTTGCCTTCTATAACCAAGAGCAAACTACTATTTACATTTTGTTCCTGCTGTTAGTCAGACTTAGGCCACTTTTACGCGACAATGTTTTCATCAAAACAAAACTTTCGGAGCATTTTGGGGGGGTGCATTCCCGACAAGGAACAACTGAAATTTCTCGATAAAAGTTTGGAAATCAATGAAATGTCCACTGATCAAGCAAATCAGTCAAAAGGTATAAACCCTTCTCATACCATTTTCCCTTGGATATACATTTTCTATTTATTGTTACCACCCTGTTATTCGAGCCTATTTATTAGAGCTGAACTGTGAAAGATTGTGGGGAAATATTATTTTCCAGAAAAGTCCAGTCTGTTTGTAAAAGTCAGACAACTTCATGGGAATCTTGTTCACTTTAAAGTCAATTTTTAAATTTTGAAATAAATTTTTGTGAAAAAGTTTTATGAAAAAGAAATCTTGGTATATAGACCCACAGAGAGTCAGGATGCGAAAAATAGAATTTTAACCATTTATTTTTTAAAGTCCCGACCAGGAACTGAAACTCTAAAGCTTTGAGGTCGCCATATTTAAAGTCTTTAACCAGTAGAGATATTTTAATTTCTTATTTCTCCATATGAAATCAAAGCTAATGGAGTTAGTTTTTTTAATATTACTGTTTGAAACATATAGTGAATGACATGGATAAATTAGTTTAAAAACATCATCTAATCTTAAACCGATCACCTTTAATAACTAATGTAAGTAATTGAGTTGTTAAAATAAGCAGTTTAGGGGATATGGGGCATCCTTGACGGATACCATATGAAACTTGGAAGCCAGCTGACATTCCAGGGTTGAGTGATACAGCCTTGTAAATATCCAAATAAAACATCTTAATAATGCCACATAACTTATTTCCAAAGCCCATAAATTTTAGAGTTTCAATTAAGAAAGGATGTTCAACGATGTCGAACACTCTGTAGAAGTCTAGGAAAAGCACGAAACTAGCTGGGTCAATTAATTCACTATAATCCAGCATATCTAATACTAATCTCAAGTGATTATGAATACTGCGGCCTTTAACAACAGATGATTGACATTTGTTAACTGGCAGAGGCAAACTTTTGTTCAGTCCATTTGCTTAAACATGAGTGAAAAGTTTGTAATCATTATAAAGGAGAGTTAAAGGACGTCAATGATCTAAAATCAACTCATCTTTATTTGTTTGAGTATTAATGTAATAAGGCCGAGTTTCATGGAAGCGGAAAGATTTTGTCCAGAGATGAATTGTAATTAAAGCAGAGTAAACCAAATTTCTAATGTCTTGCCAAAATATTTTTTAAACTCTTAACATCAACGGGCAATGTATTGTGACCACTTGCACGCATGTTATTTGGACTATGGGAGAAAACCATAGTACTTGGAGAAAACGCCTACACAGGGCCTCAGAGACATTGATTCAACTAATAAACCAAACCATGCATGCACAGTTTGTCGACGCAAACGTCACACAAGAAGAGCCCAAACCTTCTCACTATGAGATGAGAGTAGTGATGCACTACATCACCATTAATCCCATTTCTGATCAATTATCATCCACTTGACTCAACTGGTTTCACATAATTAGGCTTACAAAATGACCTGAGACACATTTTGCCTCCTTGTAAAAGTTGCCTCTAATCGATATATTACTAGACTAAAGCATATCAGTGTTTTTAACATCTTGGTTCTGCAGGGAAAATGAACTGACAAAAGCTGCAGTGTGTTCGGAATAGAAATGCACGTCCGGTACTGAATGTTACAACCCAATCGGGGCTTCTGGGCTCTCGGGGTGTGTTTCATTGTCTCTTTCTTTCTCTTTGAGCAGCTGAAGGTTTGCCAGGTGTATCTGATTTGCTGGATCACTGAGAGACAAAAGACTGGCTGTGGTGGTTTTCTCAGTGGATTCCCTGCAAAGTCTTCGAGCCTTTTATTCAGTAGTTTGAGTTCAGCTCACTCTTACCCTGTTTGTCTTCTCTTTTACATTTTTACCAACAAATCCATTAGCAATTTGTAGTCTGTTCATCTGTTGTTGTTGGAATAAATGAGCAAAGCATGGAGAACCCCGAACTTTTAATTGAATTGGTTTTTGAAGGAATCCCTGCTAGTTGTGACTGAAGGCAGAGGAGATATAGGTGGTCTCACCCTCACCGGGAATCAAAGCGTCTTTCTCTCAAGCAGAACACTCAAAGGAATAAACACAATAAAACACTACTGATAAGACCTCTCATACACTTCAGGACACTTTCAAGGGCAGGCTCTCTGTAAATGAATCACTTTTGTCGATGAGAGAATGTGGAAGCTGCAATGTGCAGCCTTGGCCGGAAGCTCATCGGTGCTTGTCATCGCAGCAACCCAAGGACACACGGTGGACACACTGGTGGATACACTTGGATGCCAGTGGTCCGGGACGCTGTCAAAGCTGAAGAAGGAGGCTTTTAGAGCCTGGTTGGCTCAGGGGACCCTGGACTCAGCAGACAGGCATCGACAGGCTAGAAGGGCCACCGCGGGAGCTGTTACCGAAGCAAAGTCTGCGGCATGGGAGGAGTTCGGTGAGGCCATGGAGAGGGACGTTCAGTTGGCCTTAAAGAGGGTGTGGGGCACCGTCCGGTGGTTCAGGAGGGTTCAGAGGGGGCAGCAAGAATGGCCATCCTCTGACCTAAAATGAGGAGATCGTCTGGAGGTGGTAGGAACACTTTGAGGATCTTCTAAACCCGGGGGACAAGCCTCCCATGCAGGAGTCAGGGCCTGAAGCATCTGAGGTGTCCTCGTACATTTCTTTTTTTTTTACCCAATCATTTCTAAGATTTCCTTTAGCAAAAAAAAAAAAAGGAAAAAAAGATTTTAACTTATTTTGCATTGTGGAAAACATGATTGAGAAAGGAGAGGGTTTACCTTCTCCAACTATGTACTAACTGACTGAAGACAGTTATGCAGTGAGTTATTGTCAACATGATGCTGCAAAAAAATGTACTTCCAGGGAACTACAATAAATTTCATGGCTCATTTCTGACTCATAAGTGTTATCTGCAAAATTAATCTGCTGTTTCTTGTCTCGTGTTCTTGTGAAGGTTGAAGAAAAGAGGGAATAGTTGGACATTCAAGACAAATCAAGCAGATATAACGTAGTTCATTTTATTTTCATTTTTCAATTATTTTCTTTGACCTCTGATTGGGAACTATGTGAAGAATTTAAGCGCCGTCACTAGTGGACCTACACGTACACTCTATTGTGCTGGGGTTTGCTGCCACCTTGTGGTCATAATAAGGAAACTCATTATTATATATATTTTCCATCCATCCTTTAAGGTAGGTCAACAGACAATCCCACATACTCACCCACACACCTGACAGCCAATTTAGGGACACCAATTAACCTCAAAAACTGTGTGAACAGTGGGAGTACCAAGAC
Organism: Lipophrys pholis; assembly: GCF_963383615.2. Classification (NCBI taxonomy): domain Eukaryota; kingdom Metazoa; phylum Chordata; class Actinopteri; order Blenniiformes; family Blenniidae; genus Lipophrys; species Lipophrys pholis. The sequence goes on from NC_137632.1 coordinate 20,381,818, forward strand.
AAAACCACACACATGCAAACTGAAAATCTAAATTAACTAACGATTGCCCTACCTTGCAGCCTGGCTGGACAAAAAAATCAAATAAAACAAACACCCCAATATCACAAAGGTCTGTGGTGATATGTTCCAGGTTTGGTGGGGAAAGCAAGGTCACCTCATAATATGAAGAATTGGGTTCAAGTCTGGTTCTCACGAGGGAAACTTTTAACAACTTCACTCAGTACTAGTATCAATTATGAAGAATTTATAAAAACAGTTTGAGGCATGCCTTCTCAAACAATTTAGAAACGTCACTGAACCCTTCATTCCCCCTTCAATGAACATTTTAATAACACCTCAGTCTACTCTTCTGTCACTTTGTCATTCCAGTTTAGTGCTATTATAACTTCACATATTTACATTTGTGGTTGCGCTGAAGATGAGACACAGCCTTACAGAATTAATCCTGAGTGACAGTTTATTTCCACTGATTACCTCCATTAATGAGTCTGTCAATAAAATCCTAAATTATAATTTCAACGACAGGCTTTATGGTGCTTTGAGCTGTAAACTCTGTCTGCTGCAGTCGACACCACATCCAATCCTCCTCTGCACTGACTTATCCAGGGACGTGGCCTTATGCAAAGTTGGTATTCAACCTCTGGCTAGACAACTTAAGTAATTTATACGACGCTGCACATTACACTTTAAAGGTCGATTCTTGGGGGAAGGTGTACGTACCTTGTGTCAGCAAAGCCATTTCCAGCTGTCTCAACAGTGAGACGTCTTCGGGTTTGAGTCTTGGCCTCCCGTAGTTGGATTTGTGTAATTGTGTAAACATTAGAGAGGAACAAAAACAGTATTTTTCTCTGTTGAAATAATCATTATTTGCCATGGTTCACATTTAGTGTTCTTACCGTCTCTCATATCAGGATCCCCGGCTTCCCTCCTCATGTCTGATTGCTGTTCCCTGCCCTGATGAGTTTCACCTGAGCCTGAGTCTGTGATTGTCTTCACCTGGTGACAGTGGGATATATATTGGGTATCTTCTGTGCGTTCTCATTGTTGGACCATCTGTGTTCCTGTGTTCAGACTTTCCAGCTTCACTTCATCGCTCTCCTCTGATCTTGTGGAAGTTTTTTTTGGTCTTTTAGATTTTTGCTTGTAGTGGAAAATATTAGCTTTTGTTCCACATTACGGCAGCTTGAGTCCTCATCTGAACAATTATCAACTAAAAAGAAACCCCCAAACAAACAAACATAAGAGGTTTAATATGAATTAATATAGTGAATCGGTGTTCTAAAGTTGGTTATGAGTTGTCTTGTTTTTAATTATGAGTAAAAATACAGTGAAAAAAACAAATATCCTGGTTAATTATAGTGATAAGCCAAGGAGTCAGTATGTGTGATTCATTAGTTCCACTTTCCAGAGAGACAGACGGTCACACACACTCACATTCGCACCTAGGGGCAAATTATGGTCTCCAATTAACCTCACATTAATGTTATTTGTACTGGTGGACGAAACCGGCGTACCCGAAAGGAATCTACGCACACACAGGGAGAACATGCAAACTCTACACAAAAAGGTATTTGAACCCACGACCTTGTCGCTGTGAAGCGAGAACGAACTACAGATTAAAAATTTTAAAAGAAAGACCATGTGTCAACGTTGCTGATGATTAAGCAGGATAAAGCTTTATTAATCAATAAAACCTCTTTATCTGACAGATACCTCATTATTCTTTTACATAAATAAATGGCGTTTACATCATCTGTAATACCACTGATATCATTAATGTACAAACAAAGACAAATAATACTTTTGTTACACACTCAGATTCATTGTAAAATCACTTACGTATTTCCACCAGTGTTTTTGTACGTGTGTGCGATCTGTAACCACTCAAACTGTAGGGAGGGTTTACAAGCCCATGCAAAGCCTAAAGCAACAGAGAAGTGGTTAGTATTGCTATCATAATTTAGAGAAAATTCTGTGGAATGGATGGATTTCAGTGCCTTTTCTTTTTGCTAATGGTACGTCCATTCACAATGGCAGGCACACCTGGATGACAGTGAGAGGATGACAAATGGTCTCCATGATTTGGCACAGTTTATCAAAGCTACAGAATAAAACACAGTTCTGAGCTGTTTCAGTGATATAATGACAGAACATGTCGTGTACACGGGAAATACATGTTTACAAATCTCTGTACAGTGGACAGACGGATGGAGCAAAAGAGAGAAATAAAACCTCACATTTCAGGTGAAGAAAAATGCAACCGCAACGGAGGTGTTCATGGGATTGCGGTGTTATTATTTTTCTCTTTTTCTCGCTCTGGCACTCGGTTGTTGCAGTTGCTCCCGTGAGCAGCAGCAGCAGCAGTAGCGAGTGCAACACCTTCAAAGATCACCCTTAAAATGAGTCATGGCCTCTGACCTCGGTGGCGTCGACGCGACCGAGATGGCGAGAAACGGCATGGAACTAAAACAGTGCAAAGAAGAGAGGTAGCAAGGCGTCTGTCGCCAAGATGAAACGAACTAAACAACTTACCCTAAGAGCAACAGGGTCACAGCGAAGCAGGAACATTACTAAGACTGAATGTGACTGTGTGTGTGTGTTATGTGGTGGTTCCAGCATGTAAAAACTGTGCTTTGCGAGTGAAAGTCGTAGATTGTCTTCTATGCATCAAAGAGGGGCGAAACATTACAAATCAGTGTGCTGTTGGTGAGTTGAAGCTGTGTGAGCAGATACACACCTTCACTTTATAACTAATCCACATTCTTCACACAAAGCAACTCAAGAAAATACCCATAATTTTGCACCGTGTCCGGTATGTCGACTCGGGGCTGTACAGTGTGGACTGGATGTAGGCGTCTACACAGTCGCTGCCCAAAGCTTTGGATAAATTTAGAGGTCGTCCTCTGGGTGCAGCCGGCTGAATATTAATTAGCACTGTTGTTGTGACACTGCTGACCACTAGATGGCTCACTTGCATTATGGATCCACACGTATAGTTGGGAACCAGGGACACAAACACTGCATGTGTTTTAGTCACAGGTTGTGAGCTAGTTGAACGGAGTATCTATAGAAAGCATAACACAGCATCTATTCAGTGTTTATTTCCAGGATGTCGTTTGCCTAGGGGGACTTGAGGGGGAATTCCCTAACCCCCCCACCCCCCCATTCATTTCTTTTTGCCGGTGGGATGAAACTCAACCAGTTAACTGTGATTTACACTTTCACTCATAATGTTACACAAGCGTTTAGAAAATCACCTCACTAGGAATTCAAGAAGTTACTCATCAGTGCGACTAAACAGCTTTATTTTTACACATCTTTAGAAATACAGCTTGTATAATAGCTTAGAAACTAAATTCATCAGGGCAATTAAAGTTCCAGCTACTTCTCTCTAACTGCAGTAAATCTGGTTAATCGAGAAACAGTGTTTTTAATATAAAAATCTTTGCTTCTTGAGCTATTCAATATTTGTTACTTTCTAAACGGTAAGGTCAGAAATTTATAGGAACAGGCGAATCGTTGCTTTCCCACTTACCAGTTCCTCATGAACACAACACATATCTTCCATTTAAGTAGTAATTATGGTTGGACACTGGAGTTCTTAATGTCCCTTGTGCATTAAAGCTCCTTAATGTTCCTTAATTCCCATTACAAAGCCTACTTGACGGTGTTCATTTCTAGGACTGAAACAGCCATATTTGCACCTGACATAGGCATGAGAGCTTATTTTCTAACTTGGTTGAAAATGGTTTCATTAGTCAATTTATAGAACTCTTTACTAATACATATCGCACAAAAACCTGAAATAAAAATGTAATATTTAATTAGTTCCTCTCTTGATTTATAGCTGTCGCCGCTTCTTCATGATAACTTCCTTAGGAAGGTTAGAAGTAGGGAGGTTGTTGGAGCTCCCTGAAATATTCCCCTGTAAGCTTTATTTTCTCCACACATTGCACCATTTATAACTAAATTATCAAAATCAAAATTTGTATAAAGATCTGAGTAAACGTCTAGCTCATGAATCTACACCATCTGAAGTTCAGTAACAATATGGGTTTGTGTCCACAGACACTTTAGGCAGCCACTGATTTTTGATATTAGGTCAGTGCAGAGCACGGCTGAGCTTTGGACAGTGCTGTCCGATCACTCCTACATCCAATAACAAATGTTCACTTACGGTGCAAAAACTGACAGTAAGACTTGCAATTTCATTTCACCAGTAATCTACAGTAATATGTAAAACCACAATTTACAGTATATGCACACTACAGAGGAAACATTTGTCACTATACGCAACATGGATCGGTCTGTACTTCAACTACAATGCTGCCTCTACTCCCATTTCTATCGCCGAGCTCTATGACTACTGGTGACTTCAGTTACGGATGCAACCAAACAGTGTCATACACATATGTACAGGCTTGTGTGCTTCGGTATTTACATTCTGTTGTTTGCATGTAATACATGGACGAACGGCAGCAATGCGAACATGCAGGGCAAATGGGTGACAACCAGGTCACAGACACAGAAAAAGCTCAGTCATCTGTTAAATATTGCTCCGACAGGCTGCTTTATCTTTGTGCTTAGATGCATCTTGAGTTTCGTATTTCCCGCATCATTGTTGTGAAAATGGTCAAATAAAAAAGAACACAAAATAACAAGAATGAAAATAATAAATAACCCAGCTGGATTCAGTGCAACATTACTAAAAAAACAAAAAACAAAACATAAACATTCTGAATTTAGGCTGATCTGAAAACTTTACTATTCATGAGCTGTTAGATATTGCTTGGTAAAATATTACTAGTTTCAAGTAACATATAAATGGATTTGTTTGACTAAAAGTAGTTTCTAGCCAACAAATAAAAGTCATGTACAGTATATCGCAGTTGAATATATATAAACCAAGCTACATACCCTGAAATTATTTCTTGTTTTTTTTGTTGGTTTTTTTGATTGCTCGTTGCGTTAAAAGGGGCTTTGTGCTACAGTGTGATCTAAAAACATCAATGCATGGAAGGTTTGATGATTTGTGCTTGGACACATCCCATATTCTTCATCAGGGTTATGCAATATCATGCAGAAAAAAGGAACAGTAAAAAAAAAAAAAAAAACCTTCCTATATTATTTATAGCTTTTATAAACCTCACAGAGTAAATAGTTCTTGTGTGTGTGTCCTCTGTCAGCTTCATTTGTACTGTAGGTTTGTACGTGAAGTTTTCCACCCTTACTGAGCCGGCTGGTGCTTTACATGAGGAGCAGCATTTGCTGACTCAGCACAGCTCCTGCGTTAGTTTTTACTCTCCCTGCTTCCTGCTTCCTCTTAGAAACAGACCAGGCACTAGAGAGACTGTACTGATCTGAGGAGGCTGGTGAGCTGATCAGAGGAAAGGAAACACCAGCGCTTTTAATTAAGTGGAAATAAACTCAAAACAAAAAATAGCTAAATAAATCAGGGAGAAATCCTTTGCTCAGTCTGGATTAAGACAATTTACTTAAGTAAAACCTGTATTTCTCATTAATATTGATTTTTAATTTTTTTTGAAAAAGGAAAAGAAACAGACAATGTGAGTGGCGTTAACATTTGCAGCAGTATGTGTTTGTCCATCTTAAATACACATATATTAAGCATTTTAAGGGTTTCACTTCTCTCCTTACGCCCTATTCGAAGTATACACTTTCAAAACTGGTGCTATGACGGACTCAAAGTGAAGGACAGAAGAAATGTAAGTAAATCTTTGAAGTGCTTTCTTTCCAGGAGATGATCTTCAGTCATGTCCTTTGTCTCTGCGAGGCTCTCCGACGCATGGCTGCATGTATGAAAGCACTATGTACACTATATACAGCATATGTGTATATATGTATCTATAATATATATATTCACATATTTGTATGTATGGGGGACATGAGGGTGTACAGTCCGCGTGGATGTGGAGGTGAAACATGGATTTGGATGTAAATGAGCAACAGGAGGGTGGGAGGGGCAGGAGACACCCGGGTGTGTGGGTGTGTGCGAGTGTGTGTGGGAACCTGCTCGTCAGGCCTCTCACTCAAAGCGCTCGTAGTTCCTCGTCTGTCTGACGCGAGGCACCATGTCCTTCAGAAGCCTGTGGGGACGCAAAACAAGGTTTTTATTGTAAATTATGTAAAGTTGCTAGAATAACAGCTCCGCAGGGTGGCTCAGGTTATTTCCGTCATCCACTTCAATATTCCTACATATAAATTGAGGATGAGCACATTAAAGCAAACAAGGAAGAAGGAACATTTTCATAACAGAAAGTAAAGTAGGTTGATCCCTTACTTGGCCCCATATGCCAAGATGATGAGTCCAATTAGTACTCCGATGGTGCCGTCCAAGAACCAAACGTCAGGATGCTGCTTAAAGACCTCAGCGCTGATCAGAATGGAAAATCCCATGATAGCTCCGACCAGGGAGTTAAACCCTGAAAACAAAAGGTCAATGTCAATAACCGCAATATTTCCCAGTTCTGACCCCTTATTAAGAACATCAACATTCCAAAAGGAGTACAAGGCAAGTTGTAGTGATACAGATGGCTCAAGATAGTTACTGTTACATGGCAAATTTTTGGGGCAGAGAGAAGTGTGACCCATAAAATGCATCATTATTCTAAGGGCGCGTTCACATTTCCGTGTTTGGTCTGGACCAGAGTTCTCTTCAGGGAGATTCTGGCAACGACCGTTTCGTTTGGGCGTCTCGAACGCTGAACCGGTTCTAACAAGAAATCTCTGGTCCCCTTGAAAAATGCCGATAACGGTTCTCATGCAAATGGTCTTTCCATCGGGCGGAGTGACAGGATGGGGTGAAAGGACCTGAAGTAGAGCGCAATGCTTTCTGAGTAGTAAACAAACAAAGCTAACCGCGCAAATCAGAAGAAGCAGACGCAGAAAGAAAAAGTTGTAGAATATCTCATGGGCAGACGTGTAATAGTGAGGAAGAAGTAGAGAGGAAGGCACTCATTGATATCTGGTCTGAAGACTGTATATCACAGTTGTTTGTGGCTACCCCATTAGCCACGAGCTAATTAGCCTAGCCAGCATGGGCTAAAGCAGCAGGACTTCCAGTTTCGGTCCGGACCAATCAATGAGTCGTGGTTCTTCTTTGCTTAGTGTTTGTTTTGGGTGGCATTGTTCCCAAATGAGCAGCTGTTGTGATTGCGGGACATGTTCCAGGCGGTTTGATCCGGTCACAAAAGTGCTGCTTGAACGCCACTGAACCAAATGAAGGTGCCAAAATCCTCGGCCCCCCCCATCCAAAGTGAACCGAGTCCCGGACTATCTGAATGTGAATAAAACATTAGAGTGTTAAGGTCAAGGACAGATGGAGTGGTGGGGAAAGAGGAGAAACTGTATGCAGAATCTGAGAAAAGAGCAAAAAAGGTAAAGTGACATCCAAACTAGCTTGTTGTACAAGGATAGTCTTTTTTGTGAACCAGTTTCTGGCTCTGGCCAGGTTTGGTATATCTCGGCTCTTTCAAAGAATTGCTTTTCCACAAGCTTGCGAGTCACAGGAAAGTTTGTCCTCTTTCCATACATCTCCTACCATTCTTCACAACAACGATGCCTTTTAGTGATGGCAGCCCTGAACCACGACCCCATCCAATCTGCTGCAATGATGAAAAAATAAGAAGACGAAAAGCAGCATAAAACGATTCTTTGACGGTTGCCTCTGCAAGCCTTTATTGGCCTATAAACAAGACTGATCCGAGCTATTAGTGATGCAGCCTGGTCCTTCAAGCTTGGTCTAGTTATCCTGGACCTCGAATGAGGCAGTCTGTCTCTTCCTTAGTCCACTGCTGCTTTGGTTTAATCGCCATTTACATGTACATACAATTTTCTCAGGACTCAAAACTTTTTGTACCTCAATCTGACTTAAATAAGTTTATGAAGCAGATAAAGCATCTGCTTGATTTTAAACTCCTTCATTTGTCATCTGCAGTATTTTGCAGTAAATCAGCAGCTGTTTATTGATTCAAGCCAAAAACTACGAGCTGCTAATTTCGGATAGAATATAGTTTGGGAATCAATTAGTGTAAAACGTGAGAAAAATTACCTTTGCTCACCCTGATAGAAACATTTAGAAGTTTACTCATAATAATCACAAAATATTTTCTTTAAAACAAACAAACAAACAAAAAAACAAGCGGGGAATATTTCTGCCTTAACTACTAATAGCTTGACATTGTGAATAAAAACGAACCACTTTTCACCTCACAATGAAATTTAAATGGATAAAGTTTGATTCACTGAGAGAGTGAAAACAGAAAGCTACACTGTCGGCAAGGAAACTGGTTCACCTTCGGGCATTTCTAAATCTGACTCATTAAAACAATGAAACTCGTGTGTTCAGGTCATACCAAACTCAGAGTGTAAAAAGCTATAATATCACAGCAAAGACATACTGAGGCTCTGACATCACAGCAAAACCAGCAGGCGTCCAGCTTCAGAGGTGCTTCGAGTTAAATCCTGCTGTTTACAATGAGAGTGTGATTATTCAACTTCATGATAAATGCTTGTCATGAAAGAAAAACATTTATTTAGTCAGGAATTTTTAGCATTTAAGGAGCAGATTTTTGAAGCATGTTGTTTTTAAAATCAGATAAAAATGGCGGCAAACGATATATATATATATATATATATATATATATATATATATATATATATATAGTGTGTATATATATAGTGTGTATATATATATATATATATATATAGTGTGTATATATATAGTGTGTATATATATATATATATATATGAAATTACATTTCACCTAACTGTGAAAGCTAGCACAGTGGATTATTGTCTTGCCTGCAGTCAGGTAAGTGTATAGTCTTCAGGGAAATAAATCCAGGCTCGGCGAACAGCAACCTCAGGTTTATTGGATTGATGCCCTGTGCGTTCTGAGACCTGGGGTGAGTGTGTGTGTGTGTGTGTTTGTGGCATTAATTCAACAATGCAATGAGCAGTAGGTCAAAACCTACTGTCCTTCAGTATTCTTCAATTCACTACACTCTCTGAAACATGTGCACATATACATAGAGATATTTTTCGTTACAGATTAATTTAAAAATGTTTGGATTTTGATTTTTTTGGATCAACTAAGCCCTGACCATTTCTTTTTTTAGATTTTCACAATAAAACAAAAAGAACATATAAGTATACATCATGCCATTGTATCACATTTGCCCTGACCTTTTCAATCAGTACATTTTCCAACATATCTCTAAATGTAACTCGCCTAAACTCACTTGACATTTATCGTTGCAGTTTGATTAAATCATGTAAGACACTGATGAACACTATGAAACTAGATATTTTTTAACCTATGGTGTCAGAAGAGAATGTTTCAAGACTTGTTTTTTTTTCATTTTGTTAATTGTGAACCCAAAGTCACAAAAAGTTGGGACCCTAATAAATTTCAATTGAAACAATGCAATGATTTACAAGTCATGAACCAGTAGAAAAACATGCCAGACATTAAAACTCAATCGATTTCTCTGAAATGTTACCTCATTCTGAATTTGATGGTAAAAACACTTACACTTACAAGATGCCCAACAAAAAGGCTGGAAAAAGTAATTGACATAAATACAAAATCACCAGACGAGGATCCAATTGGAAGTAATTAACAGAAACATGACTTGGTATGAAAGCAGCATTTTAAGGTGGAATAGGCTCTCAGATGTACAGATAGGTAGGGTTTCCCCTAAAATATTAATCTCACTGGACTTCCGTAGAAAGTTATACAATCATCCCTGTTTGCTTTGTGACGGACTGGTGACCAGCTCGTGGTGTCATGGTGTGACGATGGACGGATGTTTAGTTCAGCATTCAGTTTAGTTTCTGTTCGGAAAACAATTTGGATAGTTATCTGCAAATGCTTTCTTTTTTTTTACTATTAATCATGCATGAGTGTGTATGTGCGTGCGTGTGTGTGTGTCCTACCATCAGTGATAAGTGCCCGACTCGTCAGCACTCTTCCCAGCATGAACTTGGCCACAGCGAGCACAGCACATGTGAACCCGCTCACTATGGACACACTGTAGAGGAAGTCATCCTGGGGGGTGGGGGCAGAGGAGAAAAAAACATGGAAAGAGATCAAGATTTGCACAATGCATATATGGCAAAATGAAGCACAGCTGATTGAGGACAAGCGTCAACGCCATAGAAAGCACCACAGACAATGTGAGTGAGTAACAGTGCAGCTATAAAGTGAAATATAGACGAGGCAGACTGAATGACCCACAAACCTTTTGTCAGCTCAACCATTATTAATATATGCAGTCTTGGCTTGGTGCATCAACCCAAGGTCATAGAGGTGACGCTTTTAAGTGTAGCCAGCTTTAGGTGTTTTCAACCCAAGTCCCAGACAGACTCAGCGAAAAAAAAAAACAGTTGACCCCAGAGCATCGAGCGTTCACATTTAATTGGCCCACAACAGACACAACGGGATGAGTGGAGGAAAGAGAGAAACTGGGACAAAGAACACACTCCAGAAAACAAACAAGCAACCAAACAAACACAACTCTTTATCTATTGTCAGATTTTGCCTTTCTTTACTGTATGAGAATAACATTAAAACTCTGAAGCCCACACACAGGCCCGTGTGGGTTGATGTAAGGAAACACAGACGATCCCAGATTGTTTAACAAGCATCTTGCTCAAACTGCATTTTTAGAATCAGAAAAGCAAAGACACATCTTCCCTTTTTCTGATTGTACCAGGTGCTCCTGCCTGTCTGTGCAGAGACGCTGCCTGCTACTCATTTACCTCGTCTTCTCTTTACTTGGCCGTCCTCGGAAAACTGCACCAGCGTCTTTATGCGTTTGAGTAAAATGCTGAAAAATATCATCCATGCCTTCGTTCTTCCTTCTTTCTAGAGAATTTCAGCTCCTTGAATGAACTAATTGAGGCTAAAAAAAGGTATTTATTGAAGCCATTCACGTTTTCACCTATAACGTTATTCTTTCTTCTGCTTAACAAGCAGAAACACTCAGAAATGTTAAATCCTGATGAGCTATTTGGTTTTTAGAACAAATAAAAAAGACAAATGTGTGCGTGAGCAGGATACGTTAATGACTGAAAGACAACAAAGTCTGTGTAGAATGAAAAAAATGGAATTCATTGTGTTTATTATAAAGCCCAGCTAGTTTCACTATGATGCAGGTTAAATCTTGATCTGTGTCGATAATAACGATTAAGCGAATGTATCCATCCCATCCGTTTTCTCCTTGACAAAATACGATTAAGACTTCGTTGCAGCATAAAAACTGAAGGATGACCCAAATAGTCTGCCCGAGGGTGTGAGAGACACTAGTATGTTTAAACATTTAAATAGAATCTTAAAACCCTCTTCAGTTTGGCTTTTATTCATATATTCATATACATTTATTTATTTATTTATATGCCGGTTTAAATATATTTTCATTCCAGTTTTGTTTCACTCAGTTTTAAGCATCCACTCAAGTTTCTTTCTCTTTATTGTCTTGTATTTACCGTTTTCGTGTTCCTTTTTGTGTCATTATCACCTTATCAATTTGGGCTATCTGCATGAATATTGCACAATGTGAGTTTGATTGATCGCTTGCTATTGTCAGGATGGATTTCCATCAGAAAACCTGTTTATTCACTACAGCTGATTCTTTACCAAGACTAACATGCATGTTTTGTTTTATTTTAACTGTGACTAATGAGTTTGCATATCGTGTATTCATTTATGTGCATGGTTATGCGCTGTCCTGCGTCTCCACCCAGCACAAAGCCATCTCATCTCTCTGTGTTTAATCAGTTTCCAGACTCAGGCAGCCTGCCATGATAGGCACCGATCCAGAACGTGACACGAATCAGGATTCCCGATTTTCTGCAACCCCTGTCCACTCTCTGTGATTTCCCCGCGTCGTGCTTCAAGGTGGCGGCGTTTTACAGTATTTTCCCCTGCCTTGCTGTTTTCTTCAGGCGGTTCAATTTACATGTGAATGAGACGGCAAAGCCTGGGAACAAGGTTTTGGCAACAGAACTGTGATGTTTCATCTTCAGCCTGCAGATTTATCATCCTTTCTGGTCTCCTTTCACTTTATAATTCCAGCCTCCTCACAGAGCACACCGTCCTGCAGACACAAACTGAGCACATAAACAGATCACTTCTAGTACAATAAATCACCTCCGACTGCTGTTTGATGAAGACTTCAGTGCGCTGCTGCCAAAATAAAACCCAGAGGTGG